>NC_073379.1:107678132-107989011 GCF_028641065.1 Leucoraja erinaceus
AAAAAAGATTGCAGTCACTGGACACGCTACCATCTGCATAGTCAACCTACAAAATGGATTCTGGCAATTGCAAATGGATATTGTTACATGTTAAATATCTAAAATTGAAACCAATGGGAAAAATGGTAATTCCATCATAATGCAACTTAGTGGTTGTCCAAAACTGAATTTCAATTGGGAAGAGACGTGTTTGCTCAGCATAGTTTGAGGAAATACACTGCGCTGCTCATCCAATTGCTTGGATTGACTATTTGGGTTGTGGGACAGCTGAGTCATCAATTGACTTCATCTTTAATCCCCAGCCCAATATCGTCTTCAAGCAACTTTCTGAGACAAAATAAAATCTAACTGATGCTTGATAGCTGAAATTAAAAACAGAATAAAAATAAACAGAACATTATGATAACACTCAGGTCAGCCAGCATGTGTGGGAAAAGAAACAGATGCTTGAAGTCTGAAGCCCTTTGTCAGAAATGGGAAAGAGAGAAAACAAGAGTCTTCAGTTGTGGAGATGATGGAGGAGGTTAGATGGAACAAGCAGAAAAACTCTGATAAGTTGAGACCAAATGGATTAATATCACATAATGCTTGTGTTGGCGGCACGACTCACGTAGCAGCGTTCCCTACAGCCTGTCTGTCTTTTTTTTTGGTCTAGTTAAATGTAGTTGCCGTGTTTTTTTAATACTGTTTTTAACTGTGTATATGTGGGGGGCGGGGGGGGGGGGAAACTTTTAATATATTTTCCCTGCACGGGAGACCCGACCTTTTCCCTGTCGGGTCTCCGTTGTCGTTGGGGCCTAGCACCGTGGAGCGGCCTCCAGCCTGAACGACCCGGGAGCTCCAGTCGCGGAGCCTGCGGAGCTGCGGGCTCACCATCGTGGGGTTGGCCGGCCTCGGAGCGTGCAGACCTGTGGACTGGGACATCGGGAACTCGCGGGTCCGGGTGGGTGTGCTTTTCGGAGCTCCCGCAACGCGACTTCTCCAGCTTGAGTCACGGGGTTGGAACGACCCGGAGCGGGGCCGTACATCGCCCGGCGCGGCTTTAACGGCCGCGGGGCATTCCAACGCCCGCCGGGGGCTCGAACTTTGTGACACTTAGACCTGGAGCGGGGCTGTACATCGCCCGGCGCGGCCTAACATGGCCGTGGGATTTACCATCGCCCGCCTGGGGCTTCAACATCGGGGAAAATGGTGTACAGTGGTGAGAAAGACTTTGCCTTCCATCACAGTGAGGAGGAGATTCACTGTGATGGATATTTCTGTAAATTGAATTGTTTGTATGTCTTGTAGGAATTGTTTTGTTTGGATGGCTGTAGAAACGGAGTTTTGTTTGAGCCTCACTGAGGTTCAAATGACATGGAATAAATATTGTATTGTATTGTATAGTTTCATGGGACATATAGAGCAGGCCAAGCTATACAAATGGACAGACACACAGTGAACATAAATCATGGATGGATGGATGGCAGTCTGAAGAAGGGATCTCGACCTAAAACGTCACCTATTCCTTCTCTCTAGAGATGCTGCCTGTCCCATCGAGTTACTGCAGCATTTTGTGTGCAGAACTGGCAAGTTCTGATATAAATAGAGGGAAAGGCAGTGTAACTTAAAGATGGAGAAGTTGATATTTAGCCGAGGGGCTGCTGCATGGGCAAATGAAACATTGTGTTGGACCTCTATTTACCGGAAGCCACAGACACGTGAGTCAGAGTTAAGGTATCAGTTATCCGGAAACTCAAGGTCACTGCAGTGGACTGAATGCAGATGGTCTGTAAGGTGATCACCCAAACTGCATTTGGTTTCTCCAATGTAGAGGGCATCACATGGTCAACATTGGATGCAATGTTCAAGATTGGGGAAAAAATGCAAATTAATCACTGTTGCATTTGCTAGGACATATTCAGCGCATGAACATATGAGAGGCAATATTTGATTTGATTTGATGCAGGGATTTGAGTGAATAATAATGACAGCAAACAAAGGTGTGATTTGCATTCAAAATGCACATTGACATTTTCGCCAGGTTTCCAATCAAATATGTATCTAATCTGCAATTGCATGAATAGGCATGTGTTAATCTAATTTCTTGGCATTAATAGTCAAATCTGTGATCTCTTCAACTTTTATTACGTTTTTTTTCCCTTAATTCTGTATGGTATTCGTTAATTTAAAATGTCACTAGGTCACCCGAATCCCTATGTGCTATGAAATATCTGCTTTTATGTATATGCACAAGGGATAGTCTTCAAATTCATACAGGTCTTGGGGGAATGATTTTATTCTGCAAAGAGTACTGTTGTGAATCCTGGGCCTTCAATGAAGAGTGTACATTAACTACTCACTACTTCACGATTCATTCGAGAAGCACAAAATCATTTTTTTAAAGTATTTATTGATGTGTTAGAAGCCATTAAACTGATAGTTCTCCAAGGGAAGCTCTGTTCAATAGTTGACAGCAACTTGAACTCTTAACTGGGAGTAGGAATTTGGGGATGAGAGCGTGCATGGCACGTTTTAAACAGAAAGTTGAGTGTTGGGAGTGAATGGGATGTATTCAAATTGCTGAAATCTCTTCCTAAAGAAGGCATAATGCCTTACCTAAAATGCTGGCTTGTACTCGCTAGAATTTAGAAGAATGAGGGGGGATCTTATCGAAACTTACAAAATTCTTAAGGGGTTGGACAGGCTAGATGCAGGAAGATTGTTCCCGATGTTGGGGAAATCCAAGTTTAAGGATAAAGGGGAAATCCAAGGACAAGGGGTCACAGTTTAAGGATAAAGGGGAAATCTTTTAGGACCGAGATGAGAAAAACATTTTTTACACAGAGAGTGGTGAATCTCTGGAATTCTCTGCCACAGAAGGTAGTTGAGGCCAGTTCATTGGCTATATGTAAGAGGGAGTTAGATGTGGCCCTTGTGGCTAAAGGGATCAGGGGGTATGGAGAGAAGGCAGGTACAGGATACTGAGTTGGATGATCAGCCATGATCATATTGAATGGTGGTGCAGGCTCGAAGGGTCGAATGGCCTACTCCTGTACCTATGTTTCTATGTTTCTACGTTTCTATATGCGTAGCACTTTGGAGAAGATTTAATGCTCATCCTGTAACAGACTCCATATTGGTGGGTTAGGCAATGACTGTCCCTTTAACTCAGAATCCAGCAGTCCCTCCTTGTCCTGGAAAGGTTTACTTTCATCTCCCCCCCCCCGCAACATTCGGCCCTTCGAGCCTGCACCACCATTCAATATGATCATGGCGGATCATCCAACTCAGTATCCTGTACCTGCCTTCTCTCCATCCACCCTGATCCCTTTAGCCACAAGGGCCACATCTAACTCTTTCTTAAATATAGCCAATGAACTGACCTCAACTACCTTCTGCGGCAGAGAATTCCTGAGATTCGCCACTCTCTGTGTATAAAATGTTTTTCTCATCTCGGTCCTAAAAGACTTCCCCCTTTATCCTTAAACTGTGACCCCTTGTTCTGGACATCCCCAACATCGGGAACAATCTTCCTGCATCTAGCCTGTCCAACCCCTTAAGAATTTTGTAAGTTTCTATAAGATCCCCCCTCAATCTTCTAAATTCTGGCGAATACAAGCCGAGTCTATCCAGATGTTAATGTTCCGATTTGAATCAGTGGCTCCAGTTGAGTCAGTTTGTACTCCATGTGTTTGTGTAAAGAATTAAGTTCTCTAATTTAATGTTTTTGCTCCGACATTACATTATTTTCCTCTCTTGGGTTAATTATCTTGCAATGGTTAATTATTCCTTTTCCCGTAATGCCGAAAGTACCATTTTTTTAACTATTTATCTGCGAATAGTTCATTTCAGGATCTTGTCCTGCCTGCTTTTGTTTCTGCTAATTGCGTTAAAATGTACAAGAATATGGCAAATTAAGTTTGATATAAATAAATACGAGGCAGTACAGTTTAGGAACAAGGAAGATATATATTACGAAATAAGCAGTATCTAAATGGGATAGATAATGAGAGAACGAACTGCAGATGCTGGTTTACAAAAAAAAGGTCCCGACCCAAAATATCACATCCATGTTCCTCAGAGATGCTGCCTGATCCACTGAATTACTCCAGCAATTCATTTTTAGTTAATTAGATATATCTAAGGTACATATATATGTACATGTAAATCACTTCAAGTTCAAGTTCAAGTGAGTTTATTGTCATGTGTCCCTGATAGGACAATGAAGTTCTTGCTTTGCTTCAGCACACAGAACATAGTAGGCATTTAGGCATTTACTACAAAACAGATCAATGTGGCCATATACCACAATATAAATATATACACACATGAATAAATAAACGAATAAAGTGCAAAAATAACATATAATGGGTTATTAATGATCAAAGTTTTGTCCGAGCCAGGTTTAATAGCCTGATGGCTGTGGGGAAGTAGCTATTCCTGAACCTGGTCGTTGCAGTCTTCAGGATCCTGTACCTTCTACCTGAAGGTAGCAGGGAGATGAGTGTGTGGCCAGGATGGTGTGGGTCTTTGATGATACTGCCAGCCTTTTTGAGGCAGCGACTGCGATAAATCCCCTCGAAGGAAGGAAGGTCAGAGCCAAAGATCTTCAGAGATGTGCACGCCCAGGAATTTGAAGCTCTTGACCCTTTCAATCATCGACCCGTTGATATAAATGGGGCTGTGGGTCCCCATCCTACTTCTTCCAAAGTCCACAATCAGTTCCTTGGTTTTACTGGTGTTGAGGGCCAGGTTATTGCGCTGGCGCCATATGGACAGTTGCTCGATCTCTCTTCTATTCTCTGACTCATCCCCATCAGTGATACGTCCCACAACAGTGGTGTCGTCAGCGAAATTGATGATGGAGTTCGCACTGTGACTGGCTACCTCTGTACTCTGAGCTTCCTCTGTACTTACAAACCTGCCAAGACCTCAGATTCAGATTCAACTTTAATTGTCATTGTCAGTGTACAGTACAGAGATGACGAAATGCATATGTCAGTCCCGCCATCCTGGGAATTAAACCAAATGGTACGTTAGATAATGGTAATGGTAACGTTTGATTGTTGAACTTCAGAAGGCTTATTTTAATTGTTTAGGGCCTTGTTGAGACTTTTTGGGATTCTTTCCAAATAAAGGATGTCTTTGCCATAGAGATTTGATGGATTGATGGAAGGGAATGTCAGAGTTGTCATATCGGGAGAGACGTGAATTGGGACCGCTACTGTTATTTTTTATAAACATTTACAAAGGATTCTATGCTACATTTTATAGGTCAAAGACAAAAGTGTCACACAATGTGTACTACACACTGCAGCCAATCTGCATCCAAATACATTGCCAATTGTGTTTTTGCTTATTCCATTATAATTGTTTTTTTAACTCAATGCTTCTGGCAAGATAGTAACAGGAGATCCCTAAACTTTCTGTGAAGGGTTAGAAAACCACTGCTTGGCTCCACTAATGAAAACAAAAAGTGGACTTGCCATCTCCTCTTCTGACCTCCTCTAGCTGGCAGGAAAACCCATAGGTCAGAGTGGTAATTGGGGTCCAACGATGTAATTCGACAGCAGTTTAAGAATGTCAAGAAGAACACAAAGATCATTATGCACATTACAGGGACGTTTCACTCACGCAGTTTCTATGGGATCAATAAGATACAAAAATCTTCCTGATGCCTTTCCCCTGATCTTCCCCAGTCCAGCCTTCCGGTATCTTTACAATTTCTGTAATACCTCAGGATATAAGAAAGTGCTTTATAGCAATACAATACCTTTGAAGATTTGTTGCAGTTGTACTGCAGTCAATCTGCATACAGCAAGCTTCCACAATAGCATAGTGGAAGCTCACTGTTGGACAGGGTCTGCAGTTGTACAGGGTCTTGGTGAGACCACACCTGGAGTATTGCGTACAGTTTTGGTCTCCAAATCTGAGGAAAGACATTCCTGCCGTAGAGGGAGTACAGAGAAGGTTCACCAGACTGATTCCTGGGATGTCAGGACTTTCATATGAAGAAAGACTGGATAGACTCGGCTTGTACTCGCTAGAATTTAGAAGATTGAGGGGGGATCTTATAGAAACTTACAAAATTCTTAAGGGGTTGGACAGGCTAGATGCAGGAAGATTGTTCCCGATGTTGGGGAAGTCCAGAACAAGGGATCACAGTTTAAGGATAAGGGGGAAATCTTTTAGGACCGAGATGAGGAAAACATTTTTCACACAGAGAGTGGTGAATCTCTGGAATTCTCTGCCACAGAAGGTAGTTGAGGCCAGTTCATTGGCTATATTTAAGAGGGAGTTAGATGTGGCCCTTGTGGCTAAAGGGATCAGGGAGTATGGAGAGAAGGCAGGTACAGGATACTGAGTTGGATGATCAGCCAATGATCATATTGAATGGCGGTGCAGGCTCGAAGGGCCGAATGGTCTACTCCTGCACCTATTTTCTATGTTTCTATGTTTCTATAGTGGTTATGATCTGCTAAGCTGCTTTTAATAATTTTGGTGGACAAATAAATATTTTATCCACTCCCTGGCTGTTCTGCAAAATGACAAAACATTTAGATGGTACCTGACCCATTGAGTTCCTCTTATTTAGCTCGGACAAAGCTTTGCTATCTCAAGTGGAAGTATGGGGGAATGTCCTCAGGTCTTCAGAACCTGAATCCACAATTTCCAGAAAATAGATGAAGGAGTTCATCTCCTGAGCTGCAGTATCTGGATGGTAAATTATTTCATAAAGTGACTTAAAAAAGAAAGATTTCAAGCTTGGAGCAAGCATGTTATGCCCATGTTTGAACACTTCTGATTTCCCTCATCCCATTGTTCTTCAATTATATCTTCAATGGGTATTACATCCAAATGATGTTCATTTTAATAAAAGCATATCAATAAAATGATGGTGGCATTTCTGACTTCTTTTGACTGAAGTGACTGTAATACTATTAGCATTATATCAGCCACTGTGTCACAATCAGTGTATTTCTAATGCAAATGAATGCCTATAAAATAGAAGGGTACTGGCCCATGGATATTACTATAATTTCAAATAGTTATGTCTCCAGAATTGAAAGGGTCTGCAGAATTATGTCCCAATGGACTAATTTTGTGTGTGTTTTCCGTGTTTTTCCCATTCATATTTGTATTTATTCCCATTGGGGTAATGCCTGTTAAAACAGCTGACAAAGGAATTGCATATGAAATGGAATAAGCATCTGGATGCTAATCTTCATAAAGTAGAATTTCAAGGCCTCAGATGTTCTTGACATTTCTTTTCTCCTTCTGTTAAATGGATTAAAATGAGATCTTTACTGTTAACAGTACATTTTTTTTGTATATTGATCCAATATATACTCTAATTAAACCTGTAAAATAACTGCTTAATATGTCTATATTAAAAGACAGCAAGGTCGATAGTTGGTTCTGTATTTCCATCTATTTGGAGCTTTAATCTATACAGAGTTAGTGACATTAAGTGACCAAATATGTTAAATTCTAATTAAATCATATTATTCTGGGAATTTTACCTCCATTTTGGGAATTGCTTCACTTGGTGCTGTCCATTAATAAACAAATGAATGAATGAATGAATGATTGAATGAATGAATGAATGAATGAATGGATGAATGCATGAATGACTGATTTTATTGGCCAGGTATTCACATACAAGAAATTTGCCTTGGTGCTCCGCTCTCAAGTGACAACAGTAACAGCTAGGAATGACACATAAAAATTAAACATTAATAATAACACATTATCGATTAAACATGCGAATTAAATAAAATACCAGAGCAAAAGGAGGCTACAGATTTTTGGTTATTGAGTAGAGCAACTACTCGTGGAAAAACGCTGTTTTTATGTCTGGCTGTGGCAGCTTTGACAGTCCGGAGTCGCCTTCCAGAGGGAAGTGATTCAAAGAGTTTGTGGCCAGGGTGAGAGGGGTCAGAGATGATCTTGCCCGCTCGCTTCCTGGCCCTTGCTCATCAGTTCGTCAATGGAGGGAAGGTTGCAGCCAATAACCTTCTCTGCTGATCGGACGATTCACTGTAGCCTCCAGGTGTCGTGCTTGGTGGCTGAGCCAAACCAGACCATGATGGAGAAGGTGAGGACAGACTCTACGATGGTCGTATAGAATTGGACCATCATTGCCTGTGGCAGATTGTGCTTCCTCAGCTGCAGCAAGAAGTACATCCTCTGTTGTGCCTTTTTGACTGTGGAGTCGATGGTAGCCCCCCATTTAAGGTCCTTGGAGATGATGGTGCCCAAGACCTTAAAAGACACCACAGATGTGACTGTGATGTTGTTGATGGTGAGTGGGGTGAGGGGAGGGGGAGCTCTCCTAAAGTCTACAATCAATTCCACTGTCTTAAGAGCATTGAGCTCCAGCTGTGTCACTTCCTGTCTGCAGGCAGATTCCTCCCCATCCTGGATCAGTCCAATCAGGGTTGTGTCGTCCGCAAACTTGAGAAGCTTGACAGAGGAGTCAGTGGAGATGCAGTCATTGGTGTAGAGAGAGTAAAGGAGACAGGAGAGTATGCAGCCTTGCGGTGCTTCTATGCTGAAAGTCTGCGGGTCTGAGATGTGCTTTCCCAGCCTCACATGCTGCTTCCTGTCTGTCAGGAAGCTGGTGATCCACCGAAAGTTTGGAATGCAGTAGCGCTGGCTCAATAGTGTTGAATGCAGAGCTAAAATCAACAAACAAAATACTTGCATTCCCTGGCGGTCTATGTGCTGTAGGATGAAGTGCAGGCCCAGGTTGACTGCGTCATCCACAGATCTATTGGCCCGATATGCAAACTGCAGTGGGTACAGCAGGGGGTTTGTGATATTTTTAAGCTTGGCCAGAACAAGCCTTTCGAGTGTCTTCAGGACTACAGTGCAACAGGCCTGTAGTCATTAAGACCAGCAATCATTGCCTTTTTGGGTACAGGGACAATAGTGGAGACTTTGAAGCAGGCATGTTTGTAGGGACTGAATGAAAATGTCTGTGTAGACCGGTGCCAGTTGTACAGCACACAGCTTGAGAGTAGAGGGGAAACATTGTCCATTCCTGGAGATTTACCGATTTTCTGTCTTCTGAACAGCCTCTATTTTTATTGTTGATGATGAAGAAGTGATGTTGTGCAGCACGGAGGGGGTGGGTAGTGGACGAGGCCGCAGTCTTTTGCTGTCAGGCTGTAATTCGGTGTTAAGTGGTGATTGGCGAATGATGGGTGGAAACCATTGTAATTAGTTTATAGTGATTAGTTTATACGATGAAGTATTTCAAATGAATGGAAGTGTAGACTTTATAAGTATATTTTCCTGTTACAATACATGAAAATAAAATGCCATAATTAATTACTAACGCTATATTAATAAGGGGCAGCACGGTGGCGCAGCGGTAGAATTGCTACCTTACAATGCCACAGACCCGCATTTGATCCTGACTTCGGGGCTTGTCTGTCCTGAGTTTGTACATTCTCCCCGTGACGCGTGGGTTTTCCCCGGGTGCTCCTGTTTCCATCCACAACCCAAAGATGTACAGATTTGTAAGTCAATTGGTAAATTGTAACTTATCCATAGTGTGTAGGATAGTACTGGTCGGCAGGGACTCGGTGGGCCGAAGTGCCAGTTTCCATGCTGTATCTCTAAACTAAACTAAACTAATCTAAATGAAAAGGTATTAATCACCTATCTTGCTGTGTAGTCGATTTTTAAGAGGATATAGACCGAAACGCAGTTATACAGTGCAGAAACAAGCCTTTTGATTGAACTTGTCCAAGCCCATCAAGATGCCTAGCTGAACTAGTCCATTTGTTTGCATTTGGTCCATAAGCCTCAAAATATTACTTGCCCCCCGTGCATCCTTAGGTAGAGCAGTTACCATATAGACAGAGAAACATAGAAACATAGAACATAGGTGCAGGAGTAGGCCATTTGGCCCTTTGAGCCAGGACCGTCATTCAATGAATAGAGAAAGCTAGTAGACAGAATGGGAGGCAGGACGCAGAAATGGGAAGCACTCGGACACAAGAGGAGAAAGAAAAAAAAGGAAATAAACAGAGAATAAGAGACGGGGGTTTTCTTAAATGTGCATTTTTAATGCTGGGAGCATTGTAAGAAAGGTTGATGAGCTTAGAGTCTGGATAGACACCTGGAAGTATGATGTTGTGGCGATCAGTGAAACGTGGTTGGAGGAGGGCTGTGATTGGAAACTAAATATACCAGGATTTCGCTGCTTCAGGTGTGATAGAATTGGAGGGGCAAGAGGTGGAGGTGTTGCATTGCTAGTCAGGGAAGATATTACAGCAGTGCTTTGGCAGGATAGATTGGAGGGCTCATCTAGGGAGGCTATTTGGGTGGAATTGAGAAGTGGGAAAGGTGCAGCAACTCTTATAGGGGTGTATTATAGACCGCCAAACGGGGAATGAGAATTGGAAGAGCAAATATGTAAGGAGATAGCAGATATTCGTAGTAAGCACAAGGTAGTGATTGTGGGAGATTTCAACTTTCCACACATAGACTGGGAAACACATTCTGTAAATGGGCTGGATGGGTTGGAGTTTGTAAAATGTGTGCAGGATAGTTTTTTGCAGCAATACATAGAGGTACCTACTAGAGGAGGGGCAGTGCTGGACCTCCTGTTAGGAAATGAGATGGGACAGGTGGCGGAGGTATGCGTTGGGGAGCACTTCGGGTCCAGTGATCACAATACCATTAGTTTCAAGATAATTATGGAGAGGGTCAGAACTGGACCTAGGGTTGAGATTTTTGATTGGAGAAAGGCTAACTTTGATGCGATGCGAGATGATTTAAAAGGAGTGAACTGGGACATTTTGTTTTATGGGAAAGATGTAGAAGAGAAATGGAGGACATTTAAAGGGGAAATTTTAAGAGTACAGAATCTTTATGTTCCTGTTCGGTTGAAAGGAAACAGTAAAAATTGGAAAGAGCCCTGGTTTTCAAGGGAAATTGGACATCTTGTTCGGAAAAAGAGGGAGATCTACAATAATTATAGGCAGCATGAAGTAAATGAGGTGCTTGAGGAGTATAAGGAATGTAAAAAGAATCTTAAGAAAGAAATTAGAAAAGCTAAAAGAAGATATGAGGTTGCTTTGGCAAGTAAGGTGAAAGTCAATCCAAAGGGTTTCTACAGCTATATTAATAGCAAAAGGATAACGAGGGATAAAATTGGTCCATTGGAGAGACAGAGTGGACAGCTATCTGCAGAGCCAAAAGAGATGGGGGAGATATTGAACAATTTTTTTTCTTCGGTATTCACCAAGGAGAAGGATATTGAATTATGTGAGGTAAGGGAAACTAGTAGAGTAGCTATGGATACTATGAGGTTCAAAGTAAAAGAAGTACTGACACTTTTGAAAAATATAAAAGTGGATAAGTCTCCAGGTCCTGACAGGATATTCCCTAGGACATTGAGGGAAGTTAGTGTAGAAATAGCCGGGGCTATGACAGAAATATTTCAAATGTCATTAGAAACGGGAATAGTCCCCGAGGATTGGCGTACTGCGCATGTTGTTCCATTGTTTAAAAAGGGTTCTAAGAGTAAACCTAGCAATTATAGACCTGTTAGTTTGACTTCAGTGGTGGGCAAATTAATGGAAAAGATACTTAGAGACAATATATATAAGCATCTAGATAAACAGGGTCTGATTAGGAACAGTCAACATGGATTTGTGCCTGGAAGGTCATGTTTGACTAATCTTCTTGAATTTTTTGAAGAGGTTACTAGGGAAATTGACGAGGGTAAAGCAGTGGATGTTGTCTATATGGACTTTAGTAAGGCCTTTGACAAGGTTCCTCATGGAAGGTTGGTTAAGAAGGTTCAACTGTTGGGTATAAATGCAGGAATAGCAAGATGGATTCAACAGTGGCTGAATGGGAGAAGCCAGAGGGTAATGGTGGATGGCTGTTTATCGGGTTGGAGGCAGGTGACTAGTGGGGTGCCTCAGGGATCTGTGTTGGGTCCTTTGTTGTTTGTCATGTACATCAATGATCTGGATGAAGGTGTGGTAAATTGGATTAGTAAGTATGCAGATGATACTAAGATAGAGGGTGTTGTGGATAATGAAGAGGATTTCCAAAGTCTACAGAGTGATTTAGGCCATTTGGAAAAAATGGGCTGAAAGATGGCAGATGGAGTTTAATGCTGATAAGTGTGAGGTGCTACACCTTGGCAGGACAAATCAAAATAGGACGTACATGGTAAATGGTAGGGAATTGAAGAATACAGTTGAACAGAGGGATTTGGGTATAACCGTGCATAGTTCCTTGAAGGTGGAATCTCATATAGATAGGGTGGTAAAGAAAGCTTTTGGTATGCTAGCCTTTATAAATCAGAGCATTGAGTATAGAAGCTGGGATGTAATGTTAAAATTGTACAAGGCATTGGTGAGGCCAAATCTGGAGTATGGTGTACAATATGGGTCGCCAAATTATAGGAAGGATGTCAACAAAATAGAGAGAGTACAGAGGAGATTTACTAGAATGTTGCCTGGGTTTCAACAACTAAGTTACAGAGATAGGTTGAATAAGTTAGGTCTTTATTCTCTGGAGCGCAGAAGGTTAAGGGGGGACCTGATAGAGGTCTTTAAAATGATGCGAGGGATAGACAGAGTTGATGTGGACAAGCTTTTCCCTTTGAGAATAGGGAAGATTCAAACAAGAGGACATGACTTCAGAATTAAGGGACAGAAGTTTAGGGGTAATATGAGGGGGAACTTCTTTACGCAGAGAGTGGTGGCGGTGTGGAATGAGCTCCCAGTGGAAGTGGTGGAGGCAGGTTCATTGGTATCATTTAAAAATAAATTGGATAGGCATATGGATGAGAAGGGAATGGAGGGTTATGGTACGAGTGCAGGCAGGTGGGACTAAGGGGAAAAAAATTTGTTCGGCATGGACTTGTAGGGCCGAGATGGCCTGTTTCCGTGCTGTAATTGTTATATGGTTATATGGTTATATAATATGATCATGGTTGATCATCCAACTCAGTATCCTGCTCCTGCTTTTTCCCCATATCGCTTTATTCCATTAGCCCTAAAAGCTAAATTTAACTCTCTCATGTCTAATTGATGCACCTGGATGGGATGCTTGATATGGTCCATCAGTAGAAATTGGTACGAGTCAACGGAGAAATGCTGAATTGTCTTTGTCTTTTGACGAAGTGGAGGCATTGGTATATGTTCTTGGCCGTGGTGTCAATGTGGTTGGACCAAGACACATCGCTGTGATGTTTGCATTCAATTTTAGCCATGAACTGAGGTTTGGATCGCAAAGCTTACTGATATTCTATCTAATATTACTATATAGAAAGACCTCAGCGCATAATGTCCAAACAAGTCAATTAGTGCAACAGTAATGGGTGACCACTGTTCTTGCTCCAGTGGTGACATGTAACTTCTAAAATGATTGAAGAATAGATTATTATTCTTGCTCCCTCCAGAGGTGGTGGTAGCCTCTCAAGACCATTTACAACAATCACCATTAAAAAAGCAAAGCATTACATTTGAATTAATTATGGCTGTTGCTTCCGCTATATGTTGCATTGAAAACAACTACTACGTAACAAGAATGCAGAGAGGACAGGTTAAAATGGAGATTTCCATTCATAAGGCACTGAATATGTTTCTTCCTCTCTTGCCAAAGCTCTGCCATCAAAAAGAATGAAAGAAAAGCAGCAGATTGTGCACAGTGGAGAATTGCAAAGTTGTTACTTTGGTAGGAAGATTAAAAAAATATGTGAATATTGTGAGGATCTTAAATGTTGTTCTGAGAGATTTTGTTTCTTCATAAAACAAATTCCGAATATTAGCATGCTGGGTTTTTTTTTTTTTTTTTTAATTAGTTTTATTAGAAACAGTTGTACAAAGATAAAACATTCGGCATCTAAAATTATACAATTATTGTACAGCTTCAATTTTAACCTTTTAACCAAAGAAGTGTGGCCAAAAAGTGAATATAGATATAAGAGAAAAAAAAGAATAAAAAAAAGTGGAGATATACCTACCCCCCCCCCCCCCCCCCCCCCCCCCCCCCCCCCCCCCCCCCCCCCCCCCCCCCTCTAAAATTTGCGTTACGCGCAATATTATCCTTGTAAGAATTCGGTGAAGGGTGTCCATGTCTTGAAACATTGATCTGGTTTTTCTGCCAAGACAAGCCTAATATTTTCCAAATGTAGTGTCTCGGACATGCTTGTAATCCACATCTTCACTGTAGGGACTGATGTGTGTTTCCAAATATTTAAGCATTCGTTTTTTCTCAGTTATCAGGCCATAGTTAAGAAAACGTCTTTGAAATAATGTTAGCTCAGAACAGGCATCTGACATACCTAGTGTGATCAGTTCTGTGTCGGGGTCCAATTTTATTTGAAATAAAGTATTTTAGAAAAAAATTCAAAAATCCCCTCCAGAAATTGTGTAACTTTATACAGGAGACAAAATAGTGGGTTATGGTTGTTTCCTGAAGGAGATATTTATCACAAATAGAGGAGACATTTGGGAAGATCTTATTCCGTTTAGACTTTGAATAATAAAGTTTCTGCAGTATTTTAAATTGTATTAACGAGTGCCTAACATTAAGAGAACAGTTGTGTATACATGCTGGTTTAATGAGTAATTAAGAGTGGCTCTTATGTCAACGGGCAGTTTACAAGTGTAGTGGCATCTTGCTGCACATGTAAAGAGTTTGGTGTGAGAGTAAACTTGGAGTATCACATCCAGTTTTTGTTCCGATTTAATGAAGGTAAAACATGCCTTCAAAATGGTGCAGTGAAACTCGATTCATCTTATTCTTTAGATGAAGAAATGAAGACGTGTAAAAAATATTCCAGAGAAATAATGGTCCTTAATTCCTCAGAATTCCTCAGAAGAAGAAGCTGAAAATCACAGAAATTTATGGCACAGTGGGAGGCCATTCAGTCCATAAAGTCCGTGCTAGTTAGAAATTGATTTTAGGTTATTCCCAGCACTTGGAACATAGACCTGCATAAATGAATCTCATTGAAACATCAGATGCTGAGGAGGCTTTATAGATCCAATGCTGTGAAGATGTTTCACATGGTGGAGGAGTCTGGAAATTGTATCTATCTTTGGAAATCCTTCTCCAGAAATCTGTAAGTGGTGAGTAATTCAACATATTAAATCCCAAGATAGACAGATGTTTGGGCTGTATGGGAATGAAGTGCTATATGTATTAAATGGAAACATTACGTTGATAGAAACATAGAAACATAGAAATTAGGTGCAGGAGTAGGCCATTCGGCCCTTCGAGCCTGCACCGCCATTCAATATGATCATGGCTGATCATCCAACTCAGTATCCCGTACCTGCCCTCTCCATACCCTCTGATCCCCTTAGCCACAAGGGCCACATCTAACTCCCTCTTAAATATAGCCAATGAACTGGCCTCAGCTACCCTCTGTGGCAGAGCGTTCCAGAGATTCACCACTCTCTGTGTGAAAAAAGTTCTCCTCATCTTGGCTTTAAAGGATTTCCCCCTTATCCTTAAGCTGTGACCCCTTGTCCTGGACTTCCCCAACATCGGGAACAATCTTCCTGCATCTAGCCTGTCCAACCCCTTAAGAATTTTGTAAGTTTCTATAAGATCCCCTCTCAATCTCCTAAATTCTAGAGAGTACAAACCAAGTCTATCCAGTCTTTCTTCATAAGACAGTCCTGACATCCCAGGAATCAGTCTGGTGAACCTTCTCTGCACTCCCTCTATGGCAATAATGTCCTTCCTCAGATTTGGAGACCAAAACTGTACGCAATACTCCAGGTGTGGTCTCACCAAGACCCTGTACAACTGCAGTAGAACCTCCCTGCTCCTATACTCAAATCCTCTTGCTATGAAAGCCAACATACCATTCGCTTTCTTCACTGCCTGCTGCACCTGCATGCCTACTTTCAATGACTGGTGTACCATGACACCCAGGTCTCGCTGCATCTCCTCCTTTCCCAATCGGCCACCATTTATCATTTATTATAAGGATCAGATTGGCCTTGACTTTAATTACGATGTGGATTTGGCTTGATGGGTTCTACAGTATGACCCTACTCTTATCTCTTATGTTCTATTTGACGTAAAGGATTGCCAACTCCTTCAAATTCCCTTTGAAATCACACTATCCCAGCTAGGGACCAAAACATTATTCTGTGATCATTGACGATCAAAGTCTTGGAACTAGTACTATGGGAGTACCAGCCTCATGCATATGGCAGTAATTCAAGAATAGACTTCACACCCACTTCTCATGAGCAATTAGTGATGGGCAATAAATACTGGCTTGGCCAGCAATACCGATCCTGAGACATCCCTTGAATGAATATAATGAATGAGAATTCTTTATGTGGCCTGAAAGATAAACGTCACTTTGGAGATGTCTCTCATGGTCTTGTTAAGCATTCAGCCTCCTAGCAAGTTAAAATACACCTTCCTCCCATGTGTCGCATCCATACGATGCTGTACAGGACTAAGTTTGAAGTGTAAATGTCTGATCAGAACAGTATCAATTATGCTCACTCAACTGCATTGTGACTTTAGTTTCACTGCTGTGGCAACTTAGCTTTCTTAACATGGCTTTTTGCACAGTGCAAGCGGGAATCTTACAGGAATCCACAATCAAAGGGGAAAGGATTTTGTATTCTGACTTCAATGGATTTGTGACAGCCCTTTACACCCTGAATTTCATAAAAAAATGCCAAATAATAAGCATCTCCAACAATGGAGATGCACCCTTGAATTCCCCCACCTTATTAGAGGTTAGAAACATAGAAACATAGAAAATAGGTGCAGGACTAGGCCATTCGGCCCTTCGAGCCTGCACCGCCATTCAATATGATCATGGCTGATCATCCAACAGTATCCTGTACCTGCCTTCTCTCCATACCTCCTGATCCCTTTAGCCACAAGGGCCACATCTAACTCCCTCTTAAATATAGCCATTGAACTGGCCTCAACTACCTTCTGTGGCAGAGAATTCCAGAGATTCACCACTCATCATCGGTGCCCCGCTCCCTGCCATGGATGCCCTCCACCGAAAACGGTGTCTGAGATGGGCTGGGAAGATCATCAAAGACCCCTCACACCCCAACCATGGACTGTTTGCCCTCCTCCCATCAGGGAGGCGGTACAGGAGCCTCAGGTCACGTACTAGTAGGATGAGGAACAGCTTCTACAACAATACAATCACATTGCTGAACTCGGAGTCCCGCCGATAGATTTCTCCGGTCCCTCCGTCCCCATTGTTTAATTATTCTGTATTTTTTGATGATTCTGTATCTTCTCTCTTTCTATTTTTTCTTATTTCTTTATGCACAACTACTACGGACTGACGCAAAACTGCATTTCGTTGTACTCATACTTGTATTTGTGCGATGACATTAAAGTTGAATCGAATCTCTGTGTGAAAAATGATTTTCTCATCTCGGTCCTAAAAGACTTCCCTCTTATCCTTAAACTGTGCCCCCTTGTTCTGGATGTTAGAAGCTGGATGTTCTCTCTTAAGTCGCTAACTACCTGACTCCTAACAGTTGGTACATCATTTACAACAGGCACATCTCAATTGTACACATCCAGATGCATCGGACTCCATCAACATTTTAAAATTCATACCTTTCAAAACAAAGCAATTCATTTGAATGCCACCCCTTCCATGATCTTTAATTTTCACTTTTCCATCAATGATATACTGTAGTTGCTTTATATACTAGTTACAAGACATACGGCAGGAACCTATTAACCATATAACCATATAACAATTACAGCACGGAAACAGGCCATCTCGGCCCTACAAGTCCGTCCGAACAAATTTATTTTTCCCCTGTACCTGCCTGCACTCATACCATAACCCTCCATTCCCTTCTCATCCATATGCCTATCCAATTTATTTTTAAATGATACCAATGAACCTGCCTCCACCACTTCCACTGGGAGCTCATTCACACCTCTACCTATTAACATTCTTCAAAACATGCCCGAAACCCACCAAAAATATCACTTAGAATGATAAGACACCTGCTCCATGTACCCCTTCACACAATTATGAGTTAAACTTCCCATTCAATGCCACTGGCCAAAACCCATAGAACACACAACCTAACCCAAACACCTCGGAAGCTCCTTAGTCACATGTCACCTTCTCAAGGATAATTAAAAACGGAAACAACTTCTGATCTAGCACCCACCGCCCAAGAGTGAGTAAGAATAAAACTTTGAATGGAAAGTATAATCGACTTTTAAATCTTTTAAGAGGAGATTTTGTTGCGGAATAACAATATTAAATGGCTTGGATAAAGTACTCCCAAGAGATTACTTCTAATTATGTCAAAAATGGAGTACCGTAGGATGTGAATTTAAATTAATGGGATATATTTTAAGCCAGATAGAAGGAAGGTTTTTTTAAAATCAAAATGTGATAAAAATTGGAACAATTTATCAGCGGTCTTAAGGAGCTTGAAAATGAGACCAACTTCTATAAGGGTGGGGGAGGGGGTGGGGGTTAGAATAATAAGCATGACTTTTTCCTTTTTTTTACTTTAATATGCCATTTTATTCATTGAAAAGTCTATATAAAGGTTCCTCCTTGTGTCACTTGATGGTTGAAGGAGTCCCTTTTATATCCTCCTCAAGATTCTATCAAGTTTATACGGTCAAGAAAACACTGTAGCCTTAATATTTCTATCCTTAGCCCCAAATATAAGGTTAGCTGTCAATTTCTAACCATCAGTTTTCGATCTTTTTATCAGACTGCTTTTTTTTACATTTGCTAATGATAGGTTTAATTCATTAAGACATTTTGAATATGCTAAATGTGTTACTTAATTGCAGTTATATCACAAGTTATGATATTTGCTGTCCTGATTCCTGGGATGTCAGGACTTTCATATGAAGAAAGACTGGATAGACTCGGCTTGTACTCGATAGAATTTAGAAGGTTGAGGGGGGGGATCTTATAGAAACTTACAAAATTCTTAATTTTTCACACACAGAGTAGTAAATCTCTGGAACTGCCACAGAAGGTAGTTGAGGCCAGTTCATTGGCTATATTTTAAGAGGGAGTTAGATGTGGCCCTTGTGGCTAACGGGATCAGGGGGTATGGAGAGAAGGCAGGTACGGGATACTGAGTTGGATGATCAGCCATGATCATATTGAATGGCGGTGCAGGTTCGAAGGGCCGAATGGCCTACTCTTGCACCTATTTTCTATGTTTCTATGTTTCTATGATTGTGTCGGGTTTAAACAGCTTTCACATACACCAGCATAGGATAACAATTTTTCTGCTGTATCTAAGTTTGTTGGATGATTATTCTGTACTGAACCCATAGGAGAGGACCTCAATTAACATCCTGAGTGTAGCTCTTACAAATAAAAGGGAGGAAACGCAAAGGATGGTGTAGTGAGGACCACTTGCATTTCCCCTGCTATTTATCATGTACATCAGTATCCTTCAATGTAGTAGCAGTGATGTCAAAACATTTTGACAGCTATGTAACATTTTAAAAAGTAAAAATTCATAATGCTTGACCCATGAGATCAGGCATTCTGAATAAACATATTCTGTATCTCAGTACTTCCTAGGCTCTGAGATATTTTAAAATGTTTAAATCATCTTCAGGCAGTTTGCTCCATTAGGATTAGGTGTAATTTCAAAACAAAGAATTCTATAAACTGATGTTTCAATAGAACATGTGAAATAATGTGAAGTAAATGGAAGATTACATTGACATGTATCTTCATCTGCCCAGAATATTTTACCAGTGGAATAGCTATAAAAAATATATGCTGCGCTGCTAAAACACATTGTGTTCTGATTGTATAATACATTTTACATCGCTCCTTTTTGTTTCCACTGACTTCAAAACAGGCTGCCAACTCACCGTTAATATTAATTTTATATAGATACATACATATAAGTTGCCACATTTTTATAATTCATGTCACTGTAATATTATTTCCACTAAATTTCTGTTTACTCTTCTAAAAATTAATTAACGTCATTAATTGATGTACCAATTTTTTGTTCAATTATAAAACCAGTTATTGTGCAAATTGTATTAAATAAAGTGGTAACTGCATAAAGAAGCATGGTTGACATTTTACTTTGCTTCATTTCAGAAAGTCTGAGCTTTAAGATGCAGCAGATTCGAGATTCCATATTACACCTGGAGACAATGTGATATGAAGTTGCAATTTTAGGATCATAATGGCAGTAAAACTGGAGCAGAACCCAAAGGAATGAAAACAGTTCTATTTAAGGTTAGTGAAACTTTCATTCTAATATTTATACATATATCAAATAGAATAAGTGACTATTTACAAGAGCACCCTATATTTTTTCTATGGGCAGATGTGTGAGGGTGGGAGTGCATTGATATCTTTGTAGATGTTAGTATGATGGGACATATATTTTTCTAAGTGCTTCTGCAGGTGAGCAATCCATGAAAGTGCATGGATATCTGTCAAATATCAAATACTTCCGTTGAAATAGTATCTTTCATTTCCATGAGACGTCCTAACCCACTTTAAAGTCACGGAAGTACTTTTGAAGCATAGCCCTTTCTGCAATGTTAAAAATAATTAGTTACACTCTAGTTAGATCAGCTACATCTAACATGAGCTACATATATTACACTAAATGTTATTCATGTTATTCCCTTTATCATGTATCTGTACAGTGTGGATGACTCGATTGTAATCATATGTTGGTTTTCCGCTGATTGGTTCGTGTGCAACAAATGCTTTACACTGTACCTCGGTACACGTAACCAAAGACTACAGACAATAGACAATAGGGGCAGGAGTAGGCCATTCGGCCCTTCAAGCCAGCACCGCCATTCAATGAGATCATGGCTGATCATCCCCAATCAGTACCCCGTTCCTGCCTTCTCCCCATATCCCCTGACTCTTTAAGAGCCCGTTCTATCTTTAAGAGCCCTATCTAGCTCTCTCTTGAAAGCATCCAGAGAACCTGCCTGAGGCAGAGAATACCACAACTCACAACTCTCTGTGAGAAAAAGTGTTTCCTCGTCTCCATTCTAAATGGCTTACCCCTTATTCTTAAACTGTGGCCCCTGGTTCTGGACTACCCCAACATCAGGAATATGTTTCCTGCTTCTAGCATGTCCAAACCTTAATAATCTTATATGTTTCAATAAAATACCCTCTCCTCCTTCTAAACTCCAGAGTGTACAAGCCCAGCTGCTCCATTCTCTCAGCATATGACAGTCCCGCCATCCCGGGAATTAACCTTGCAAACCTAAGCTGCACTCCCTCAATAGCAAGAATGTCCTTCCTCAAATTTGGGGACCAAAACTGCACACAATACTCCAGGTGTGGTCTCACTAGGGCTCTGTACAACTGCAGAAGGACCTCTTTGCTCCTAAACTCTATGACTAAACTCAAAGTCAAATATTGTAGTAATGTGTAGGAAGGATCTGCAGATGCTGGTGTCTACCGAAGATAGTCAAAAAATGCTGGAGTAACTCAACAGGTCACGCAGCATCTCTGGAGAATAGAAACAAGTTGAAACCTTTCTTCAGACACCTTCAGGAGTCTGAGAAAGGGTTCTGACCCAAAATGTTACTTGTTCCTTTTCTCCAGAGATGCTGACCCACTGAGTTGCTCTTGTGCTTTGTGTCTGCATTCCTGTAATATTTACTAAAGATAGCTGTTGAGTAATTATGAGTGTGATGTGTACATTTAAAGACTTCATGAAACCATTTGAATACAACCCCAAAAGAGTCTGGAGAGAATTGTGGAACATTGTGATCTAGGAGTACAGGTGCACATTGCGATGAAAATGGTGTCACAGATAGGTAAGCTGGTAAAGAAGGCTTTTGGTACATTGGCTTTCATCCGTCAGGGTAATGAGTATAGAAGTTGGGGCATCATGTTACAGTTATACTTTGGTGAAGCTGCATTTGGAGTATTGTGTTTGGTGTTTTCACACAGAGAGTGGTGAATCTGTGGAACTCTCTGCCACAGAAGGTAGTTGAGGCCAGTTCATTGGCTATATTTACGAGGGAGTTAGATGTGGCCCTTGTGGCTAAAGGGATCAGGGGGTATGGAGAGAAGGCAAGTACAGGATACTGAGTTGGATGATCAGCCATGATCATATTGAATGGCGGTGCAGGCTCGAAGGGCCGAATGGCCTATTCCTGCACCTAATTTCTATGTTTCTATGTTTCTATGTTTTTGGTCAACCTGCTATAGGAAGAATGGCATTAAGCTGGAATGTGTGCAGAGAGGATGTACAAGAATTATGCCAGGATGCTAGGGTCTGAACTAGTGGGGGAGATTGAGCAAGCTAGGACTTTAATTCTTGGAGCGCATGTGGCTAAGGGGTAATTTACAGAGGTGCATAAAATCATGTGGGGAACTCATAGAGTTAATGCACAATCTTTTACTCAGGCTGGAGGAATCAAGAATCAGACGACATATTTTTAAGGTAAGAGAGGAAAGATTTAATAGGAACCTGAGAGGCAACTTTTTCCCAGAGACGGTGGTGGATATATGGAGCATTCTTCCAGAGGAGGTATTTGAGACAGAGCTACAAAAGCAATATTTTAAAGAAACAGATAGATACTGGAAAGAAAAGGTTTTGAGGGGTATGGGCCAAATATGAGCAAATTGGTTGGCAGGACCGAGTTGGTTTGGATGGCCTGTTTCCATTATGTGACTTTGTGACTATGCTTCCACCTCTTTCAGAGCAAGAGATTTCCAAAAACACATGAATCTTTGCCTCATAATTGGGGTTTAAAGGTTGAGGGTGGACGTCATTGAAACAGACAGAATAATGAAAGGCATAAATAGAGTGTATGTGGAAAGGATGTTTCCACTGGTGGGAGAGTCTAGGACCAGAGGTCACAGCCTCAGAATTAAAGGACGCTCTTTTAGAAAGGAGATGAGGAAGAACTTTTTTAGTCAGGGGGTAGTTAATCTGTGGAGCCCATTGCCACAGAGGACTGTGGATGCCAAGTCAAGTCAAGGCAAGCATACTTGTCACATACACATACGGGATGTGCAGTGAAATGAAAGTGGCAATGCTCGCGGACTTTTGTGCAAAAGACAAACAACCAAACAAATTATAAACACAATCATAACACACATATTCTTTTACATAATAAATAATGGAAGGAAAAACGTTCAGTAGAGTTAGTCCCTGGTGAGATAGGCGTTTACAGTCCGAATTGCCTCTGGGAAGAAACTCCTTCTCAACCTCTCCGTTCTCACCACATGGCAACGGAGGCGTTTGCCTGACCGTAGCAGCTGGAACAGTCCGTTGCAGGGGTGGAAGGGGTCTCTCATGATATTGTTTGCTCTGGAGTTGCACCTCCTGATGTATAGTTCCTGCAGGAGGGCAAGTGAAGTTCCCATAGTGCGTTCGGCCGAATGCACTACTCTCTGCAGAGCCTTATTGTCCTTGGCAGAGCAATTCCCGAACCAGATGGTAATGTTCCCGGACAAGATGCTTTCCACCGTCGCTGCGTAGAAGCACTGGAGGATCCTCGGAGACACTCTGAATTTCCTCAATTGCCTGAGGTGGTAAAGGCGCTGCCTTGCCTTACCTACGAGTGCTGAGGCGTGTGATGCCCATGTCATATCCTCGGAGATGTGGACTCCCAGATATTTTACACAGTTCACTAAACACACTAACACACTAAAAGTCAGTGGATATTTAAGGAAGGACATCCTTGTGATTGAGGCAGTGCAGCGTAGGTTCACGAGATTGATCTCTGGGATGGCGGGAAAGCCATATGAGGAAAGATTGAAAAGACTAGGCTTGTATTCACTGGAGTTTAGAAGGATGAGGGGGTATCTTATAGAAACATATAAAATTATAAAAGGACTGGACAAGCTAGATGAAGGAAAAATGTTCCTAATGTTGGGTGAGTCTAGAACCAGGGGCCACAGTCTTTGAATAAAGGGGAGGTCATTTAAGACTGAGGTGAGAAAAAACTTTTTCACCCGGAGAGTTGTGAATTTATGGAATTCCCTGCCACAGAGGGCAGTGGAGGCCAAGTCACTGGATGGATTTAAGAGAGAGTTAGATAAAGCTCTAGGGGCTAGTAGAGTCAAGGGTTATGGGAAGAAGGCAGGCACGGGTTATTGATAGGGGACGATTAGCCATGGCTCAAAGGGCCGAATGGCCTCCTCCTCCTGCACCTATTTTCTATGTTTCTATTTTTCTATGATATTTTTACAGCAGAGATAGACAAATTCTTGATTAGATCATATGACAAGGGTTACGGGAAGAAGGCAAGAAAATGGGATAAGGAGGCAGAGATGAGCCATGATTGAATGGTGGAGTAGACTTGATGGGCCAAATGGCCTAATTCTACTCCTATAACGTGAACTTGTGAACGTGAAAGATATCAGCTTAGCTGATTTAACCTTTCCTCATAAGGCAAGCCAGAGAATCTAGTTATTAGCACATTAAATCTTCAATGAACTGGTTCCAATGCACCTGCATCCCTCCTTAAATAAAGGCACCAATACTGTACAATGCTGTAAATATAGAATAACGTTGGCATTGGTGATGATGGCAATGAAACTACCCATGGCATAGTTAACTGGAATGGATTTCTTCTGCTAAGATGATAAATGACCGACTTTGAGCTGCTTGGTGTGTTTTGAAGCTAGCCTATATAAGATGGAACATAGAACAGTACAGCATAGAACAGGACCCTCAGGCCAAACACAATGCCAATCTCCTCTGCCTGCGAGTGACTCGTATCTCTCCATTTCCTGCATATCCATGTGCCTACCTAAAAACCTCTTAAATACCACTATCGTATCTGCTTTCACCAATACCATTGGTACGTAGCAAGTTCCAGGCACACATCACTCTTTTTGAGAGAAAAAAGCTTGTCTGACACATCTCCTTTAAACTTACAGCCTCTGACTTTAAATCTATATCCTCTTGTATTTGCCATTGTTGCCATAAAAAAATAATTCTGATTGTCTACACTATCTATGCCTTTCATAATTTCATATACATCCATCAGGTCACACCTCAACCTCTAAACCTCCAGAAAAACTATCCAACTTTCTCCAACTCCTTTTATCTAATACCCTCTAATCCAGGCAGCATCTTGAAAACATTTTCTCCACCCACTTGAAAGCCTCCATGTTGTTCCTGTAATGGGGCAACCAGAACTGCACACAAATGCAGCCAATCTAATGTTTCACAAAGCTGTGACATGACTTTCTGACTCTTACACTGAAAGCCCTGAGCAATGAAAGCCAGCATGCTATATACCTTCTTTACCATTCAATCTGTTTGTGTTACCACTTTCAGTGAGTCATGGACCTAGATCCCAAAATCCCACTGCACATCATTGCTGTTAAGGGTCTTGCCATTTGCTGTTTACTTTCTCATGAAAATCGAAATTTAGCCCAAGTTTGTTTGTCCTGCCTTTCTCTGAACCTCCCAAACCCACGATCTCTGCCATCCAGAAGAACAAAACATTGGCGTGCCTCCACCTGCAAGTTCCCTTCTCGGTCACATGCTTTTCCTTCAATGCCACTGTGTCAGCATCCTGCAGTATCTTCATCATCTGGATTCAATAAGGTAGCCTGACACTTTTTCCTCATTAATAATGGCCAATAAATATTGCCAGTGACTACTCTGTTCCATGTGTGAAACAGTTAACAGCCGTGTATTGTAGAGACAATCAGAGGACGTATAAAGAAAAATAAGAGCTAAATTTCCATTTTCATTTTACCCGGTGTTGCAACATATAATTTGGTAGCTCATAGCCAATGATGCAATGCAATGACTTTCCTGACTTCTTAGATGCTTTATCGCCATATTAATGCTTATTCCGTGTCATGGCACCACTGATAGCCACAAAAACACTTTGCCTAGGCCAGGTATTTTCCTGCTCACAGGTTTCCGCTTAAAGAAATGCAGGCGAATATAAAGTGCACTTTTGTACCTGAAGCATGGAGATTACTATTACTTCAACATATAACTAATTTGTCTGGTTGGAGCTTTCTTTTCTGTTGGTGGAAATTTGGGATAGTTAGCATCCATTTTATGTTCCATTCGCGCCAACTCAGCAAACCAAAAAGAGTAGGTAGATAGTGACAAAACATGATGGATGGTTCCAAAGCAGCACATCTATATCGTGGAGCTACTTCAACAAATAAAGCAGATCATTATCTTGCTGAACAATGCTTCCACTTGCTGGGCTACTCAAGAGAATCCCTGCAATACTCAGTAGGACAGATTACACCACGTTATAAGAAAGGGAGTTTGTGGAGTGCATCCGTGATGGATTCTTATACTGGAGTCAACCAGGGAGAAGGCAATTCTGGATTTAATGTTATGTAATGAATGGGATTTGATAAAGGAACTTGGTTAAGGAGCCAATAGTAACCAGAATATGGTCAAGTTTAATCTACAATTGGAGAGGGAGAAGGGTAAATTGAGGTGTCAGTGTTACAGTTGAATAAAGGGGACTATGGAGCCATGAGGGAGGAGCTGGTCCAGTTGACTGGAAAGATACCCTAGCAGGGATGACAGTGGAACAACAACGGCAGGTGTTTCTGGGAATAACACAGAAGGTGCAGAATCAGTTCATTCTAAAGAGGAAGAAAGATTCCAATGGGAGTAAGGGGTGACCGTGGCTGACAAGGGAAGTCAGGGACAGTATAAAAATAAAAGAGAAGAAGTATAATGTAGCAAAGATGAGCGGGAAGCAGGAGGATTTGATAATGTTTAAAGAGCAACAGAAGATAACTAAAAAGGCAATACGGGGAAAAAAGATGAGGTACGAAGGTGAGCTAGCCAAGAATATAAAGGAGGATAGTAAAAGCTTCTTTAGGTATATGAAGAGGAAAAAATTAATTAAGACTAAAATTGGACCCTTGAAGACTGAAAAGGGCAAATTTATTATGGGGAACAAGGAAATGGCAGATGAATTGAACAGGTACTTTGGATCCATCTTCATTAAGGAGGACACAAACAATCTTCCTGATGTACTAGTGGCCAGAGGATCTAGGGTGACAGAAGAACTGAAGGAAATCCACATTAGGCAGGAAATGGTGTTGGGTAAACTGATGGGACTGAAGGCTGATAAACCCACAGGGCCTGATAGTCTGCATCCCAGGGTACTTAAGGAAGTGGCTCTAGAAATCGTGGACACATTGGTGATCATTTTCCAATGTTCTCTAGATTCAGGATCAGTTCCTGTGGATTGGAGTATAGATAATGTAATCCCACTTTTTAAGAAAGGTGGGAGAGAGAAAACAGAAAATTATAGACCAGTTAGCCGGTGATGGGGATGGGGAAGATGCTGGAGTCAATTATAAAAGATGAAATAGTGGCACATTTGGATAGCAGTAACAGGATCGGTCCGAGTCAGCATGGTTTTACGAAGGGGAAATCATGCTTGACTAATCTTCTGGAATTCTTTGAGGATGTAACTAGGAAAATAGACAAGGGAGTGGCAGTGGATGTAGTGTACCTGGACTATCAGAGAGCATTTGAGAAGGTCCCACAAAGGAGATTAGTGGGCAAAATTAGAGCACATGGTATTGGGGGTAGAGTGCTGATATGGATAGAAAATTGGTTGTCAGACAGGAAACAAAGAGTGTGGATTAACGGGCCCCTTTCAGAATGGCAGGCAGTGACTAGTGGGGTACTGCAAAGCTCAGTGCTTGGACCGCAGCTATTTACAATATACATTAATGATTTAAATGAAGGGATTAAAAGTAACATTGACACAAAGCTGGGTGGCAGTGTGAACTGTGAGGAGGATGCTATGAGGATGCATGGTGACTTGAACAGGTTGGGTGAGTGGGCAGATGCATGGCAGATGCAGTTTAACGTGGATAAATTTGTGGTTATCGACTTTGGTGGCAAAAACAGGAAGGCAGAAATGGTGTCAAATTCGGAAAAGAGGAGGCACAACAGGATCTGGGGGGGGGTCCTTGTTCATCAGTCACTGAAAGTAAGCATGCAGGTAACAAAGGCAGTGAAGAAAGTGAATGCCATGTTGGCCTTCATAAGAAGAGGAGTTGAGTACAGGAGCAAAGAGGTCCTTCTGCAGTTGTACAGGTCCCTAGTGAGACCACACCTGGAGTATTGTGTGCAGTTTTGGTCGCCTAATTTGAGGAAAGACATTCTTACAATTGAGGGGGTGCAGCATAGGTTCACAAAGTTAATTCCCGGGATGGCGGGACTGTCATATGCTGATAGAATGGAGCGGCTGGGCTTGTACTCTGGAATTTAGAAGGATGAGACGGGATCTTATTGAAACATGTAAGATTATTAAGGGTTTGGACACGCTAGAGGCAGGAAACATGTTCCCGATGTTGTTGGAGTCCAGAACCAGGGACCACAGTTTAAGAATAAGTGGTAAGCCATTTAGAAAGGAGATGTGAAACACTTTTTCTCACAGGGAGTTGAGAGTCTGTGGAATTCTCTGCCTCAGAGGGTGGTGGAGGCCGGTTCTCTGGATGCTTTCAAGAGAGAGTTAGATAGAGCTCTTGAAGATAGCGGAGTCAGGGGATATGGGGAGAAGGCAGGAACGGGGTACTGATTGTGGATGATCACCCATGATCACATTGAATGGCAGTGCTGACTCGAAGGGCTGAATGGCCTACTCCGGCACCATTGTCTATTGGATCAGCTGCCTTTCACCCTGGGCAGCATCTCAGCAATCCTGTGGTAGCCTGCTCAAGAGCAGATTGCCAGACAAGTAATCAGAGTTATTCATGAGTTTCCATAGCAACCCTCACATAATGGGTGTATGCTGTTGGTGCTGAAGTTAAATCTGTGGACTCTCAGACACTACAATACAGTATTTATCAACCAAGCTGGCCTTCACTCCCTTGCTGGAAAGAATATGGTAGAGGTTGAATGACACAGTTAGCTGAGCTGTAGCTTCACAATGCTGGTGACCTTGTTCAATCCTGAACTCCAATGCTTTAGTGTGGAGGTTGTAACATTGTTCACAATACTGCAAAGGTTTGCCCCAAATGCTCTAGTTTTCTCCCACAGTTAATTGGACACTGGGGTCAAGGTAAGAGCGTTCACGTCGCGGCCCTGTTGCCACCGATCTTTCCACCACCACGCACAAGAAGCACAAGAAACGATATGAGAGAGACCATTGTATGCAGATGCCGAGAAGTGTGCTGAGCTCTGGCTGAACAACTTCTAATCTTGCGTGTGGACTCGATAAAAAGAAGATTTGGCCACTCAAAATTGTTCTTAGTGTGCTGCCTAGAGATAGAATTAATAGACAATAGACAATAGGTGCAGGAGTAGGCCATTGAATGTGATCATGGCGAGCCAGAACTGCCTTTCAATGTGATCATGGCTGATCATCCCCAATCAGTACCCTTCTCCCCATATCCCCTGACTCCGCTATCTTTAAGAGCCCTATCTAGCTCTCTCTTGAAAGTATCCGGAGAACCGGCCTCCACCACCCTCTGAGGCAGAGAATTCCACAGACCATATAACCATATAACAATTACAGCACGGAAACAGGCCATCTCGACCCTTCTAGTCCATGCCAAACACGTATTCTCCCCTAGTCCCATATACCTGCGCTCAGACCATAACCCTCCATATCTTTCCCGTCCATATAACTATCCAATTTATTTTTAAATGATAAAAACGAACCTGCCTCCACCACCTTCACTGGAAGCTCATTCCACACAGCCACCACTCTCTGAGTAAAGAAGTTCCCCCTCATGTTACCCCTAAACTTCTGTCCCTTAATTCTCATGTCATGTCCCCTTGTTTGAATCTTCCGTACTCTCAGTGGGAAAAGCTTATCCACGTCAACTCTGTCTATCCCTCTCATCATTTTAAAGACCTCTATCAAGTCCCCCCTTAACCTTCTGCGCTCCAAAGAATAAAGCCCTAACTTATTCAACCTTTCTCTGTAACTTAGTTGATGAAACCCAGGCAACATTCTAGTAAATCTCCTCTGTACTCTCTCTATTTTGTTGACATCCTTCCTATAATTAGGCGACCAAAATTGTACATCATAGTACAGAAATGGCCTCACCAATGCCTTGTACAATTTTAACATTACATCCCAGACTCACAACTCTCTGGGAGAAAAAGTGTTTCCTCGTCTCTGATAATCCTGGCAATATTTTGGGAATGTGGAATGAATAAAATAGGATTAAAACAGGTTTGGAATGATCCAATCATCAAGTGTTTGTTGGAGGTACACAAAAATGCTGGAGAAACTCAGCGGATGCAGCAGCATCTGTGGAGCGAAGGAAATGGGTGACCTTTCGGGCCGAAACCCTTCTTCAGACTGATGGTCAAAGTGTTTGTTGGATCATGGTTGGATCAAATGGCACTGTGTTGTATAACTATGGCGATGGTTATACTTTGTGCACAACTTTCTGGCAACTTAATCATAGACTCCTCCAAATTATTGGACATTAACAGACTTCCTGATGTTTCTGAAATGCAGAGCAGGAGTCATAGAGTCATAGAGTGATACAGTGTGGAAACAGGCCCTTCGGCCCAACTTGCCCACACTGGCAAACATGTCCTTGCTTTTGACTATTTTTCAAATGCTATAACTTGTGAAATACAGCATGAAATGTGAAGTGAAGCAGTTTAATTTGTCGACGGGGTTAATGTGATTAATAATCTGTGAACATTTCTGCATTAGCGCGTGGCATTTTGACTAAGGTAGAAAGACACGTACGCATACATGTACACACACACGTATACATACATACATGATGAGACTTTTAATAGTATATAGATGTCCCAGATAGAACAATGAAATTCTTACTTGCAGTAGCACAACAGAATATGTATTCATAGTACAGTAAACAATATAATAATTTAGAAAAAAGAGGTTCAGAGTGTGTTTTTACACACACACGCCATACATACACATAAAATACAAACAAACAATAATAATAATAACAATCTATGTAGTCCAGAGCTTATTTGAGGTTGTAGTGTTTAATAGCATAATTGCTGGAGGGAAGAAGCTGTTCCTGAACCTGGACGTTACAGTTTTCACAGTTCTCTTGCCCTCTGACAATGTCTCTCTTAACAAGACTGTAAACTTTGGAATCCTCCCCCTCTCCCAGGCTTTGTCATTCAGCAATGTTTTGCAATTCAGATTCCCTTATTGACTGCATGTGCTGCTGCTTTCAATACAGCTCCCTTTTAAAAGAGGCAAAGGCTAGCAATTTGCAGTGTTGCCGATCTTTAAATAAACCAAGCCACTCATGATATTGGCACCCTGCTGATGTGTTCAGTCAATCAATAGTACGGTAATTCTGGGAAGGCAGTGAAGGGCCTGTCACACGAGCATGCGACTCAATGCGGCAAGAGCGACCTAACGTGGCCGGTCGGTCCCACTTCGATCGCCGGAGCCGTATGGAGTTGTGCGGAGCTGGTCCCGACATTGCGCGGGGCTCTGAAAAACTGACCGTGTTCAAAAATTCCGCGCGGCAACGGCCTGCCGGCCAGCAGCCGCCTTGACGCCGTACGCACCGCCTCGATGGGCATGCGCAGCGTCACGACACTGGACGCAGCGTCGTGACACCGTACGTCACGCGCAAACTTCCCGCGGACTTCGCTCGAACTTCACGTCAATCACTCAACCTCCGCGCGGCCCCCGCTTCCGGTTTGGTCGCGCTTCCGCATGCAGGTCGTATGCTCGTGGAACAGGCCCTTAAAGCTTTTTGAAATAAGCAGGCAGTTCAAAGTTGGAACACTACCTGCATTGTAATTCATTAATATTGTATATGCATGTGTTGTGACTACTCTGCTTTGGATAGATTGGTGGGGATTAATTAGAAGAGATTGGTGATGGAAGGAACAAGTTTTCAGCTACTGAGTGCCCACCATGCATTGTCTAGATGATTTGACTTGGTTTTTCTTATTGTTGCTGGTAATTCATCACAAACTGGTATTGATTTACTGGTGTCACCTGTACCAAGACACAGTGAAAAACTTTGTTTTGCATCCTATCCAGGCAAATCATACCATACATGAATACATCAGGTAGTGCCAAAGATAAAAGAAACAGATTAAAGAACACAGTGTTGCGGCTACAGAGAAAGTGCAGATAAAAAATGTCAAAGAGCCACTGCGGGGTAGATTGGAAGATCAGGAATTCATCTGTGGTATAAGAGAGATCCATTCAAGATAATAGTGAGGATGAATCTGGTGGTAGTGCTTTCAAAGGTAGACAAAAATGCTGGAGAAACTCAGCAGGTGCAACAGCATCTATGAAGCAAAGCAAAGGAAATAGGCAACGTTTTGGGCCGAGACCCTTCTTCAGACTGATGTGAGGGTGGGGGGGGGGGGGGGGGGGGGGCGGGAAGAAGAAAGGAAGAGGCGTAGACAGTGGGCTGAGGGAGAGCTGAGAAGGGGAGGAGAAAGTAGTGACTACCTGAAATTGGAGAAGTCAATGTTCATACCGCTGGGGTGTAAACTGCCCAAGTGAAATATGAAGTGCTGCTCCTCCAATTTACGGTGGGCCTTACTCTGGCCATGGAGGAGGCCCAGGACAGAAATGTTGGATTCAGAATGGGCGGGGGAGTTGAAGTGCTGAGCCACCGGGTGATCAGGTTGGTTATTGCGAACCGAGCGGAGGTGTTCGGAGAAACGATCGCCAAGCTTACGTTTGGTCTCACCGATGTAGAGCAGCTGACACCTAGAGCAGCGGATGCAGTAGATGAGGTTGGAGGAGGTGCTAGTGAACCTCTGCCGCACCTGGAACGACTGCTTGAGTCCTTGGATGGAGTCAAGGGGGGAGGTAAAGCGACAAGTGTAGCATTTCCTGCGGTTGCAAGGGAAAGTGCCAGGGGAGGGGGTGCTTTGGGTGGGGAGGGACGAATTCACCAGGGTGTTGCGGAGGGAGCAATCTCTGCGGAAAGCTGACAGAGGAGGAGATGGGAAGAAGTGGCCAGTGGTGGGATCCCGTTGGAGGTGGCGAAAATGTCGGAGGATTATTTGTTGTATGTGACGGCTGGTAGGGTGGAAGGTGAGGACAAGGGGGGACTCTGTCCTTGTTACGAGTGGGGGATGGGGAGGAGTGAGAACAGAGTCACGGAGTATAGAAGAGACCTGGTGAGAGCCTCATCTATAGTAGAAGAGGGGAACCCCCATTCCCTGAAGAATGAAGACATCTCCGATGCCCTGGTGTGGAACACCTCATCCTGGGTGCAGATGCGGCGTGGACAGAGGAATTGGGAGTAGGGGATGGAGTCCTTACAGGAAGCAGGGTGGGAAGGAGTGTAGTCCAGATAGCCATGGGAGTCAGTGGGTTTATAGTGGATGTCGGTCAGAAGTCTATCGCCTGCAATGGAGATAGTGAGGTCAAGAAATGGTTGGGGAAAGTCGGAAATTGTCCAGGTGTATTTGAGTGCATTGTAAAGGGCCTGTCCCACTTACGCGACCTTTATAGGCGACTGCTGGCACACGTCATAGTTGGAAATGTTGAAAATTCAGCGGCGCCCAGAAAGACGCTACAACTCTTTGGAGACCTCTCAAGACCATAGGCTGTATGGTTGTGAGTGGTCTCCTATGGTCGTGAGAGGTCACCCGCAACATGTCTCCAGGGGTCGCCTGTATGGTCAGGAGAGGTCTCCAAAGATTCAGATTCAGATTCAATTTTAATTGTCATTGTCAGTGTACAGTACAGAGACAACGAAATGCATTTAGCATCTCCCTGGAAGAGCGACATAGCAACGATTTGAATAAATAATAATAAGTGTCCGGAGGGGGGGGGGGGGGGGGTGGTGATTGGCAGTCACCGAGATACGTTGTTGAGTAGAGTGACAACCGCCGGAAAGAAGCTGTTCCTCGACCTGCTGGTTCGGCAACGGAGAGACCTGTAGCGCCTCCCGGATGGTAGGAGGGTAAACAGTCCATGGTTGGGGTGAGAGCAGTCCTTGGCGATGCTGAGCGCCCTCCGCAGACAGCGCTTGCTTTGGACAGACTCAATGGAGGGGAGCGAGGAACCGGTGATGCGTTGGGCAATTTTCACCACCCTCTGCAATGCCTTCCGGTCGGAGACAGAGCAGTTGCCATACCGTACTGTGATGCAGTTGGTAAGATGCTCTCGATGGTGCAGCGGTAGAAGTTCACCAGGATCTGAGGAGACAGATGGACCTTCTTCAGTCTCCTCAGGAAGAAGAGACGCTGATGAGCCTTCTTGATCAGAGTAGAGGTATTGTGGGTCCAAGAGAGGTCATCAGAGATGTTGACTCCCAGGAACCTGAAGCTAGAAACACGTTCCACCTCCGTCCCGTTAATGTGGATGGGGGTGTGCGTGCCGCCTCTGGACTTCCTGAAGTCTACAATGAGCTCCTTGGTCTTCTTGGAGTTAAGGGCCAGGTTGTTGTCAGCGCACCATGCTGCTAAGTGTTGGACCTCCTCCCTGTAGGCCAGCTCATCGTTGTTGCTGATGAGGCCAATCACCGTTGTATCATCTGCATACTTGATGATGGTGTTAGTACCATGGTGGGAGAATGATCAGGGTGTGAGTGATGTTTAGTTATGTTGGCTGCTTTCCCAAGATAGCGTGAATTGTATTCGGAGTCAATGGGGGGAGGCTGGTTTATGTGATGAACTCATCTGCAAACATGTAAATATGGCTAGAGCAAGATTTGGCTACACAATTTTGAGTGTGTAGCAAGTATAGGGCTGAATCTACAACCTTGCTGGGCGCTGGTGTTGAGAATTACCTTGGAACATTGACAGTTATCTTTGGGTCAAGAAGTTGAAGATCCAGCTGCAGAGATGAGTCCAGCTGAATTAGAGAAACATAGAAACATAGAAAATATGTGCAGGAGTAGGCCATTCGGCCCTTCGAGCCTGCACCGCCATTCAATATGATCATGGCTGATCATCCAACTCAGTATCCTGTACCTGCCTTCTCTCCATATCCCCTGATCCCTTTAGCCACAAGGGCCACATCTAACTCCCTCTTAAATATAGCCAATGAACTGTGGCCTCAACTACCTTCTGTGGCAGAGAATTCCAGAGATTCACTACTCTCTGTGTGAAAGATGTTTTTCTCATCTCGGTCCTAAAAGATTTCCCCTTTATCCTTAAACTGTGACCCCTTGTTCTGGACTTCCCCAACATCGGGAACAATCTTCCTGCATCTAGCCTGTCCAACCCCTTAAGAATTTTGTAAGTTTCTATAAGATTGTAGCTTTTGGACAGTTTCTCTGTCCAGGCGTCTCATCTCAGATTTAGAACATTTGAAGTAACATTCCCTTCTTCAGTCTGAAGAATCTCAGAGGCATGGTTTCAGAATGCAGGGTTGGTATTCAAAAGGAGAGGACAATAGACAATAGACAATAGGTGCAGGAGTAGGCCATTCGGCCCTTTGAACCAGCACCGCCATTCAATGTGACCATGGCTGATCAATCCCCAATTGCGTACAGTTTTGGTCTCCTAGTCTAAGGAAAGACATGCTTGCCATAGAGGGAGTGCAGAGAAGGTTCACCAGACTGACTCCTGGGATGGCAGGACTTTCATATGAAGAAAGACTGAATAGACTCGGCTTGTACTCGCTAGAATTTAGAAGATTGAGGGGGGATCTTATAGAAAATTACAAAATTCTTAAGGGGGAAGAAGTTAGAGACGGAAGTAAAGAAAGAAAATAGACCCTAGAAAGAAAAGAAAAAAAAGGAAAAACAATCGCTCTATTATAACACAAAACTCCGAAAAAAGGATATACCAACCGTGTTTTTATTTTTATTTTTTATTTTATACCCCCCCGTTACCAGATCCTGGTACCATTTATATTTTAAATTACTATTGCACCTTATGCTTGTAATAGTTCCATAAATGCAGACCACGTCTTTTGGAAGTGATCTGCTTTGCCTGCTAGGTGGAGTCTCATCTCTTCCAGGTGTAATGTTTCGAACATGTTTGAAATCCACATTTTTATTGTTGGTATTGGAGCATTTTTCCAAAATTTGAGTATAAGCTTTTTTCCCATTATTAGCCCGTAATTAAGTAAGTTCTTTTGAAACACATTTAGTTCGGGGTTACCTTCCGATATTCCAAAAATGATCCATTCTGCTTTTGGTTCAAGTTTTAGTTGAATTAATTTTGTGAAGATTTCAAATATTTTGTTCCAGAATTTTTGGATTTTTATACAAAAAACAAAAGAGTGCGCTATGTTAGCTTCTTGTGACTGACATTTATCACAAATGGGTGAGACATTGGGGAAAAGTTTATTTATTTTAGTTTTTGAATAATATAGTCTATGTAATGTTTTAAATTGAATTAGAGTATGTCGTACATTGATCGAGCATTTATGCACATAGAGTAAGTGTTTATCCCAGCTCTCTTTTGAAATTTTTATAGCTGGTTCTTGTTCCCAGTCTCTTCTAATAACAAGGGGCTTTCTTCTCTCAACACTTTCCTGCACCTTCACGATTCTTGCTCACTTTCCTTACTTCTTTTATTTCTACCTTTAAAGCTCGAAAAACGAAGTTGTACAACAAATGTAATAAGATATATGTGATGTGTATTAATGTAATTTACTGTACTTCTAATTAAAAAAATATATATATATAAAATAAAATAAAATTAAATAAAAAATTAAAAAAATTCTTAAGGGGTTGGACAGGCTAGATGCAGGAAGATTGTTCCAGATGTTGGGGAAGTCCAGAACAAGGGGTCACAGTTTAAGGATAAGGGGAAAGTCTTTTAGGACCAAGATGAGAAAAAACATTTTTTACACAGAGAGTGGTGAATCTGTGGAATTCTCTGCTACAGAAGGTAGTTGAGGCCAGTTCATTGGCTATATTTAAGAGGGAGTTAGAAGTGGCCCTTGTGGCTAAAGGGATCAGGGGGTATGGAGAGAAGGCAGGTACGGGATACTGAGTTGGATGATCAGGGCCGAATGGCCTACTCCTGCACCTATTTTCTATGTTTCTATGTTTCAGTACCCCGTTCCTGCCTTCTCCCCATATCCCCAGACTCCGCTATCTTTAAGAGCCCTATCTAGCTCTCTCTTGAAAGTATCCAGAGAATCGGCCTCCACCAGAGAATTCCACAGACTCTGTGAGAAAAAGTGTTTCCTCGTCTCCGTTCTAAATGGCTTACCCCTGATTATTAAACTGTGGCCCCTGGTTCTGGACTCCCCCAACATCTGGAACATGTTTCCTGCATCTAGTGTGTCCAAACCCTTATTAAACATATGTTTCAATAAAATCTCCTCTCATCCTTCTAAAATCCAGAGTGTACTAGCCCAGCTGCTCCATTCTCTGAGCATATTGTACTCCCTGTACACACATGACTGTGTGGCTAGGTTCAGCTCCAATTCAATCATTAAGTTTGCTGATGACACTGTGGTGGTGGGCCTGATCTCAGACAACGATGAGAAGGCCTACCGGGAGGAGGTGGCTGGTCTAGCACTGGTGCCAGGATAACAGCCTCCTCTTGAACATCAAAAAAACGAAGGAGCTGATCATGGACTTTAGGAGGGCACATCATCCGAAGACGTACACTCCATTGAGGATAAATGGGGATCCTGTGGATAGGGTGAACTGTTTTAAATATCTGGGAGTCCACATCTCCGAGGTTATGACATGGGCATCACACGCCTCAGCACTCGTGAGTAAGGCAAGGCAGTGCCTTTACCACCTCAGGCAATTGAGGAAATTCAGAGTGTCTCCGAGGATCCTCCAGTGCTTCTACGCAGCGGCAGTGAAAAGCATCTTGTCCGGAAATATTACCATCTGGTTTGGGAATTGCTCTGGCAAGGACAAGAAGACTCTGCAGAGAGTAATGCGTTCGGCCGAACGCACTATGGGAACTTCACTCGCCCCCCTGCAGGAACTATACCACAGGAGGTGCAACTCCAGAGCAAATAAAATCATGGGAGACCCCTTCCACCCCTGCAACGGATTGTTCCAGCTGCTACGGTCAGGCAAACACCTCCGTTGCCATGAGGTGAGAACGGAGAGGTTGAGAAGGAGTTTCTTCCCAGAGGCCATTCGGACTGTAAACGCCTATCTCACCAGGGACTAACTCTACTGAACGTTTTTCCTTCCATTTATTATGTAGAAGAATATGTGTGTTATGATTGTGTTTATAGTTTGTTTGGTTGTTTTGTTGTTTGTCTTTTGCACAAAAGTCCGCGAGCATTGCCACTTTCATTTCACTGCACATCTCGCATGTGTGTGTGACAAATAAACTTGACTTGACTTGACTTGCATATGACAGTCCCGCCATCCCGGGAATTAATCTTGTAAACCTACGCTGCACTCCCTCAATAGCAAGAATGTCCTTCCTCAAATTAGGGGACCAAAACTGCACACGATACTCCAGGTGTGGTCTCACTAGGGCCCTATACAACTGCAGAAGGACCTCTTTGCTCCTATACTCAACTCCTCTTGTTATAAAGGCCAACATGCCATTCACTTTCTTCAGGAGGAGGAACGTCTCTCAGAGGCTCATGAATCTTTAGAATTATACATGCCAGGAGAGACACATTTTTAACCTTTAGGGAGTTGAAGATTATGGGTGCAGGCCGACAAAAGAAGCAGACAACACAATCAGAACAGCCACACTCTTGCTGAAAGTCAGAAAAGGGTTGAGTGTCTAAAGGCCGACATCAGCTCCTGTTTCTGATGAACTAGGCAAGAGGCCTGGATTAGTTTCTGTGACAAGGGTTGTTCCAAATGCCCATACTGCAACTGTGGGAGTGATATTTGTCGTTCTCTCGGGATTGTTATGAGAGCAATGTGGGCTGGTAATGAAGGCATGATCATGTTTGCAAAAGCCAGTGCTACACTGAGCACTCACTGGCACAATTTGCACACAGATAGTTGTGCAAGGCAATCATGTCCATGGTAGCAAAGCAGTTTACAGGGCCCCAGGAAGTTTTGTATATATAGGGATTATGTTCAATAACACGATGCTGATGGTTCAATAGGTCAAGTGATTCAACTGACATAACTAATTGCCCTGAATTGGCAGGGGTTGTGTTGGGGGAGGGGAGATGGGCAGCCTTGGGGAATGTTGCATGCTTGCATTTGTACTTTGTATATTTGTGTGTGAGGATTTGTTTTTCAGGCCAGTCATATCTTAGAATTAGAATGCGCAGCAGCTAAAGTGAAGAAAGTTAAGGGCCTGTCCCACGGGCATGCGACCCGCATGCGGCAAGCGCAACCTAAGCGACCCGCATGCGGCAAGTGCGACCTAAACGGCCTGTCCCATGAGCATGCGACTCCATGCGGCAAGCGTGACCTAAGCGACTCCATGCGGCAAGCGCAACCTAACGTGGTCGCTTGAGCCGTACGGCCTCACGGGGCCAGTCCCACTTCGATCGCCGGAGCCGTATGGAGTTGCGCAGAGCTGGTCCCGACATCGCGCGGGCCTCCGAAAAACTGACCGTGTTCAAAAATTCTGCGCAGCAACGGCCTGCCGGGCCCGCAGCCGCCTCGACGCCGTACGTCCCGAGGACTTCATGTCACTCACTCGACCTCCACGCGGCCCCCGCTTCTGGTTAGGTCGCGCTTGCCGCATGATGTTGCTTAGGTCGCGCTTGCCGCATGTAGTAACATGCTCGTGGGACAGGCCCTTTATCCTCTTAATTGAACTCGGATTTGAGACATGCAAAATCCTGATCTATTTATTCAATCTCAAAGAGCCATGGATCCCCCTTTTATAAATATGGTAATTGCACCAGCACCTCAACCTATACCGTTAGAGCTAAGTGAAAGATATCAGTCTGCAAGATGAAATCGGAAATTTGGTGAGTCAATCAGTGATTATTTCTGTGCCATTAAATAAAAACATTCCATTATGGTGCAGCTTTGGTGAGTTTGTTATCAGAGCTCCGAGAGGTAGAGGTTTGTGAATTGACTGGTGAAACGTTTTAATCAAAGTTACTCCGTGTATCTGAGCTTTCCTTTGACAAAGTGTGTCCAATAGTAACTTTGATAGAGGTGACTGTTAAATAGAAAAGAGCTTCATCTTTCCCAAATGGCTCACACTGTTTTAGTGGAGCATGCCACTGTCATCTAACCTGTCCCAGAGAAAAGAGAAATAAACACAGAATATCCTGTATGCATTCAGTTTAGTTCAGTTCAGTGCAGTATTGTCATGTGTACCGAGGTACAGCAAAAAGCTTTTGTTGTGTACTATCCTGTCAGCAGAAAGACAATGCATATAATACACGATACGATAAGATACGATATTACTTTATTTATCCCAGGATGGAAATTGGTCTGCCAGCAGTCATAAAACACAAGATACATGAAACATTAAATTGAAGTGATGAGTGTAAAGTCCAGGATTGGGGATGCACAAAGGCCAGTGTGTCATGACAATCGATCCATTTACAGTGTATAGACACATGATAAGGGAATAGTGTTTAGTGCAAGAGGTAGCTCGAGGTAGATAACAGGTCAGCAGCATGTGATGAAGGATCTGATGAAAGATCTTCGACCTGAAATATTAATGGGGCTGTCCCACTGTACGAGTTAATTCAAGAGTTTTCCCGAGTTTCCTCTGATTCGAACTCAGTGAATTACGGTAATAGCCGCTCATAGGTCCTTGGGGCTCTCGTGGACATTTTTCAACATGTTGAAAAATCTTCCCGAGTCTTCCCGAGCTTACCGCGTTTCCCGAGTACCTTCCGCTAGCGTTACAAGCCGCTAAGAGACGTCCTGAGCTCCGACGTACCAGCTACATACATTCTACGTGCTTCCACGAGTTTGTTTTTTTTTAAACTCGGTACTCTTGGGTGAACTTGTACAGTGGGACAGCCCCATAACTCCACTTCTCCTTCTACAGATGTTGCTAAGCAGCTAAATTTTTGTTTGCGTATTTTTTGTTTTTATTTTATATTTGCAATATCTGCTGCATTTCCTTTTATTTTTGTTTGCTTGGGGGGGGGGGGGGGTATAGGATATGGTAATTCAATCCACTTTCTTAATGGCCATTGCTTTTCGATGTCAATGTAAGAATCATAGTGTAGCACACAGCAGGTTAGAGCCTAAGTTGAGGTCAGATGGCCACATTAAATTTCATTGCATAACTGAGAATAATGGGTAATCTGATATATATATCGTTTACATGCTGTAGTTTGGTAAAATGAAATGAAACCCAGATGAATCAAGTTTTCAAAACACAGCACAACAGTAGAAAGATCAAAACTGTAGCCGTCTGCTTGGTTTTGTGCCATAAATTAAGCATTATCTCTCCGGAAAAGCAGTGCAATTGAAGACATATTCAGGAAATATTTGCAACTATAAAAGTTGCATATGTTGGAATAAATATAATGTTTGATGTAACTGCCAATCTGTGATTTTACCTATTGTTAGAGTGGACCATCCTTGAAAGGGAATGGTGAGCTGTGGGAACTGAAGATGAATAACGGAAATATTTTCAGTTTGGAAAATGAAACATCATGTTTGGACCCCTATTGAATAATTAAGAAGTCATATTGAACAATTCCTATGATGCCATTAAAAAGGCTTAAATGTAGCCATCTGTATTCTGAAGGGAAAGATGGTTCCTGATGCAGGTTGATGCAGGTCAGTTCTACTCCACGTAAAGAAACAAAAACACAACATGCTGGAAATACTCAACAGGTCAAGGCACACCTGTGGGGAAAGAAACACAGTTAACATTTCGGGTCATAATTCCTTTTGGCTGAACTAGGAAGCAGAGAAATTTGAAGAGGAATTGGAGGGAGATGGAGTTTTACACTTCAGTGCTGAAACATGCCCCTTTGGCCCACTGCGTCCCCACCGACCAGCGATCACCTGTACACTATCCCACACACTAACGCCAATTTTACAATTTCACTAAAGCCTATTAACCTACAAACCTGCAAGGTCTTTGGAGTGTGGGAGGGAACCTGAGCAACTGGAAAAAACCCACGTGGTCACAGGATGAACAAACAAACTCCATATAAAGAGCAATAGTGGTCAGGAATGAACGCAGTCTCTGGCACTATAAGGCAGCAACTCAGGTGCAATAGTAATTTAAAAAAACAAATATATAAATAAGTGGTATCAGGACCTGGTAACGGGAGGTAAATCAACAAAAACAGACTTGGTTGGTAGTCCCCTTTCTGCGGAATTTAATGTTATAATAGAGCGATTGTTTCTATTTTCTCTTTCTTTCTTTTCTAGGGTCTATTTTCTCACTTTACTTCCTTCTCTAACTTCTTTTCTAAGGGGCTTTCTTTTCCCAACACTCTTGCACTTCACGACTCTTGCGCACTTTCTTTACTTTCCTTACTTCTACCTTTTTCTTAAAGCTCAAAAAAAATGAAGCGGTACAAAAAAATGTATTAAGATATATGTGTTGTGTAGGATTGTAATTTACCGTACTTCTAATAAAAATAAAATTAAAAAAAAAAAAAAAAAAAGGCAGCAACTCTACCGCTGTGCCATTGTGCTACCCAGCTTGTGATGAAGCTGGTTCAGAGTTTATTATTGTCATATGCACTGAGGCACACAGCTTTGTTTTTTCATGCTATCCAAACCGATCAGATGTACTCCACGTAAATACAATCACGTCAAACTCAAGTACAAGAGATAAAGCAAAGGGATAGATACAGAGTGCAGAATATAGTTTTCAGCATTGCAACACACCAGTCCCATTGACAGTTCACAGTGAATGGGCGTTACTGATTTTCATAGTTCAGAACACAGAATAAAACGGGCTCAGTGGTGAGAACAGTCGCAGTCAAGCAGTCAACTGGAACAGCTAGCAACATCATAAATCATTATACTGAGCTGGCTGGAGCAAAGGTAGTCACAGAATTTGATTTACTCTATCTCAAGTGTACTGCAACTAAATGTCACAGAATGCCCATAAAGTTATAGTATGGAAGAAAGACACTCAACTTGTCTACTCCATGCCAGTAACTCCTGAGTTACTCCATACTGAGCTGGAGTAACTCAGCGGGTCAGGCAGCATCTCAGGAGAACATGGATATTTGACATTTTGGGTCAGGAACCTTTTTCAGACTGATCGACCTGACGGATTTGTTCTCCTCAGCCAAACCATTGATGAAGATTGTGAATGGATGGGACTCTGGTGTTCAGCACTGTGTACCCTTGCTACTAACACGCTGCCTACCTGAGAAAGATTTACTCTTAATTATGCTCGAGAGGACAAGCAAAGAATTATATTCTTGGGTTGGTACAAGTTTGAACTCCAGTCCAGGGACTGTCAGAGTATCCTGCTAACACCACACAATCCACTCACATAGTATCAATATAATTTCCAAATTTTCAATTTAAACATTATTTTGGAGAAAAATGATCCAAAGGAAAATACAGAAATACAGAATTTAGAAGATTGAGGGGGGATCTTATAGAAACTTACAAAATTCTTAAGAGGGTGGACAGGCTAGATGCAGGAAGATTATTCCCGATGTTGGGGAAGTCCAGAACAAGGGGTAAATCATATAAATAATGCATTAGCTACATCATTGATACAAGTTTGAGCTATTCTTTCCAGCTATTAGTTTTTAAGGCAAAAGTGAATAGAAATGTCAGTAATAATTGGTTAATCCTCATTGGTCAATTTAGTATTGGCATGTTGAGAATAAATATTGCTGGGAACCCTATGGTCTAAATGAGACAGAGAGAGCTCAACAGAATGAATAATATATGTGAAGTACATCCTCTATCAATGTCCCACTCAGCCTCGGCCAGGGGAAAATAAACTTTTGATAATGTTACTTCAAATGTTCTAAATTCTGAGATGAGACGCCTGGACAGAGAAACTGTCCAAAAGCTACAATCTTATAGAAACTTACAAAATTCTTAAGGGGTTGGATAGGCTAGATGCAGGAAGATTGAAGTTAGGGAAGTCCAGAACAAGCGGTCACAGCTTAAGGATAAGAGGGAAGTATCATTTAGGACCGAGATGAGAAAATCATTTTTCACACAGAGAGTGGTGAATCTGTGGAATTATCTGCCACAGAATGTAGTTGAGGCCAGTTCATTGGCTGGATTTAAGAGGTAGTTAGATGTGGCCCTTGTGGCTACAGGGATCAGGGGGTATCATATTGAATGGCGGTGCAGGCTCGAAGGGCCGAATGGCCTACTCCTGCACCTATTTTCTATGCTTCTATGTTTCTATGACTTGGTGCTTTAGAAGCAGGGTAAAGGGCTGGTGGTTGAAGGAAGCAGGTAATAGATCACTGGTAGGCTTAGAAATGGACAGCTTGGCCTTTTAGTACAGTGCACATGGTGTGAGATTAGCAGAGATTCGGCAGAAAGGAAATAAAACAATAAAGCACCAAGCCATCTCTAAAACCGATGCTATAAGTGGAATTGTAGCTTTTGGACAGTTTCTATCTCTAAGGCGGCACGAGTCACCCGTTGCAGCGCCCCCTACAGCCTGTCTGTCTTTTTTAAATATTTTGTCTAGTTAAATGTAGTGTTGGTGCTTTTTAATACTGGTTTTAAATGTGTATGTGTGGGGGGGGAGGGGGAAACTGTTTAAAATCTCTTCCCTGTCCGGGAGACCCGACCTTTTACCTGTCGGGTCTCCGTTGTCGTTGGGGCCTAGCACCGTGGAGCGGCCTCCAACCTGAACGACCCGGGGGCTCGGGAGACCGCGGAGCTGCGGACTACTCACCATCGTGGGGCTGGCCGGCATCGGAGCGTGGGGAGCGGTGGTAACTCGCTGCTGCGACTCGACTCCTGGGGCTCGGAGGCTCCAGCAACGCAGCCGCATGTCCGGTGGACTGGGACATCGGGAGCTCGCGGGTCCGGGGGGAGAGAGAGACCGCTTCCCGGAGCACCCGCAACGCAACTTCTTCAGCCCGTGTCGCGGGGGTTGGAACGACCCGGAGCGGGACGTACATCGCCCGGCGCGGCTTTAAATGGCCGTGGGACATTCCAGCGCCCGCCGGCAGCTCCAACTTAGAGACTTTTAGACCGGAAGCGGGGCCGTACATCGCCCCGCGCGGCATAAAATGGCTGTGGGACTTATCATCGCCCGCCTGGGGCTTGGACATCGGGAGAGAAATGGAGAACAGGGGAGAGAAAAGACTTTGCCTTCCATCACAGTGGGTTCACTGTGATGGATGTTTGTGTGAATTAAATTGTGTGTATGTCTGTAGGAAATTGTCTTTGTTTGTATGGCTGTAGAAACGGAATTTCGTTTGAGCCTCACTGAGGCTCAAATGACAATAAATATTGTATTGTATTGTTTCTCTGTCCGGGCGTATCAACTCAGAATTTAGAACATTTGAAGTAACATTATCAAAAGTTTATTTTTCCCCTGGCTGAGGCTGTGGGACATTGATAGCAGATGTTTGTTGATGCAACATTACTATGCATGTTCTTATGTGGCTAAACTAAAAGCTTGGCAGGAAAATAATATTTCTGTCTTATGACAGGTGAATTATCATTTAAACTTTACTGAAATGGTTAAGGAAAGTTGATGATTAACTGAAAATTAAAATGGCTGATGTTCACATGTGATAAGGGATATGGCACGGACTAGAAGGGCCGAGATGGCCTGTTTCCGTGCTGTAATTGTTATATGGTTATATGGGATCTAAGGCAGTATCCTGGAGTTTTCTCAGAGCATCTTGGTCTTCTCTACCATAACCTGGCAGGAGATACAGTTAAGTGTTTATACTATTGATAAATCTTCAGTGAAAGTAGCTCTGAAAATGATCCTGGCTATTAATGTTTCATATATGACTAGCACAACGAAAATGTTAGATGTTATTTACTTCACTTCATCTGAGAAGTATCTTCATGACTAGCACTCTCCAAGGAATAATTCCAAAGGTTAAGAGGTATAAAACATTTTTGTCATTAAGTCAATTTAGTTAACGTAAGGTTTCCAGATTGTAGACTTAAGGGGCTGTCCCACTTGGGCGACCTAATTGGCGAGTTTAGAAGAGTTTGAAAAAAATAACATGTTGAAGACCTCCTTCCACTATGTTGAAGACCAGCTTCGACTAGCTACGATTAACTTCGGGAAAATTGGACATCGAATAATGGAGAGTGAAGACGACCTCCTTCGACCTCCCTTCGACTACCTTCGACTACCCTTGATTACCTACGACTAACATGCCGACCTACTACGACCTACTACGACTAAACCTACGAGTAAAAGTATTGATTTTTTCCATGGCGACCTTTTTTTACTCGCGGCCATTTTTTAATGTATTGAAAAAAACGCCGTGACCTAGCTGAGGCCTCGAGTACGCGGAGACTACTCTCGAGCATGAAGGAGAGTTACGAAGACCTCCTACAACCTCGTGTCGACCATGCTGTGAGTATGCCGAGGGAAAACTCGCCAGAACTCACAGATTAGGTCGCCCAAGTTGGACAGGCCCTTTACTGGTTTCCAGTTGTCTGTTTTAGGTCATTTAATGCCTCTTTTGGCAATATTTGCAGTCTCTTCTCGTGCAGCACGGCTAATCTTTGGAGCAGCACAGATAATTGATATTTGATAGTGGGGGCAGAAGAGATAGATTTCCCATTTACACTGAGCAGTAGTCAGCTCAGTCATTTACAATTCATCTGATTTCCATCCTATGACCCATGCCTATAGGTGAAGGTTGACAAAAATGCTGGAGAAACTCAGCAGGTGAGGCAGTATCTATGGAGCGAAGGAATAGGTGACATTTTGGGTCGAGACCCTTCTTCAGACTGATGTGGGGATGGGAGGGAGGGGAAGGGAGAAGAAAGGAAGAGGCCGAGACAATGGGCTGTGGGAGAGCTGGGAAGGGGAGGGGAAGGAGGGAGAAATCATGGGTTACATGAAATTGGAGAAGTCTATGTTCATACCGCTGGGGTTTGCAGAGTCCCACAAGTAGCGGTGGGACTCACTCTGGCCGTGGAGGAGGCCCAGGCCAGAAAGGTCAGATTCGGAATGGGAGGGGGAGTTGAAGTGCTGAGCCACCAGGAGATCAGGTTGGTTAAAGCGGACTATGCGGAGGTGTTGGGCGAAGCGATCGCCAAGCCTACACTTGGTCTCACCGATGTAGAGCAGTTGACACCTAGAGCAGCAGATGCAATAGATGAGGTTGGAGGAGGTGCAGGTGAACCGCTGCCTCATCTGGAAAGACTGCTTGGGTCCTTGGAGAAGGGTCTCGACCCGAAACGTCACCTATTCCTTTGCTCCATAGATACTGCCTCACCAGCTGAGTTTCTCCAGCATTTTTGTGTACCTTCGATTTTCCAGCATCTGCAGTTATTTCTTAAACATGCCTATAGTCGACCAACCAGGTGGTGAAAAATGAATATCTGCCTCATGGCAAAACTATTTGACCTTTGCATAAAACTTGTTTCTTTTACTCTCCAGCTGTTCTTCTGACTTTATGCTTGACTCTTCTAACACCTCATTAATCCAAGGAAACCGAAAATGAATTTCCAATCTATAATCTTCACATTTGATTCAGGAAAGTGAGTATTAGTAATTTATTTGAGCACAGAAACATTGTAACTGAGATTTGGGCTGTGTTTCACCTAGTTACATTTGAGAGCCATGCTTCTCATCTATAAGATGCTCTATGCTATCTTTCTTTTTTTTATTTTTATATATATATATTTTTATTAGAAGTAGACATATTATAAGGTATAGTTACATATTATAGTAAAAAGACTTTTCATATACATCAATCATACATTGTTAAAATTTTCAATTATCAATTACTTCTGCTTCTATTATTTTTATTTTTTATAGAAAGAGAGAGAAAGAGAGGGTAGAAATTTACAAATTAAAAAAAAACAGAGAAACGGAAGAGGTGGAATGGGTTGCCTATATTACGTCAATGGAGATAGGTTCGTAGATTATAAAATATAGCTTTTCATCTGATCCTGAGTTCAAGTTTCAGTTGGGTCCTCGTGCTGTGCCAATCTATCCCTTCAGATAGTTAATGAATGGAGCCCAGATTTTATCGAAAAGATCTTGTTTGTCCATTAAGACAAGTCTAATTCTTTCTAAGTTTCGGGTCTCCGACATTTCCACAATCCACATTTTAATTGTAGGGGTTGTAGGGCCTTTCCAAAATGTTAATATTAATTTTTTCCCGATTATTATACTATAGTCGAGGAAATTTCTTTGGTTTGTTGTGAGTGTTAAACTTTGTTCTGATATTCCAAGTATTATTAATTTTGTGTCTGGGTCCAGTTTTGTATTAATAACTTCTGAAATTGTTTCAAAAATATCAGTCCAGAAATGTTTAAGCTTTATACAGTTTGCAAACGTATGTGTTAAATTAGCCTCTAGATGTAGACATTTATCACAAATAGGAAAGAGTTGTGGGAAGATTCTATTTAGTTTTATTTTAGAGTAGTGTAGTCTATGTAATACCTTGAATTGTATTAAAGTATGTCTGGCATTTAATGAACATTGATGTATTTGTTGTAACCTTTCGTCCCACATATCTTTCGTTATAGGGTGACCTATTTCATTATCCCATTTGTATCTATGGTTCGATCGGTGGCACCACATTGTTTAGTAGGGTGTTATAAATATAAGCTATTCGTTTTTCAGTATTAGGATGCTTGTTCAAACATTCATCAAGAATTTCTGATTCCCTACTCCTGTAGACTTGTGTATTAGATTTAACATAATCTCTAATTTGTAGATATCTGAAGAAATTATTTGAGTGCAGTCCATAATTCTGTTGTGACTCTTGAAATGAAAGAAAAGTGCCTTTCCCATAAAGATGTCCAATAGTTTTGATTCCATAATTTTTCCATTGTGTGAAACCTTTGTCCATAAAGGATGATTTGAACAAAGGATTATTTACAATGGGAAGGCATAGTGGTATATTATTCAATTTTAAATCTTTTTTTATTTGTTTCCAAATTCGTATTCCACTATGTATTATGGGGTTTTCTTTATAGGTTTTTTTGTGCAGTTTTGTGGGGGCAAATATGATCAGTCCAATTTCAAAAGGTAGACAGTCTTCCTTTTCCATCATTAACCAATCTGGTTGTCGATCCATTTCTTCCAGCCAGAAATTCATGTTTTTAACATGGACTGCCCAAAAATAAAATAAGAAATTTGGCAAAGCCAAACCTCCATTTATCTTTGACTTACATAAATGTTTTTTACTTATTCTATGATTCTTATAATCCCAGACAAAACTTGGTACATGGTAAATGGTAGGGAATTGAAGAATGTAGGTGAACAGAAGGATCTGGGAATAACTGTGCACAGTTCCCTGAAAGTGGAATCTCATGTAGATAGGGTGGTAAAGAAAGCTTTTGGTGTGCTGGCCTTTATAAATCAGAGCATTGAGTATAGAAGTTGGGATGTAATGTTAAAATTGTACAAGGCAATGGTGAGGCCAAATCTGGAGTATGGTGTAAAATTTGGTCGCCTAATTATAGGAAGGATGTCAACAAAATAGAGAGAGTACAGAGGAGATTTACTAGAATGTTGCCTGGGTTTCAGCAACTAAGTTACAGAGAAAGGTTGAACAAGTTAGGGCTTTATTCTTTGGAGCACAGAAGGTTAATGGGGGAACTTGATAGAGGTCTTTAAAATGATGAGAGGGATAGACAGAGTTGATGTGGAAAAGCTTTTCCCACTGAGAGTAGGGAAGATTCAAACAAGGGGACATGACATGAGAATTAAGGGACTGAAGTTTAGGGGTAACATGAGGGGGAACTTCTTTACTCAGAGAGTGGTAGCTGTGTGGGATGAGCTTCCAGTGAAGGTGGTGGAGGCAGGTTCGTTTTTATCATTTAAAAATAAATTGGATAGTTATATGGATGGGAAGGGAATGGAGGGTTATGGTCTGAACGCAGGTATATGGGACTAGGGGAGATTATGTGTTCGGCATGGACTAGAAGGGTCGAGATGGCCTGTTTCCGTGCTGTAATTGTTATATGGTTATATGGTTGTAACAATGGAGTCTATGCTCTCTTTCAAGTACACTGGGAATAAAGCCTTGAATCAGCGCCACATCACATGTGAGACCACATTGGCTTTTTAATTCTTTAAGGATCATTCAGAACCTTCAATTGCTCAATCTAAAGGATGTCGCATTAGTTCATAAGTTATAGAAGCAGAATAAAGCCATTTGGCCCATCAAGTTTACTCTGCCATTCAATCATGGCTGATCTATCTTTTCCCCTCAACCCAATTCTCCTGCCTTCTCCACATAACTCCTGACACACATACTAATCAAGAATCTCCACCTTAAGATTATCCATTGACAATCTCCACAGACGTCTGTGGCAATGAATTCCACGGATGGCATGACTCACTAGTTGGCAAGCTTTTACTGAAAGGAGCATGGTATATATATATAATGTACATTGATTTTTCAGAAATAAATGGGGGGGGGGGGGGAGAGAGAGAGAGGGGGGGGGGGGGGGGGGGGTTAGAGAGGGGAAGAGAAATTCAAAGTTAAGAACCAGAGTTAAGATTTTAAATTGGTTTTATCATAGAACCGAAAACACAGCACAGGAATAGCCTTTCAGCCCAGAATGCCCATGCCGAACAGTATGCCGTTAAAGTCGTCTGCCTGCAAGTGATCTTTATTCCTTCATTCCTTACATATCCATGTCCCAATCTAAAAGTCTTTAAACACCATTATCGATTCTACTTCCACTATCAACCCAGCCAGCACATTCCATGCACCCACTAATCTCACTGTAAATATATCTTGACTTCAAACTTCCCCCTCTAACCTTAAACTTATGCCTCCACCCTTTGACATTTCCACCCTGAGTAAAAGATTCTGACGGCCTATCCAAACATTCGGTGGGCGGCGCGGCTCTCGTCAGCAGCGGCCTCTGCAGTCTGTCCGCGGTTTATTATTTTTTGTCTGTGTTTTAATGTAGTTTTTGTATTTTTTTCAAGTACACTGGTGTGTAAAGTCTGTGGGGGGGGTGGGGGTGGGGTGGGAGGGGGGGGGGGAAACTTTTTAAATCTCAGAACCTGCACTGGAGACCCGACCTTTTTTTCGTAGGGTTTCCGTTGTCGTTGGGGCCGCAACGAGGACAGGCCTCCAACAGGAAGAGACCGGGGACTCTGGTGCTACAACTCACCGTCGCCGTCGCGGGGCTGGCCGAGTCCGGAGCGGGTGGAGCGGTGGAGGAGCGCTGCTGCTGCTGCTGCTGCTGCTGCTGCTACCGGAGAGTCGGAGGCTCCAACGGCAGGTCTTCTGTGGCAAATGACAATGCGATTCCACGGACGGTGGGAACTGCTCACCGGGAGCCCGCGGCTCCCTGGTGGGAGACCGCTTTTCAGGGCTCTCGCAACGGCGCCTTCCCCCGCCCGAGTTGCGGGGTTGAAGAGCTCCTGGAGCGGGGCCTTTTACAGCACCACCCCGCGAGGCTTATCATGGCCTCGGGACTCTGCGAGCGCACGCCGGGGGCTTTCACCCTTGACCCGTTTGTGCGACCTGCATCACCCCGGCGTGGCTTTAATGGCCGCGGGACAATTGCCATCGCCTGCCGGGGGCTTTGACTTTCACTCTTACATCGTGGGGGGGGGGGGGGGAGTGCAGTGGAGAGATAATTTTCGCCTTCCATCACAATGATGTGATGGATGTTTATGTAAATTATGTTGTGTTGTTGTGTCTTGGGTCTATTTGTTTGTAATGTATGGCTGCAGAAACGGCATTTCGTTTGGACCTCAAGGGGTCCAAATGACAATTAAATGTATCTTGTATCTTGTGTATCTTGTATCTTGTAACTATGCATCATTTGACATGCCTCTATCTGGTTTCCCCTCAACATCCAATACTCCAGATAAACGTATTGTAAAGTTCTCTTCCAGCTAATACTAATACTAATACTAATTCACCAGTCAGCACCAGCTACAACCTAGGAGAACCGACGACAACCTTTGACCTCCTGGTGATACACCACCACTGCACCTACGGCACGAGAATTCTCGCTACTCTCCATGGCGGCTTCATTGTGAAAAATTTTCAACGTGTTGAAAAATTAGCGGCGACCAGAATGAAGCCGCGACTAGTTCCCAGAATGCGGGAACTGCTCACGACCATGAAGGCGACTCCCCGGCAACCCCCCGTGAACATGTGGCGACCATGTGGCGACTGCAATAGTCTCCTGTAGCCGCCTAAAAAGTCGCCTAAGTGGGACTGGCCCATTAATATATAATAACAAAAAATGCAATTAATCAATAACCACAATACTAGTGAAAAAAAGTCACTTGTGTTGCTAATATCAGGAAGTTTTGTCCTTGATTTCCAAGATCCCTTTGTACAACAACACTGTTTCTTTCTCCAGTATTCCTTTCCTGTCCTGCTTAGTTTATCCAGGATTCTCAGTTTTCATTTCAAATTTAGTATTGCAATTTTGTTTGCATTTTGATACAATTATTCACATGTATTTAATCAAATCGGTCCCTTTAATCAATCACAAAATCTAGATGCCGAAAAACTTTATAAGACCCTCAGAAGAAAGTGGCATGACGGTTTTTTTGTTTTTTTTTTTTTTTTTTGACACTCAATGGGCTGAAATTTTCATTGTGATGGAATCGACACCAGTTGATACATGTAACTCCCCCTAAAAAGGAACACTTCACTGAAGGCTGAAAATCATTAATATATATTCTATGTTTAATACCTTTTTGAGAAGTTTGATTTTTATTGAAAAGGGAATTGATTTTGCAATAGCATGCTTAAGACTAGGTTTACTGTATTCAATTTTATTCTGTTCCATCTCCAGCATAAGTACATTCTTGCTGGACTTAAAATGTGCTGTAAAGAAGTTCATAACAATACTATTTGTATTGAGTAAATGAAGCACCTCAGGACTTGTAGAACATTGCTTCCTTTAGAAGAAAGATGGAACCGTCTATATAGTAAAAAACATATTTTGATACATGAATGCTTTGCAAATAAAACCTGCTACACTAATATGCCGGTTTCACTGTGCACAATGTTTGTTACCTGTGATAAATATTCTGGTTATAATTAACAAATTATTTAAAAAGTTATGTTGAGTGGCTTAGAATTCTTTCAAAGCCTGCAGAGTTATTTTAAACCACTGCTGCAAGTACATCAATGTCTATTATCGTTAGGGACAGCACTTAGAAGTACTGAAGGCTTCAGGAACTTTTGAATTGGCCTTGCATGGGACAATGGTGTGGTGTGGAAGGATGGTAACCAAGCCGGTTATGTCCAAGACCACAGTCACATGTGGTAGGATGCGGGGAGAGATAGCTGGGGTAGAACATAGGATTAGTGAATGGAACAGTTGCCTGTGAGAGGAGGTAGCCTGCAATTGCCAGGCTTTCTCCGAACAAGATAAGGGCAAGAGTGGTTGGGGGATTTGCAGCTAGGGTGAAGGTAGACACAAAAAGCCGAAGTAACTCAGTGGGACAGGCAGCATCTCTGGAGATTAGGAATGGGTGACGTTTCAGGTCGAGTCCCTCCGGCAGCTTGTTCCATACACCCACCACCCTTTGTGTGAAAAGATTTAATAGGAATCCATAAATCTTTTCCCCTTCAACTTGAACCTATGTTCTCTGGTCCTCGATTCCCCTACTCTGGCCAAAAGACGGTGCATATACCTGATCTATTCCTCTCATGATTTTGTATTTGAGAGTTGTCGGTGTTTGAGAGGGCTTTTAATCAGGTGATTAGACAATAGACAATAGACAATGGGTGCAGGAGTAGGCCATTCGGCCCTTCGAGCCAGCACCGCCATTCAATGTGATCATGGCTGATCATCCCCAATCAGTACCCCCCCGTTCCTGCCTTCTCCCCATATCCCCTGACTCCGCTATTTTTAAGAGCCCTATCTAGCTCTCTCTTGAAAGCATCCAGAGAACCTGCCTCCACCGCCCTCTGAGGCAGAGAATTCCACAGACTCACCACTCTCTGTGAGAAAAAAGTGTTTTCTTCACGGTGCAGGCTTCAGTGAGGTGATTGATGGATGAGAGTTCTGGTCAGTATGGAAAGGGGAAGGGATTTTGGGAGATGGAGGTGTCAGATTATTGTGGATTGTGGAAGGATCTTATGATCTGAGCATCAATAACCCTAGAACATAAATGCAGGCTGGTGGCTTGCCGATTTCTTTCACAATTTGATTTTCTGCAAACTGCTGAAGGGTAACCATATGGAGCTCGAAGAATTATGAGGGGTATAGATAGGGTATAGATAGGCAGTCTTTTTCCTAGTGTGTGGTGTCCAAAACAAAAAGGTGAGAGCAGAGAAATGTTATAGCTATTACAGGGCAACAGTTATATGAAATGAGCTGTCAGAGAATGTGGTGGAGACAAAATTTAAAAAAAACTGAAAATCACGGAACAACTACCCATCAGATATTTCAAGTGAATACAGAAGACTACATGCATAATGGCATAATGGCAGCCACTCCATTGATCTAAATATTAGTTTCTCCAGTGAACTCCAATATCACAATGTTGCTTGTAGAAGTTTGTTTTGCACAAATTGGAGGTAAATTTCCTTGCACGTCCATAAAAAATAAGATTTGGAAATACTGTGTTGGCTTTGAACAGATGTGTTAATTTGTAAAGACATTGAAAGACACTATCTGAATGCAAGTTTTAATATGTAAAAATAACAAAAGCATTTCAAGAGTCAATGTTTAAAGCCATAATTTCCTGATTCTTTTAAATCGTAATATTTATATATATTTTTTTTAATCCTTAAATTATTTCAAAATTCACTAACGGCTTTCTTGTGTACAACAATAACATGTAATACACCTGTGTAAATATGGCATTATGGAATTACTTTTGGCATGGATTATCTCAATAGTATAAAGATCTGATCATAAAGTTACAAAAAATGCTAGAAATCAACTGTAAAGTTTTAGATTGGTTTCTTCATATTTGGCCAGGTTTTGCAGGGCAGTTTGAGGAGTACTCTCTACTTACATAACCCATCTAATAAAAAATCTGTTGTTTTTGTTTAGGTCAATGAAGTAACATATCTCAACAATGGTGTCCAACATGAAGATATACCAGCAATATTTTGTCAATTATTTCAACAATGCTTGATATAAACTTTGTAATTCGGCGGCGACCTGAATTCGGGGCTCAGCCGCGGGCCCAGTGGGCGACATCGTCGGGAGCTCGCAGGTCACAGGTTGGTGACCTGTTTTTCCGGAGCTCCCGCAACTACAGCTGCGTCCGCTGGACTGGAGGGCGGCATCTTCGGCTGCTTCGACCGCCCCGGGCCACGGAGCTTGAACCGGCCCGTTCGCGGAGTTCGGTTGAGCCGCTTGACTTACTTACCATCATCCGGCGGGGTCACAACAACGGAAGCCTGGAGGGAGAACAAGGAGGGAAGAGACAGAGACTTTAAGACTTTTGCCTCCATCACAGTGAGGAGGTGCCTGGTGAACTCACTGTGGTGGATGTTAATTTGTGTTTATTGTGTGTTTTGTTGTTTATTATTATATGTATGACTACAGGCAACTACATTTCGTTCAGACCGAAAGGTCTGAATGACAATAAAGGAATCTAATCTAATCCAATCCAATTTTTGTCTTAATAAATGGAAATAAAGATACATGTATTTTGATTTGTGTGAGTGAATCTAATTTCAGTCTCTGAAAAAAAGACTCTCTAATAATTCACAAACAATTAGCTGGAGGAATTCAATGTGTTCAGCAGTGTCTGTCGGGGGAAGGGATTGTCGATATTTCGGGTTGAATCTCTGCATCAGCTCTGAAGCAGCAACAATTCCTTTCCCCTCACTGAAGCTGCTCGATCCACTGAGTTTACCGGCAGATAATTTGTAGCTCCAGATTCCAGTATCTGCAGTTACTGTGTCTCTCTTTCAAACATTCTGTCAAAATAATATGTTGGATTATGGATACTGCGGAACATATGGTCTATTTCTATAATGATTTGAACCATCAATTTTGCAATATTCCCCTAATCCCTTCATAAAACATTGTTTGTAATCCAGATATGCAACTGAATTTAATCAGAGCATCCAATACACCATTTATTTTTGTACTGAGTGTTTCATTTTGAATCCTGCTCTACCATTGGTATGAAACATAGAAACATAGAAAATAGGTGCAGGAGGAGGGCATTCGGCCATTTGAAACAGCACCGCCATTCATTGTGATCATGGCTGATCGTCCCCTATCAATAACCCGTGCCTGCCTTCTCCCCATATCCCTTGACTCCAGGTATCGACCAGCTCTCACCCCTAGAGCTCTATCTAACTCTCTCTTAAATCCATCCAGTGACTTGGCCTCCACTGCCCTCTGTGGCAGGGAATTCCATAAATTCACAACTCTCTGGGTGAAAAAGTTTTTCTCTCACCTCAGTCTTAAATGACTTCCCCTTTATTCTAAGACTGTGGACCCTGGTTCTGGACTGGCACAACATTGGGAACATTTTTCCTGCATCTAGCTTGTCCAGTCCTTTTATAATTTTATATGTTTCTATAAGATCCCCCTCATCCTTCTGAACTCCAGTGAATACAAGCCTACTATGGTAGGAATAACATATAAGAAATCTCATGGTGCTCATTATCATAACTCCACGAAACCAGTAGCGATTGCCACTCGTTTATTAGGGTTAATGCTAATTAACACTGAGGTATATACATTGAGTTTGGTTGTGTTGTTTGTTTGTATTTAGTTAAAGAATCATGGGAACAGCCTGTGCTTTAAGTGACTATTCCAGTTTTGTATGTTTTTTTCAGCCTCTATTTTAATCAAATGTAGATGCTGCAGTTTTTATTTAGCACTGTATAACAGGAACAGAGTTAATTAAAATGAATTGTACTAACTGATGTACATGAGCCATCTGTGATAAGTCTTTAATGCATTTGCTGCTGGGCTAGTTTGACAACATTGCTCGGAGCTGAGGATCTGTGAATTGATGCCTCTTGGTAACAGTGTTAGAAACGTGGAAGATCCCGCCTTAAGACCTTTGCGACGAGTTTTATTCAAGGCCGTCATGAACGCTGCTGTCTAAATCATCGGCTGCAAATTCTGCTCTCAAATATCTTTGAGAATTGGGAACATTTGATTTGAATGGACTTAATATTCTGTGGTAGTGTATGTCCTTATACTTAATTGTCCAAATTAAAAATGTCACTTGTAGAAGCACACATAGAAGGCAGAATAGTACAGCACAGTAGGAACTTCCACCCATCTATAAAACCAGGATGCCAATTTATACCAATCCCATCTGCCCACATATGGTCTATATCTCTTTACTCCCCGCCTGTTCATGGGTTTATCTAAATGGCTCTTAAATGCAACTACTGTATCTGTTTCCACCAGCTTATCCAACATTGCATTTCAAAAAACTACCACACTCCGTCCAAGCAAAATTTTCTTACAAATTTCCTTAAAATTTTCCCTTTCACATTCGTATTTCCATCCTGGGAATAGATTCCATCACCCTACCTATGCCTATCATAATTTTATATACTTCTATATGGAGGCTCTACTACTTCCAATGCTCCTGAGAAAACAATTATTTTGTTTTTTCAACCTCGCCTTATAACTAATACCTCTAATCGGGTGAATCTCTTTTCCACTCACTCACTCCAAAAACTCCACATCCTTCCTGTAATGAGACAACCAGATTTACACAATACATCCACAGATGCCTAATCAAAGTTTTAAACAACTGTGTAGTGAGGAACTGCAGATGCTGGTTTAACTTTCTGAGTTGACTGTGCCTGAACCCCTCTGTCGGTGGGTCACCAGCTTCCTTACAGACAGGAAGCAGCATGTGAGGATGGGAAAGCACCTCTCGAACCCACAAATGCTCAGCATAGGAGCACCGCAAGGCTGCGTACTCTCTCCTCTCCTATACTCTCTCTACGCCAACAACTGCACCTCCACTGACTCCTCTGTCAAGCTTCTCAAGTTTGCGGACGACACAACCCTGATTGGACAGATCCAGGATGGGGAGGAATCTGCCTACACTCAGAAGCTCAACAACCTAGAGCTCAATGCTCTTAAGATGGTGGAATTGATTGTAGACTTTAGGAGAACTCCCCCTCCCCTCACCCCACTCACCATCAACAACACCACAGTCACATCTGTGGAGTATTTTAAATTCCTGGGAACCATCATCTCCAAGGACCTTAAGTGGGGGGCTACCATCGACTCCACAGTCAACAAGGCACAACAGAGGATGTACTTCCTGCGGCAGCTGAGGAAGCACAATCTGCCACAGGCAATGATGGTCCAATTCTATACGACCATCGTAGAGTCTGTCCTCACCTTCTCCAGCATGGTCTGGTTTGGCTCAGCCACCAAGCACGACACCTGGAGGCTGCAGCGAATCGTCCGGTCAGCAGTGAAGGTTATTGGCTGCAACCTTCCCTCCATTGATGAACTGTACACTGCAAGGGCCAGGAAGCGAGCGGGCAAGATCATCTCTGACCCCTCTCACCCTGGCCACAAACTCTTTGAATCATTTCCCTCTGGAAGGCGTCTCCGGACTGTCAAAGCTGCCACAGCCAGACATAAAAACAGTTTTTATCCACGAGTAGTTGCTCTACTCAACAGCCAAAAATCTGTAGTCTCCCTTTGATCTGTTATTTTGTTGGTTCACATGCTTGATCAATGATGTTTTATCATTAATGTTTTATTATTATTAATGTTTAGTGTTTTCTGAGTCATTCGTAACTGTCACTGTATGTCATGTTGTTACTTGTGGGCGGAGCACCAAGGCAAATTCCTTGTATGTGAATACTTGGCCAATAAACTTATTTCTTACTTACTTAAAACCAAAGATAAACACAGAGTGTTGGAGTAACTGAGAGTCAGGGGAAAGGGAAAGCAGAGGTATAGATGGTGACATAGAAAGATATAGAACAAATGAACGAAAGGTGCAGGAGTAGGCCATTTGGCCCTTCGAGCCAGCACCGCCATTCAATGTGATCATGGCTGATCATCCCCAATCAGTACCCCGTTCCTGCCTTCTCCCCATATCACCTGACTCCACTATCTTTAAGAGCCCTATCTAGCACTCTTTTGAGAGTATCCAGAGAACGGTGCTATCACCACCCTCTGAGGCAGAGAATTACACAGACGCACAACTCTCTGTGAGAAAAAGTGTTTCCTCATCTCCGTTCTAAAGCTTACCCTTTATTCTTAAACTGTGGCCCCTGGTTCTGGACTCCCCCAACATCGGGAACAGGTTTCCTGCCCTTAGCATGTCCAAACCCTTAACAATTTTATAGGTTTATAAGATTCCCTCTCATCCTTCCAAACTACAGAGTGTACAAGCCCAGCCGCTCCATTCTCTCAGCATATGACAGTCCCGCCATCCCGGGATTTAACCTTGTAAACCTATGCTGCACTCCCTCAATAGCAAGAATGTCCATCCTCAAATTAGGGGACCAAAACTGCACACAATACCCCATGTGTTGTTTCACTAGAGCCCCATACAACTGCAGAAGGACCTCTTTGCTTCTATACTTAACTCCACTTGTTATAAAGGCCTGCATACCATTCGCTTTCTTCACTGCCTGCTGTACCTGCATGCTTATTTTAATTGACTGATGAACAAGGACCCCCAGATCCCGTTTTACTTTCTCTTTTCCCAACGTGGTACCATTTAGATTCCCAACTTGATACCATCTGCCTTCATGTTTTTGCTACGAAAGTGGATAACCTCACATTTATCCACATTAAACTGCATCTGCCATGCATCTGCCCACTCGCCCAACCTGTCCAATCACCCTGCATTCCCATAGCATCCTCCTCACAGTTCACACTGTCACCCAGCTTTGTGTCATCTGCAAATTTACTAATGTTACTTCGAATCCTTTCATCTAAATCATTGATATGCCAAAAAGTAATAGCGATAGAGGAAACAAGCCATTGTTAGTTATTTGCTAGGTGACAACGAGAAGCTGCTGTAACTTGGATGGGGGAGGGATAAAGAGAGAAGGAATGAAGGGGTTACTTGAAGCTAGAGAAATCAATATTCATATCATTGGGCTGTAAGCTGCCCAAGTGAAATATGAGAAGCTGTTCCTCCAATTTGCGTTTCGCCAACAACAGTACACAACATTCCGACTTTTATGCTCAATGTGTCGACCAATAAAACAAGAATGCCATATACCATCTTTACCACCCTATCTAGATGTGCTGCCACTTAAAAGAAGCTATGAACTCACACTCTAAGATCCCTCTGTACATCAATGCTTCCAGTGTAACATCTCACATTTCTATGAATTCATCTCCATCTGCTATTTCTCACCCATTTTTGCAGTCAATATTTTGCTGTATCTTTAGAAAACCTTTCTCCCTACCTACAACTCTGCCGATTTGTGTTCCGTCTACAAGCCTATTGATTAGCCCATCGACATGTTTATCCAATATATCCAAGGAACAGAAGTCCCAGCACTGATTCTTGTAGAACACCATTGATCTCCTGGCAAATAACACCAAATCATCACTAGCCTCTGTCTCCTGTGGCCAGACCAGTGTTGAATCCAATCTTCTAAGTCTCCATGGATCTCATGTCCTTTATTCTTCTGGATCATCCTACTATGAGAGCTCTTGTTGAACGCTGCTCTAAAATCTATGTGGACACCACATTATATGAAGTAGATTTTCAAAGTCTACAGAGAGATTTATGCCAGTTGGAAGAGTGGGCTGAAAGATGGCAGATGGAGTTTAATTCTGATAAGTGTGAGGTGCTACATCTGGGCAGGACAAATCAAAATAGGACGAACATGGTAAATGGTAGGGAATTAAGGAATGCAGTTGAACAGAGGGATCTAGGAATAACTGTGCACAGTTCCCTGAAAGTGGAATCTCATGTAGATAGGGTGGTAAAGAAAGCTTTTGGTGTGCTGGCCTTTATAAATCAGAGCATTGAGTATAGAAGTTGGGATGTAATGTTAAAATTGTACAAGGCCAATTCTGGAGTATGGGGTACAATTTTGGTCGCATAATTATAGGAAGGATGTCAACAAAATAGAGAGCGTACAGAGGAGATTTACTAGAATGTTGCCTGGGTTTCAGCAACTAAGCTACAGAGAAAGGTTGAACAAGTTAGGGCTTTATTCTTTGGAGCGCAGAAGGTTAAGGGGGGACTTGATAGAGGTCTTTAAAATGATGAGAGGGATAGACAGAGTTGACATGGATAAGCTTTTCCCACTGAGAGTAGGGAAGATTCAAACAAGAGGACATGACTTGAGAATTAAGGGACAGAGGTTTAGGGGTAACATGAGGGGGAACTTCTTTACTCAGAGAGTGGTGGCTGTGTGGAATGAGCTTCCAGTGAAGGTGGTGGAGGCAGGTTCGATTTTATCATTCATAAATAAATTGGATAGTTATATGGACGGGAAAGGAATGGAGGGTTATGGTCTGAGTGCAGGTAGATGGGACTAGGGGAGAATACGTGTTCGGCACGGACTAGAAGGGCCGAGATGGCCTGTTTCCGTGCTGTAATGGTTATATGATTATCCTTTATCTATAGTGCCCCTACCATTACTCTTGCCACCCTCTTTTTTTAATGCATGTATAAAATATTCTGAATGCTCCTTAATCCAGCTCGCAAGGGGAAATCATTGGCCCTTATTTCTAGTTAGATTCTATCCTTCTTTTATTAATATTTCTCAAGGGCTTTGTCTGAGTTTAGCTTCCTAAACTTTCCTTATGTTTCCTTTATCCTTTTCACTAAACGTATAACATCTTTTGTCATCCAAGGTTCTTAAACCCTGCCATCATTTTCTTTCTTACCCACATGAACATGTTGGTCCTGGATTCTGACCACATGGCATTTAAACATCCTCAATGTTAGATGTTCATTGACCCAATAATAGCCGCTCTCAATCTACACTCACAGACCCTACCTTATCCTGTACCTTAATTATCTTCCCATAATTTATAGAGATTCCCCTGGGGTTGTATAGGGCTCTGGTGAGACCACATCTGGAGTATTGTGTACAGTTTTGGTCTCCTAATTTGAGGAAGGACATCCTTGTGATTGAGGCAGTGCATCGTAGGTTCACGAGATTGATCCCTGGGATGGCGGGACTGTCATGAGGAAAGATTGAAAAGACTAGGCTTGTATTCACTGGACTTTAGAAGGATGAGGGGTGATCTTATAGAAACATATAAAATTATAAGAGGACTGGACAAGCTAGATGCAAGAAAAATGTTCCCAATGTTGGGCGAGTCCAGAACCAGGGTCCACAGTCTTAGAATAAATGGGAGACTATTGACTAAACAGGGTCCACAGTCTTAGAATAAAGGGGAGGCCATTTAAGACTGAGGTGAGAAAAAACTTTTCACCCAGAGAGTTGTGAATTTATGGAATTCCCTGCCACAGAGAGCAGTGGAGGCCAAGTCACTGGATGGATTTAAGAGAGAGTTAGATAGAGCTCTAGGGGCTAGTGGAGTCAAGGGATATGGGGAGAAGGCAGGCACGGGTTATTGATAGGGGACGATCAGCCATGATCATATTGAATGGCGGTGCTGGCTCGAAGGGCCGAATGGCCTCCTCCTGCACCTATTTTCTACGTTTCTATGTCCATTATCATCCGTATCCATAACGATTTGAACACATCAGGAGTTATGATTACCATTCACAAAATGTTGTCCCACTGAATCACCAATCACCTGGCCAGGTTAATTTTCCAACACAAGAGCTACAGTAGCCCCTTGCTTGGTTGGACTAGCTATATATTCTTTCAAAAAACCTCTCCTGGGATGTACCTAACATTTGGCATTTGGTATTATCATTAGTATTAATAGCAATCCTAATGTGTTTGCACACTTATTAACTCTTTCCCTTGTCAACAGCCTTATTCCAAACACACCCAGTGATATATTAATATTTTATACATAGGAGAAAGTAAAACAATTGACCAAAATAAGTACCATCAATCTTAAAAACAAAATTGTGAAGAAGATTAACTACATATATATTTTTCCTTCATAATAAATGTTTATGACTTGAGCAGGAGAATTGGCTTTGAGGAGGAATTTGACCAATTGTACGAGCAGTTGTAATTGACCAGTATACTGGATGCCAATTACACATAAATGCTTTCATTCACTAATTCCTAATCCCTGATTATATTTGTGCCAATCTGAAAACAAAACCATTCAGGTTTTTTCATTATGTAGATGAAAAAGAAAAGTCACTGTTCACTCTATAAGTTTAGAGACACAGCGCGGAAACAGGCCATTCGGCCCATCGAGCCTACGCCGACCAGCGATCCCCGTAGACATGAAACAGAAGCGTAAAAAATAGGTGCAGGAGTAGGTCATTTGGCTATTCGAGCCTGCCCGACCATTCAATATGATCATGGCTGATCATCCAACTCAGTATCCTGTACCTGCCTTCTCTCCATACCCCCTGATCCCTTTAGCCACAAGGGCCACTCTTAAATATAACCAATGAACTGGCCTCAACTACCTTCTGTGGCAGAGAATTCCACAGATTCACCACTCTCTGTGTAAAAAATGTTTTTCTCATCTCGGTCCTAAAAGATTTCCCCCTTATCCTCAAACTGTGACCCCTTCTTCTGGACTTCCCCAACATCGGGAATAATCTTCCTGCATCTAGCCTGTCCATTCCAAGCCCTTAAACCCCTTTCTCACGGGGCAACCTGACGCAAGAGTTAACCAGAGTTTAACATCGTGGGAACCTCGTGCGATAACAGTACGGCATTCGTGGACCACCGTGGCGCTAACGGCAGGTAATCGTGTAACTTGGTGACTCGGGAGAAAATTCAAGCAAGCTTGAATTTCTCCAAGAGTGACTTGTACACTTGTGGTTGAACATTGCAACATTATATGCACGTAGTGGCCAGTGCAATATCCGTGCGATATCCGTACTGACTCTTGCGGTTACCGTGGGAACGCCTGCGAACGGTGAGCCCGGAAGCTCGACAGAAGGGACAGAAGGTGAGTAAAAATTGTCTTCTGTGGGATTGAATTTAAAAAATAAAGATTTGCATCTGCATATGGACATCAACTTATTCATGAGTTATGTTAATGAGATTCAAGAAAATAACTTTAATTTTTAAAAGGGACTTTACTGAAAGGTCCTGCATTTTTATGGTCCGTGAGAAATTTTTCACATGTACTTCTTTGAGAGATACAGCTCGGAGTCCTCGCCGACCAGCGATCGATGCCTTTCCGAAGCAGGGTCCGGAACGCTACCAATCAATGTTCTCCAGAGACCCGTGTAAAGGAGTGAACTGCACATGCTGGTTTAAAACGAAGACAGACACAAAAAGCTGGAGTAACTCAGCGAGTCAAGCAGCATCTCTGGAGAAAAATAGGTGATGTTTCGGGACGAGACACATCTTCAGACTCAATTCCGATTAGGATGTCTGAAGAAGGGTTCCGATTCGAATCGCCACCTATACTTTTTCTCCAGAGATGCTGCCTGACACGCTGACTTACTCCAGCTTTTTATGTTTTTCTTCCCAGATCTGACTTACCTGCTGAGTTACACCAACATTTTGTGTCCTTTTGTGCGTATTAACCAGCATCTGCAGTTTCTTTAGACATTACCTAACTTCGGATTTTAGAGATATAGCGCGGAAACAGGCCCTTCGGCCCACCGAGTCCGCGCCGACCACCTATTCTTATACACTCCAGGGACAATTTTACAATGTTACCGAAGCCGATTAACTTACAAACCTGTAATCTCTGGAGTGTGAGAGGAAACCGGTGCACCCATGGTCAGGATCGAACCCCGGTCTCTGGGGCTGTGAGGCAGCAACTCTACCACTGTGCCGCATGTGGTCAGATTTAATAAATTGCTAATAGAGTCAATTATTAGTCAATTAATAACAGAATCAATTATTGTTGGTGACATTTCACCTACGAATATCAGACTATTTTCGCAGAGGTAAGGGCCAATTAGGCATAGCAAAAGGTATGAACACTTTTAAACATTTTTTTCCGACTATTTTGTCAAATGCAAATACAGGGAGAATGATCAAAGTGCTCACATGGCTCACTCTGTAGAAGCGTTCTGAGTTTAAATGTTCCGTGTATTCCTTCTTAAAGTATAAATTTTTGTGTGGCCAGGGGTGCGATTGAGAACAGCTGGGAAAGGGCGGAGGGGGCGTCACGAATAACAGCGTTTCCCTGGCCATATTATGGCCCATTCCCCAACCGTAACATTAATCAAGCTCTGTCTAACTCCGCCTTCACACCATCCCCCTGTGACATGGGTTAGTCATCGCTGGGCGGGCTGTGGGCCGAATGGCCTGCCAACGGGAGTCAGAGACTTGACACTGAGATCCATTGTGCAGGAAGGAACTGCGGATGCTGGTTTTTACCGAAGATAGACACAAATGCCACCTGTTCATTTTCTCCAGAGATGTTGCCTGACCCATTGAGTTACTCCAACATTTTGTGTCTGTGTTCACTATGAACATTGAATTATTTAATTTTAGGTAACTTACACTCTCTCTCCCCCGCCCCCACCCCCTGCCTGCCCCCCCCCCCCCCCCCCCCCCCCCCCCCTCCCCCATGCAGTAATTGTCGGTTAACCAGTCCAAGGTTTGCAACGATGGTTCCCTCTTGGGATCACACTATCCCTAGCCAACAATTGGCCTATCAGGGAACCAAATATAGACATAAAGTGCTGGAGTGACTCAGTGGGTCAGGCAGCATCTCTGGAGGAAAGGGTTAGGCGACATTTCGGGTCGGGACCCCTCTTCAAAATACCCTGCTGAGGTCATCTGTTGGTGGCCCTGATTTGTCCCGGTCTTTTCTTGCTTCCAGTTCCCCCCTACAATCATCCCGAAGAAGGGTCCCGACCAAAAATTGAATATATTCCTTTTCTCCAGAGATGCTGCTTGGCCCGCTGAGTTACTCCAGCATTTTGTGCCTAACTTGCTGATTCAGACAGTTTTTGATTATCAAGGATTCTGCGCTGACTCTTTACTCTGAAACACACGTTGGAAATTTAAACTTTGGCACAACTAACATCGTCTTACTACCGTGGGAACTCTTTAACTCAGCGGGCAGGTACAGTTGATTGTTGCTCCCTTCAGTTTCCCAGGGGGTCGGGACGGGACTGGAGTTGGGGGGGAAAGGTGGGGGGGGCGGGAGGGAGAGGGGGGGGAGACAGATGGGGGTGTCTTCATTTACTGGCGGCGGGTGTCTGTCACTGAAACAGGCAGGTGAGATTTCACATCCACCTTGTGTGTGCCTCTCTCTCTCTCCCTCCCTTCCTCTCACACAGGCTGAGAGACTCTGCCTCTGTGAGTGTACGTCTCTTTCTCCCCCTCTCCCACACACAGTAAGACCGAGGTACTGTGCTCAGTCCTTCTGTGTCTCCCACATACACAGTAAAACTCTGCTTTGTGTGTGTATATATGTCTCCCCTCATTTCTCTCTCCTCCCCCACCCTCTCTTTCTCCCCCTCCCCACACCTCTCTCTTTCTCCCCCTCCCCCACCTCTCTCTTTCTCCCCCCACACACAATAAGACCGATGTATTCTGCTTAGTCTCTCTTCGCTCCCACACACACACAGATAGACCAAGGTCATGTGCGCTCTTTCTCTTCCGCCAGTCACCCCGAAGTACATCACACTGCCTCTGTGCCTCTCTCTCTGTCCCTCTCCCCCTCTCTCCTAAGTAATGTGGCATCTTCCTGCAGTAAAGTCACGGCATCAGTACAGGCATGTCTCCAAATGACCCAATTCAACCAAAGGAGGATATTTATAGTGTGTGAAAAAAAAGTGACATCATTTGTGCCACGTGATGATTTAATTACACTTGACAGTTCACAATGTTCATTCAAGATTTAATGGGAAAGCTCGGGAGACGGACAAGTCACTCGCACAAATAACAGAAATGCCGAGTACCGTGGGAATTCTTTGTCTACCCCCCCCCCCTTCCCCCCCGTTATATCATGTGATATCGTGCTAGACCACGACCACTTCACTCTGGCTACATCTTGCGTCAAGTCACCCCGTGAGAAAGGCCTATTAAGAATTTTGTACGTTTCTATAAGATCCCCCCTCAATCTTCTAAATTCTATCGAGTACTAGCTAATTCTATCCAGTCTTTCTTCATATGAAAGTCCTGACATCCCAGGAATCAGTCTGGTTAACCTTCTCTGTACTCTCTCTATGGCAAGAATGTCTTTCCTCAGATTAGGAGACCAAAACTGTACGCAATACTCCAGGTGTGGTCTCACCAAGACCCTGTACAACTGCAGTAGAACCTCCCTGCTCCTATACTCAAATCCTTTTGCTATGAATGCTAACATACCATCGCTTTCTTCACTGCCTGCTGCACCTGCATGCCTACTTTTAATGACTGGTGTACCATGACACCTAGGTCTCGTTGCATCACCCCTTTTCTTAATCGGCCACCATTCAGATAATAGTCTACTTTCCTGTTTTTCCCACCAATGTGGATAACCTCACATTTATCCACATTATACTGCATCTGCCATGCATTTGCCCACTCACCCAGCCTATCCAAGTCACCGTGCAGCCTCCTAGCATCCTCCTCACAGCTAACACTGCCCCCCAGCTTCGTATCATCCGCAAACTTGGAGATGTTGCATTCAATTCCCTCATCCAAATCATTAATATATAATTGGGTCCCAGCACTGAGCCTTGCGGTACCCCACTAGTCACTGCCTGCCGTTGTGAAAAGGACCCATTTACTCCTACTCTTTGCTTCCTGTCTGCCAGCCAGTTCTCTATCCACATCAATACTGAACCCCGAATACCGTGTGCTTTAAGTTTGTATACTAATCTCTTATGTGGGACCTTGTCGAATGCCTTCTGAAAGTCCAGATATAACACATCCGCTGGTTCTCCCTTATCCACTCTACCAGTTACATCCTCGAAAAATTCTATAAGATTCGTCAGACATGATTTACATTTCATAAATCCATGCTGACTTTGTCCAATGATTTCACCACTTTCCAAATGTGCTGCTATCCCATCTTCAATAACTGGATCTAGCAGTTTCCCCACTACCGATGTTAGACTAACTGGTCTGTAATTCCCCGTTTTCTCTCTCCCTCCCTTTTTAAAAAGTGGGGTTACATTAGCTACCCTCGCACTGTCCTATACACTATGGACAATTTACAACTTACAAGATGAAAATAAAAGGTTAATTTTGAAAGTAGATATTGGTAGCTTTAAAGCATTGATTTATCTTAAACCACAGTGAATTAAGATTACATTTTGCATCTTGGTAATTTGAGGAAATAATTCATGGGGATACTGCCATAACTCAATCATGTGCAAAATATGAGCTATTTATCTGAAGAACCATGGCATCAGAATCTCTGCTCTATTATGAAGGTTAGTTTATCACTTTTTACTTTACTGACATTGAGATATTTTATTTCAAGACTGACTCTCCCCATATTGGTACAACATTTGCAATTTCATCTGGCTAAATTTCAAACCACAAGTTGTCTTTATTAAGGCCATATTGTAATTGCATTTCACAATTAGTCCAAGTGGGAAACCAGGTATAGTGGTAGAGTTTCATATCTTTAGCACCCTAGCCACTATTTGGATGAGAATAGTCTTCGAAACGCATGTGAGCTCTCTCACAGAGACCTTCAGAGCTTCTTCTCAGATATGGCTTCAAAACACAGTCTTCTGATGAATAAATGTTTTATTGTTGATAGTAAACAGCGAGATGCATCCAAGTTTCTTCCGACTCGTTACTACAATTTTCTTTGAACTCCAGCGTATTACTTTAGACATTAGAAAACTCCTCGTGTCTCCGTAACACTGGAATGATCTGGCATGTGGCTCGCATGGTGGAAGGGTTAACCTTCCCCATGGTCTCTTCAAACTAATCTCAAAACTAAACACCTGCACAAGCATCTAAGCTCCAAACACGCCCAAACACACGTCATAAATCCCACCCACAATATAACGGGCAGTCTAAAATTTAAAGGCACATGCCACCCTCAATGACATGCAAAACAGGCCAAATGGCCACTACATGAGGGATTCTCTCCAAATGGCAGCCAGTGATACTCTTGAATCGGACTCCAAAGTGATGTGTGCGAGTAAGTATTAAATATTCAGCCTTTATCTCCACACACATTGAGGTACAATTTTTTTAGGCATGGTGGCGCAGAGGTAGACTTGCTGCTTTACAGTGCCAGAGATCAGGGTTCGATCCTGACTACGGGTGCTGTCTGCATAGAGTTTGTACGTTCTCCTTGTGACTGCGTGGGTTTTCTCCGGGTGCTCTGGTTTCCTCCCACACTCCAAAGCCGAACAGGTTTGTAGGTTAATTAGCTTTTGTAAATTGTAAAATGTGCCTAGTGTGTAGGATAGTGTTAGTGTGCGGGGATCGCTGGTCGACGCGGACTACGTGGGCTGATGGGCCTGTTGCCACGATGTATTTCGAAGCTAATAGAGTGAACAATGACTAAGGGCATAAGATCATAAGATAAGTTTAATTTAGTTTAGTTTAGTCTGGTTTAGAGATACAGCACGGAAACAGGCCCTTCGACCCACCGAGTCCACGCCGACCGGCGATCCCTGCACATTAACACCATCCTACACCCACTAGGGAATATTTTTACATTTACCAAGCCAATTAACCTACAAACCTGTACGTCTTTGGAGTGATCCTACTCCTTAGAATTAGACCATTTGGCCCAACAATGATCACAGACTCGAATGATTATGGAGAAATAATAATAGTAATAATAGGTTCTTTATTGTCATTATAACATGTAAACATGTATGTAAAAGAGAAATATCTGAAATAAACAACTAAAATAAATAACATGAAAAAAACAAGCATAAACACACAACCATACATTCTTCTGTCGATTGCACAATTCCTTTGGTATGTAGCGCACCTCCATGGATGGGGAGCGATGGGGTGCGGGAGGAAGAAAAAGTGAAAAGGTTGAGAATGAGGAGATACTGCTAAACTTCCAATATTGAATTGAAATGTTCCACCAGAATGCAGCTGGACTTACGGAAGAAGGGTCTCGACCTGCAACATAGAAACATAGAAACATAGAAAATAGCTGCAGGAGTAGGCCATTCGGCCCTTCGAGCCTGCACCACCATTCAATATGATAATTGTTGATCATCCAACTCAGTATCCCATCCCTGCCTTCTCTCCATACCCCCCTGATCCCTTTAGCCACAAGGGCCACATCTAACTCCCTCTTAAATATAGCCAATGAACTGGCCTCAACTACCTTCTGTGGCAGAGAATTCTACAGATTCACCACTCTCTGTGTGAAAAACGTTTTCCTCATCTCGGTCCTAAAAGATTTCCCCCTTATCCTTAAACTGTGACCCCTTGTTCTGGACTTCCCCAACATCGGGAATAATCTTCCTGCATCTAGCCTGTCCAACCCCTTAAGAATTTTGTACGTTTCTATAAGATCCCCTCTCAATCTTCTAAATTCTAGCGAGTACAAGCAACGTCACCTAATCCTTCGCTCCATAGATGCTGCCTCACCTGCTTAGTTTCTCCAGCATTTTTATCTACCTTGGACTAAGAGACTGATCTGCTCCTGGGCATGGACCCTGCAAAACGTTCAGCAAGAGACAAACAGTCGAGAAATAATGCAGCTTAGAAAGGGGGACATTGGGTTGGCAGTCAGGAGGCTGGGGGACTGAGGCATCATAGATTCAACGGTGATGGAAGTGGGTTCCTGAGTCAGAAATGTTTAATTTGTGACAGTTCTGACAGAAGGCTGTTCTCTGGCAGGCTTTGTCTGGTCCTTTTCCTATATGTGTGTACGAGGCTCTGCCTCATTGCAAGACTTTATCATTGAGGTCAGGCCTGCACTCCACGGCACATTACAATCGTAAAAGGTGAGTTCTGTCACAGTCTGCCCTCTCCTCATTCTCATCCACTTCACCTCCCAGTACTTTTCCACCGGTCCCTCCTTCTCCTCACCTGCCTGCCTGCCTGCCTGCCACTCCCATCTCATCAGCCCAACTCTCCTCACCTGTTGCACTCAGTTGCCTCTGATCACCTATTAACCCGGTATATAGACTCTCCTCACCGTTCACACAGTGCCAGATTGTTCTCAGCATTCATGCAAGACTCTCCAGTGATTTCCCGACTGACTACACGGATTCGAACCTGCCTGCCCCTGACCATTCCGTCCTGTCGTCTTCCCTGATATCACCTCAGCCTTCTGTCCCCGACCACGGCCTTCTGTCCCGTACCTCCTGGTTTCTGTCTGCCTCTCTCCTGGGCTGTTTGGTGTATCCCTGCAACGGCTCCTGGACTTCCTGCCTGGCTTCGACTCTCCTTTCGTCTGTCCCTCGCTGGTTTGATTGCATCGTGTGTTGGATCTCCTGGTTACCGGACCTTCCGCTACCCCGACTACGTCTCCTGCCTGCCCCTCTTCGGAACCCTCGCTCAATCCTGAGCCTCTGTGTGAGTACGGTGTACCCATTCCTGTGTTACTACTCTGTGTTACAGTATCGTAATAAAGTTCATTACCAATTATACCTGCCTGATTCTGTGCTGCTATTAGGTCCAAGCTATACCCGTTACAAGTTCAGACTTTTTCTAATATCACAGGTTCACAAGTTATAGGAGTACGATTAGGCCATTCAGCCCATCGAGTCCACACTGCCCTTCAATCATGGCTGATCTCTTCTAAAAGAGCACCCTTTATTTCTGAGACTGTGACCTCTGATCCTACACTCTCCCACCAGTGGAAACATCCTTTCCACATCCACTCTATCTATGCCTTTCATTATTCTGTAAGTTTCTGTTAATTTCAATGAAGTCCCCCCTCAACCTTCCAAACTCAATAGTAAGCTGGTCACCAGTGGTAGGACATTTTGACCAAATTTGATTTAAGGTCCTGTCACCTCCAACGGCATCCCACCACTAATCACATCTTCCCATCTCCACCCTTTCCGCCTCCTACAGAGACCATTCCCTCCCCAACTACTTGGCTCACTCATTCCTTCTGACCCAAACCACAACCTCCCCGTGTACATTCCCAACAACTGCCCTTATACTTCCTCCCTCGACTCCGTCTAGAGACCCCAACAGTCCTTCCAGGTGAGACAGAGATTCACATGCACCTCCTCTAACCTCATCTCCTGCATGTTCCCGATGTGGTTTCCTGTACATTGGAGTGAGAAAGCATAGAGTTTTTGTTTATTTTATTAGAAGTTAATACAGTACAAAACAGTACAGTGGAACCTAATTTTAGGTGCCAACTATGTCATACCGTAATCCATTCTATGTACAACCTCTAGTTTTATGTTATGAGAAGGAAGTAAGCAAGACAAGAAAAAGAAAACAATAGAAAGAGGAAAAAGTGGAGAAATAGATGGTAGAGAATAGAAAAACGTGAAGTGTGTATCGAAAAAAGAAAAAATAAAAATAAAAAGTGGAAAGTAGAAATAGAAGAGAAGGCCCCTTAAAAGAGAATTTTTCAAATCTGTATTCGGAGATGTAGATCTATCCGCGTCATGAACTGAAATCAGCAATCTTTACGGTACCGCTGCATCACATGATTCCAAAAAGTCGATGAAAGGAGACCAACTCCTTAAGAATTGGTCATATTTATCTATTAGTTGGAGTCTCATTTCTTCAAGGCGTGCTATGTCCATCATATTCCTAATCCACATTTTAACAGTTGGTATGGTTGTATTTTTCCAAAATTTAAGTATCAATTTCTTTCCAATCATTAACCCATAATTAAAAAAAACATTTTGGTCTTTATTTAAATTGGTATCTTCTCCTATTATTCCAAATATAATCCATTCCGTTTTGGGTTCTATTCTTGACTTGAAAAGCTTTGTAAATATATCAAATATATCACTCCAAACTTTATTCAACTTTGTACATCCTACAAATGAATGTGTTATATTAGCGTTTTGAAACAAACATTTATCGCATCTGGGAGAGACGTTTGGATAAAGCATAGAGTTGATGTCCGTTTCGCTGAACACTTACACTCAACATGGCCCACCGGATCTCTTGGTTGCTAACTCTCCTTCCCAATTCCATACTGATCTTTCTGTCCTGGACCTCCCCCATTATCAGAGGGAGGCAACAGACAAATTGCAGGAGCAGCACCTCATAGTTTCCTAGGGTAGTTTACAAGCCAGCAGTATGAACATTGAATTCTCCAATTTTAGGTAACGTACAAATACCTCCTTTCCCCATTCACTCTCCCCCCTCCCCACTTCTCCTTTTCCTCCACTGAATGACGATGAACTAGTTTCACAGTTTGTGACAATGCTGGGCTCACACCATCTCTATCCAACAATGAGGGAACCTCCTTGCTTGAGGTCATCTGTTGCTGGCCTCGATGTGTCATGTTTTCTTTCCTCACTTCCAGCCCCCCCCCCCCCCCCCATCTCCACTACAATCAGTCTGAAGAGGCTCCCGACCCAAAATGTCATCGACCCGTTTTCTCCAGATGCTGCTGGAGACACTGAGTTACTCCAGCATCTTGTGTCTATCGTTGCTTTACGGTCATGTTGATTGAGGGATTCATATTACGATGCTGTTTTAGGAATCTCATTGATCTTCTTCAAATTCTCCATCTTTTGGTGGTAAACTGTTATCACCATCTGACGTAGCAGATGGAGCCTTCTACTGATATCACATCAAAAAGATGGCATCTCAAATAGTTTACATCCACAAGATATAGGAGTAGAATTAGGCCATTCAGCCCATCGAGTCATGATCACAATGAATGGCGGTGCAGGCTCGAAGGGCCGAATGGCCTCCTCCTGCACCTATTTTCTATGTTTCTATGGCCTTGGGAGAGGATGAAATATAATTGGTGAAGGGAGATGGAAGGGGGAGTTGAGAGAGATGGAAGTGTGAGGAAGCTGAGTGAAAGGGAGGAAGGAGGTTGGGAAGGGTGGTGGTTCTCAAAGGGAGGTTGAGATTGAGGGTTTAGTAATGGGGAGGGAGCTGAATGGGGTGTTTAAGTAGACCAGGGCTATGCTTTCTTAGCTATAGATTCTATTTAAGACTGATTTCGATATTAAGGGTGCAGAAAACAGCACTAAATTGAAAGATAATCCTTCTTAGGCTGTTCTTTGTGATGGCGACATCTTGCTTTTGTGGGTGACAGATGGAGCCAATGTGTGATCTTCGATAGATCACACTCTTCAATAGATGGTGAAAGAAACTTATGTAAGGTGGATAATTTGTTCAAGGAGGGTTTGAGCTCATCTTTGAATCTTTTGCCCACTTCTGTCCATGGATGGGGGGGTGGGGGGGGATCTTATAGAAACTTACAAAATTCTTAAGGGGTTGGACAGGCTAGATGCAGGAAGATTGTTCCCGGTGTTGGGGAAGTCCAGGACAAGAGGTCACAGTTTAAGGATAAGGGGGAAGTCTTTTAGGACCGAGATGAGGAAAACATTTTTCACACAGAGTGGTGAATCTCTGGAATTCTTTGCCACAGAAGGTAGTTGAGGCCAGTTCATTGGCTATATTTAAGAGGGAGTTAGATGTGGCCCTTATAGACTTATGACTAAAGGGATCAGGGTGTATGGAGAGAAGGCAGGTAAAGGATAATGAGTTGGATGATCAACCATGATCATATTGAATGGTGGTGCAGGCTCGAAGGGCCGAATGGCCTACTCCTGCACCTATTTTCTATGTTTTTATGGATAGAAATCTCCCTAATATACTAGTGGCCAGAGGATCTGGGGTGATGGCGGTTCTGAAGGAAACCCACATAAGGCAGGAAATGGTGTTGGGTAGACTGATGGGACTGAAGGCTGATAAATCCCCAGGGCCAGATGGTCTGCATCCCAGGGTACTTAAGGAAGTGCCTCTAGAAATTGTGGATGCATAGGTGATAATTTTCCAATGTTCCAATGTTCTACATATTCAGGATCAGATCCTGTGGATTGGAGGGTAGGTAATGTTATCCCACTTTTTAAGAAAGGCAGGAGAGAGAGAACAGGGAATTATAGACCAGTTAGCCTGACATCGGTGGTGGGGAAGATGCTGGAGTCAATTATAAAGGATGAAATTGAAGGGAATTGAAGGCAATATCTCCAAGTTTGCGGATGACACTAAGCTGGGGGGCAGTGTTAGCTGTGAGGAGGATGCTAGGAGACTGCAAGGTGACTTGGATAGGCTGGGTGTGGGCAAATGTTTGGCAGATGCAGTATAATGTGAATAAATGTGAGGTTATCCATTTTGGTGGCAAAAACGGGAAAGCAGACTATTATCTAAATGGTGGCCGATTGGGAAAGGGGGAGATGTAGCGAGACCTGGGTGCCATGGTACACCAGTCATTGAAGGTAGGCATGCAGGTGCAGCAGGCAGTAAAGAAAGCAAATGGTATGTTGGCTTTCATAGCAAAAGGATTTGAGTATAGGAGCAGGGAGGTTCTACTGCAGTTGTACAGGGTCTTGGTGAGACCACACCTGGAGTATTGCGTACAGTTTTGGTCTCCAAATCTGAGGAAGGACATTATTGCCATAGAGGGAGTGCAGAGAAGGTTCACCAGACTGATTCCTGTGATGTCAGGACTGTCTTATGAACAAAGACTGGATAGACTTGGTTTATACTCTCTAGAATTTAGGAGATTGAGAGGGGATCTTATAGAAACTTACAAAATTCTTAAGGGGTTGGACAGGCTAGATGCAGGAAGATTGTTCCCGATGTTGGGGAAGTCCAGGACAAGGGGTCACAGCTTGAGGATAAGGGGGAAATCCTTTAAAACCGAGATGAGAAGAACTTTTTTCACACAGAGAGTGGTGAATATCTGGAACTCTCTGCCACAGAGGGTAGTCGAGGCCAGTTCATTGGCTATATTTAAGAGGGAGTTAAATGTGGCCCTTGTGGCTAAGGGGATCAGGGGGTATGGAGAGAAGGCAGGTACGGGATACTGAGTTGGATGATCAGCCATAATCATATTGAATGGCGGTGCAGGGTCGAAGGGCCGAATGGCCTACTCCTGCACCTAATTTCTATGTTTCTATGCTTCTATGAAACAGCGGCACATTTGGATAGCAGCAACAGGATCGGTCCGAGTCAGCATGGATTTACGAAGGGGAAATCATGCTTGACTAATCTTCTGGAATTTTTTGAGGATGTATCTAGGAAAATGGACAAGTGGATGTAGTGTACCTGGACTTTCAGAAAGCATTTGATAAGGTCCCACATAGGAGATTTGTGGGCAAAATTAGGGCACTTGGTATTGGTGGTAGAGTGCTGATATAGTGATAGAGAATTGGTTGGCAGACAGGAAACAAAGAGTAGGTATTAACGAGTCCCTTTCAGAATGGCAGGCAGTGACTAGTGGGGTACCGTAAGGCTCGATGCTGGGAACTGCAGCTATTTACAATATACATCAATGATTTAGATGAAGGGATTCAAAGTAACATTAGCAAATTGGCAGATGACACAAAGCTGGGTGGCAGTGTGAACTGTAAGGAGGATGCTATGAGAATGCAGGGTGTCTTGGATAGGTTGGGGGAGTGGGCAGATGCATGGCAGATGCAGTTTAATGTGGATAAATGTGAGGTTATCCACTTTGGTAGCAAAAACAGGAAGGCAGTTTACTATCTAAATGGCGTCAAGTTGGGAAAAGGGGAAGTACAACGGGATCTGGGGGTCCTTGTTCATCAGTCAATGAAAGTAAGAATGCAGGTACAGCAGGCAGTGAAGAAAGCAAATGGCTTGTTGGCCTTTATAACAAGAGGAGTTGAGTATAGAGCAAAGAGGTCCTTCTGCAGTTGTACAGGGCCTTAGTGAGACCACACCTGGAGTATTGTGTGCAGTTTTGGTCCCCTAATTTGAGGAAGGACATTGTTGCTATTGAGGGAGTGCAGCGTTGGTTAATACCCGGGATGGCGGGACTGTCATATGCTGAGAGAATGGAGTGGCTGTGCTTGTATACTCTGGAGTTGAGGATGAGAGGGGATCTTATTGAAACATATAAGATTATTAGGGGTTTGGACACGCTAGAGGCAGGAAACATGTTCCCGATGTTGGGGGAGTCCAGAAACGGGGCACAGTTTAAGAATAAGGGGTAAGCCATTTGGAACGGAGATGAGGAAACACTTTTTCTCACAGAGTGTTGTGAGTGTGGAATTCTCTGCCTCGGAGGGCGGTGGAGGCCTGTTCTCTGGATACTTTCAAGAGAGAGCTGGATAGGGCTCGTAAAGATAGCAGAGTCGGGGGATATGGGGAGAAGGCAGGAACGGGGTACTGATTGGGGATGATCAGCCATGATCACATTGGATGGCGGTGCTGGTTCGAAGGGCCAAATGCATCCTTTGTCTATTGTCTTTTGTCTATTCTCTTCATAATCCTTTTCCACGGTAAACGCCAGCAATGATCTTCATGACTGGTTGTCCAGAAACAAGGAATTGTATGATGTAGATAGACACAAGTGTTGGAGTAACTCAGCTGGACAGGGAGTATCTCCGGAGAGAAGGAATGGGTGTCATTTCGAGTCGAGACCCTTCTTCAATCTGTTTTTTCAGTCGAGACCCTTCTTCAGTCTCAGTCTGAAGAAGGGTCTTGACCCAAAACTTCACCCATTCCTTCTCCCAAGAGATGCTGCCTGTCACGCTGAGTTACTCCAGCATTTTGTTTCTATCTTCGATTTAAACCAGCATCTGCAGTTCCTTCCTGCACATTGTATGATGTAATCGTATTTCTATTTTTCTCATATTATTCTAAATGGAGGGACTAAAATTAAGGGGGTTGGTGAAGGGAGAGGGAACTGAGACTGGAATGTAGAGAGGGGATGATTGAAGGGGAGATTGCTGGGGAATGAGTGAAATGGATGTACGCTGAAAGGGGACTATGTGAAGGGGAGTTTTTTATTTTAATTATGCATTTTTGGGTATCTGGGCAGTGTTGGCTTGACCAGTTTTCATTGTGCTTTCCTCATTGCTCTTCAGAAGGTGGTGTTGGCTGTCTTCCTGCAGTCCAGATTAAGGATTTACCTGAAAGTTATATTCTCAAATCTGAATAGTGAGTGACATGGAGGAGATCCAAGAGGTGGTTGTTTTCCCATTTATCTGCAGCCAAAAGATAAGTGGATGTCAGCTTATGATTAGCATTCACATGTTAACTTTTACATGTTCATACATCCGTATACGTGTGTGTGTGTGTGGTCAAGTTTATTTGTCACATACACATACGAGATGTGCAGGGAAATGAAAGTGGCAATGCTCGCGGACTTTTGTGCAAAAGACAAACAACCAAACAACCAGGGGGGCAAGTGAAGTTCCCATAGTGCGTTCGGCCGAACGCACTACTCTCTGCAGAGACTTCTTGTCCTTGCAGAGCAATTCCCAAACCAGATGGTAATGTTCCCGGACAAGATGCTTTCCACCGCCGCTGCGTAGAAGCACTGGAGGATCCTCGGAGACACTCTGAATTTCCTCAATTGCCTGAGGTGGTAAAGGCGCTGCCTTGCCTTACTCACGAGTGCTGAGGCGTGTGATGCCCATGCTATATCCTCGGAGATGTGGGCTCCCAGATATTTAAAACGGTTCACCCTATCCACAGGATCCCCATTTATTCTCAATGGAGTGTACGTCCTCGGACGATGTGCCCTCCTAAAGTCCATGATCAGCTCCTTCGTTTTTTTGATGTTCAAGAGGAGGCTGTTATCCTGGCACCAGAGTGCTAGATCAGCCACCTCCTCCCGGTAGGCCTTCTCATCGTTGTCTGAGATCAGGCCCACCACCACAGTGTCATCAGCAAACTTAATTATTGAATTGGAGCTGAACCTAGCCACACAGTCATGTGTGTACAGGGAGTACAATAGGGGGCTGAGGACGCAACCCTGGGGCGATCCTGTGCTCAGGGTGAGGGACTCCGATGTATTCCCTCCCATCTTGACTACCTGGGGCCTGGCGGTGAGAAAGTCCAGGACCCAGGCACACAGGGAGGTGTTGAGCCCCAATTCCAGTAGCTTCCCGGCCAGTCTGGTGGGGACTATCGTGTTGAAGGCTGAACTGTAGTCTATGAACAGCATCCTCATGTAGCCCCCCTTCTGGCTGTCCAGATGGGAGAGAGCGGTGTGCAAGACCTGGGAGACCGCATCGTCCGTGGACCTGTTCGGACGGTATGCAAACTGCAATGAGTCCATGTTCCGAGGGAGGAAGGTGCAGATGTGATTCTTCACCAGCCTCTCAAAGCATTTCATGACTACCGAGGTAAGGGCCACCGGACGGTAGTCATTCAGACAGGCTGGGGAGGCATTTTTTGGTACCGGTACAATGATGGATTTTCTGAAGCAGGCAGGGACCACGGACTTGTCCAGGGAGAGGTTGAATAATGTAGTGAGCACTGGAGCTAGCTGCGTAGCACAGGACTTGAGTACTCGCCCCGAGATGCCATCGGGGCCTGCAGCTTTTCTCGTGTTCACCCGTGTCAGAGCCCTCCTCACATTCCCCAGCCCTCCTCACGTGTGTGTGTGTGCGTGTGCGCATGCGCACTTGTGTGTACGTATGTGTATGTGTATGTGCATGTGTAATGTAATGTAGTAGAACCTGGTCTGCATTCATCACAGACCTCCTTCCCATAAGACTTTACTTGGTCATAGAAACATAGAAATATAGAAAATAGGTGCAGGAGTAGGCCATTCGACCCTTCGAGCCTGCACCTCCATTCAATATGATCATGGCTGATCATCCAACTCAGTATCCTGTACCTGCCTTCTCTCCATACCCACTGATACCTTTAGCCACAAGGGCCACATCTAACTCCCTCTTAAATATAGCCAATGAACTGGCTTCAACTACCTTCTGTGGCAGAGAATTCCAGAGATTCACCACTCTCTGTGTGAAAAATGTTTTGCTCATCTCGGTCCTAAAAGACTTCCCCCCTTATCCTTAAACTGTGACCCGTTGTTCTGGATTTCCCCAACGTCGGGAACAATCTTCCTGCATCTAGCCTGTCCATTCCAACCCCTTAAGAATTTTGTACGTTTCTATAAGGTCCCCCCTCAATCTTCTAAATTCTAGCGAGTACAAGCTGAGTCTATCCAGTCTTCCTTCATATGAAAGCCCTGACATCCCAGGAATCAGTCTGGTGAACCTTCTCTGTACTCCCTCTATGGCAAGAATGTCTTTCCTCAGGTTAGGAGACCAACACTGTACGCAATACTCCAGGTGTGGTCTCCTCATCTGTTACAGTAACTTCTTGCATCAACGCCCATCTTCCATTAAAATAATTCAAGTGCAGACATCCTCTACTCCTTAAAATTGGAGGATAAATAAGTCATTCCCAACCCCACCTCTGCCAATGAAGAATTCCAAAATGGAACGGATGCATCCATGTAAATCCTGGTTTCTTATTTCAAAAGTAATGACCTTACTTAGAGGTTTATCAACTTTTAAATAATGCAGCTTTTATGATCAGCAATATGTAGGCAACAAATACTGTTTTTTCTTTTTCCGCTGCAGAAAACCTTGTATCATCATCAATTCCGTGTCCTTTTCAGCTGTCAAATCACTCGCCTACAGCTTATCTCTCCGTGATCGCATGTTTTGCTATCTCCACAGTTCTGCCTGTTTATTTGACTACTCTTTAGTGACACATAAAACGGAATTGCATTGAGTTGAGGTTGGAGAACTGTTATTTATTATTTAAGACATTGGAATGAAATCAACAACAGCATCTTCCATTATTAAACTGCTTATTAAAAGTACCTAATCACCACAATCTCTTGCACAATAAACACAAGTATCATTTTACATTTTACGATTAAGGTAAAGGTTTTAAACTTACTAATTAAAAAAAAAATTATTCAGGTCAACTGCAATTCACGTGATATCATTATTATAAAGATGCAGTGGGCCCGGTGTTTGTCCCTTGAGGTTATTCTTAATACAGGTACCAGGAGCTGCAACATCTGCAGAATCTGCCATATCACAATTATGTAGCTGTCAGTCTGGTGACAATCCACTCGACATGGATTTTACAACGATCACATTGCTGCAATAATTATCACACAGCCAAGAGTTCACGGCATTTTTTATCTGTTTTAATGCAGATCCTTCTAATTCACCCAAGGTTTCAGCCACTTCACTGCTTCTGTAATCCACATTCATCAACATATGCTGAGGAACTGGTGCACGGGGCAGGGATTTAGATCCTTAGATCACTGGGATCTGTTTTGGGGTAAGGGGGAACTGTACAAAAGGGACGGATTGCATCTTAACAGGTGTGGGACCAGCATTCTGGCAGGCAGGTTTGCCACTGCTACACGGGTGGCTTTAAACTGAATAAGGGGGGTGGGGTGTCGAATGGGATAGTGGAGGATGGAGTTAAAGGGAAAGGGTTTCTTAAATGTGTGAGCGTAGAGACCGAGGGGTGTAAAATGAGGGTAGAAGAAATAGGTAGCAAGGTGAAAAGTAAAAGTGGCAGGCAGACAAAACCAGGGCAAAAATCAAAAAGGGCCACTTTTCAACATAATTGTATAAGGGGTAAGAGTGTTGTAAAAACAAGCCTGAAGGCTTTGTGTCTCAATGCAAGGAGCATTCATAATAAGGTGGATGAGTTGAATGTGCAGATAGCTATTAATGACTATGATATAGTTGGGATCACGGAGACATGGCTCCAGGGTGACCAAGGCTGGGAGCTGCACATCCAGGGATATTCAATATTCAGGAGGGATAGACAGAAAGGAAAAGGAGGTGGGGTAGCGTTACTGATTATAGAGGGGATTAATGCAATGGAAAGGAAGGACATTAGTTTGGAGGATGTGGAATCGGTATGGGTAGAGCTGCGAAACACTAAGGGGCAGAAAACGCTGGTGGGTGTTGTGTACAGGCCACCTAACAGTAGTAGTGAAGTTGGAGATGGTATCAAACAGGAAATTAGAAATGCGTGCGACAAAGGCAAAACAGTTATAATGGGTGACTTCAATCTACATATAGATTGGGTAAATCAAATTGGCAGGGGTGCTGAGGAAGAGGATTTCTTGGAATGTATGCGGGATAGTTGTCTAAATCAACATGTAGATGAACCAACGAGAGAGCAGGCTATTTTAGACTGGGTATTGAGTAATGAGGAAGGGTTAGTTAGCAATCTTGTTGTACGTGCCCCCTTGGGCAAGAGTGACCATAATATGGTTTTCTTCATTAGGATGGAGAGTGACATTGTTAATTCAGAAACAATGGTTCTGAACTTAAAGAAAGGTAACTTTGAGGGTATGAGACGTGAATTGGCCCAGATTGATTGGCAATTAATTCTAAAAGGGTTGACGGTGGATATGCAATGGAAGACATTTAAAGACTGCATGGATGAACTACAAAAATTGTTCATCCCAGTTTGGCAAAAGAATAAATCAGGGAAGGTAGTACATCCATGGATAACAAGGGAAATCAGGGATAATATCAAAGCGAAGGGTGATGCGTACAAATTAGCCTGAAAAAGCAGCATACCGGAGGACTGGGAGAAATTCAAAGACCAGCAGAGGAGGACAAAGAGCTTAATTAGGAAAGGGAAAATAGATTATGAAAGAAAACTGGCAGGGAACATAAAAACTGACTGCAAAAGTTTTTATAGATATGTGAAAAGAAAGAGATTAGTTAAAACAAATGTAGGTCCCTTGCAGTCAGAAACAGGTGAGTTGACCATGGGGAACAAGGATATGGTGGACCAATTGAATAACTACTTTGGTTCAGTCTTCACTAAGGAAGACATAAATAATTTGCCGGAAATAGCAGGGGACCGCGGGTCAAAGGAGTTGGAGGAATTGAGTGAAATCCAGGTTAGCCGGGAAGTGGAGTTGGGTAAATTGAATGGATTAAAGGCCGATAAATCCCCACGGCCAGATAGGCTGCATCCCAGAGTACTTAAGGAAGTAGCTCCAGAAATAGTGGATGCATTAGTAATAATCTTTCAAAACTCTTTAGATTCTGGAGTAGTTCCTGAAGATTGGCGGGTAGCAAACGTAACCCCACTTTTTAAGAAGGGAGGGAGAGAGAAAATGGGGAATTACAGACCAGTTAGTCTAACATCGGTAGTGGGGAAACTGCTAGAGTCAGTTATTAAAGATGGGATAGCAGCACATTTGGAAAGTGGTGAAATCATTGGACAAAGTCAGCATGGATTTACGAAAGGTAAATCATGTCTGACGAATCTTATAGAATTTTTCGAGGATGTAACTAGTAGCATGGATAAGGGAGAACCAGTGGATGTGGTGTATCTGGACTTCCAGAAGGCTTTCGACAAGGTCCCACATAAGAGATTAGTGTACAAACTTAAAGCACGCGGCATTGGGGGTTCAGTATTGATGTGGATAGAGAACTGGCTGGCAAACAGGAAGCAAAGAGTAGGAGTAAACGGGTCCTTTTCACAATGGCAGGCAGTGACTAGTGGGGTACCTCAAGGCTCAGTGCTGGGACCCCAGCTATTTACAATATATATTAATGATCTGGATGAGGGAATTGAAGGCAATATCTCCAAGTTTGCGGATGACACTAAGCTGGGGGGCAGTGTTAGCTGTGAGGAGGATGCTAGGAGACTGCAAGGTGACTTGGATAGGCTGGGTGAGTTGGCAAATGTTTGGCAGATGCAGTATAATGTGGATAAATGTGAGGTTATCCATTTTGGTGGATAAAACGGGAAAGCAGACTATTATCTAATTGGTGGCCGATTGGGAATGGGGGAGATGCAGCGAGACCTGGGTGTCATGGTACACCAGTCATTGAAGGTAGGCATGCAGGTGCAGCAGGCAGTAAAGAAAGCGAATGGTATGTTAGCTATCATTGCAAAAGGATTTGAGTTTAGGAGCAGGGAGGTTCTACTGCAGTTGTACAGGGTCTTGGTGAGACCACACCTGGAGTATTGCGTACAGTTTTGGCCTCCAAATCTGAGGAAGGACATTATTGCCATAGAGGGAGTGCAGAGACGGTTCACCAGACTGATTCCTGGGATGTCAGGACTGTCTTATGAAGAAAGACTGGATAGACTTGGTTTATACTCTCTAGAATTTAGGAGATTAAGAGGGGATCTTATAGAAACTTACAAAATTCTTAAGGGGTTGGACAGGCTAGATGCAGGAAGATTGTTCCCGATGTTGGCGAAGTCCAGGACAAGAGGTCACAGCTTAAGGATAAGGGGGAAATCCTTTAAAACCGAGATGAGAAGAACTTTTTTCACACAGAGAGTGGTGAATCTCTGGAACTCTCTGCCACAGAGGGTAGTTGAGGCCAGTTCATTGGCTATATTTAAAAGGGAGTTAGATGTGGCGCTTGTGGCTAAGGGGATCAGGGGGTATGGAGAGAAGGCAGGTACGAGATACTGAGTTGGATGATCAGCCACGATCATATTGAATGGCGGTGCAGGCTCGAAGGGCCGAATGGCCTACTCCTGCACCTAATTTCTATGTTTCTATATTAACTCCAACATCTGGTTACATCCAAACACAAGTTAGTTAACTTTTTACAGTAACACAGGAAATAAACTTTATGGAGCAAAACACAAACGGCTGGAGATACTCAGTGGGTCAGGCAGCATCTGCAGAGGGAAATGGTGAATGGTCTGAAGAAGAGTCATGACCTGAAACATTATCTGCCTTTTCCCTGCATAGATATTGTCTGACCCACTGAGATCCTACATTTGGTTGTATTTTGCTCAGCAGCATCTGCAGTCTCTTGTGCTACCAAACAAACTGTACTTCATGTTAAAACAAGGAATTGCAGATGCCAGTTCACACAAAAGGACACAAAGTGCTGGATAAACTCTGCAAGTCAGGCAGCATCCCTGGAGAACCTGGACAGGCGACCTTTTGGGTCGGGACCTTCCTCAGCAAAACCCTGTTGGCAATTTGTGTCCTGTACCTTATGTTCTTATAAATGGAAATAAAAAATTGTGGACATATTCTGTAGGGTATTTGTACCCAATTAGCCAGCTCATCCTGAATCCCATGTGATTTCACCTTTTGGACCATCGTACCATGCAGGACCTTGCGAAAAGCCTAACTAATGTCATGTAGAAAACATTCTTGTTGTTAATCATTTTGGTCACCTCTTCAAGAAACAAAAATGAAATTCATGAGCTTGAGCTCCAATGCACAATGCCACGTTGACAAAGCCTATTTAGTCATTGTCCTTCCAAATGCAGATAAACCCTATCTATCTCCTAGAACCCTATTAGAGATATTTCCTTTGTCCTTTATTTAACTCCCTTAACATTCTCTGCATCTTAGTACTAACCTGTTTCCTCTTTCGTGCTGATTAAGGATTGGAGTAGAACCATTCGGCCCTTCGAGCCAGCACCGCCATTCATTGTGATCATGGCTGATCGTCCCCTATCAATAACCCATGCCTGCCTTCTCCCCATATCCCTTGACTCCACTAGCCCCTAGAGCTCTATCTAAGTCTTGCTTAAATCCATCCAGTGATTTGGCCTCCACTGCCCTCTGTGGCAGAGAATCCCATAAATTCACAACTCTCTGGGAGAAAAAGTTTTTTCTCACCTCAGTCTTAAATGACCTCCCCTTTATTCTAAGAGACTGTGGCCCCTGGTTCTGGACTCGCCCAACATTTTTCCTGCATCTAGCTTGTCGGGTCCTTTTACAATTTTATATGTTTCTATAAGATTACCCCTCATCCTTCTAAACACCAGTGAATACAGGCCTAGTCTTTTCAATCTTTCCTCATATGACAGTCCCGCCATCCCAGGGATCAATCTCGTGAACCTACGCTGCACTGCCTCAATCACAAGGATGTCCTTCCTCAAATTAGGAGACCAAAACTGTACACAATACTCTAGATGTGATCTCACCAGAGCCCTATACAACTGCAGAAGAACCTCTTTACTCCTATACTGAAATCCTCTTGTTACTCCTATACTGAAATCCTCTTGTTATGAAGGCCAACATTCCATTGGCTTTCTTCACTGCCTGCTGTACTTCCACGCCAGTTGCTGTCTTGGAATGCTCTCTATTTCTCTCCGCACATGACCTGCTGGAGTTTTCAGCACTTTATTCTTATTTTAGATTTTCATCATATGCACTTTTTAACGTTACTTTTGTTTCTCCACCCGTCCCATTTTTCTGCAACTTCTATTCATCGCAAAAGGATTTGAGTATAGGAGCAGGGAGGTTCTACTGCAGTTGTACAGGGTCTTGGTGAGACCACACCTGGAGTATTGCGTACAGTTTTGGTCTCCAAATCTGAGGAAGGACATTGTTGCCATAGAGGGAGTGCAGAGAAGGTTCACCAGACTGATTCCTGGGATGTCAGGACTGTCTTATGAAGAAAGACTGGATAGACTTGGTTTATACTCTCTAGAATTTAGGAGATTGAGAGGGGATCTTATAGAAACTTACAAAATTCTTAAGGGGTTGGACAGGCTAGATGCAGGAAGATTGCTCCCAATGTTGGGGAAGTCCAGGACAAGGGGTCACAGCTTAAGGATAAGGGGGAAATCCTTTAAAACCGAGATGAGAAGAACTTTTTTCACACAGAGTGGTGAATCTCTGGAACTCTCTGCCACAGAGGGTAGTTGAGGCCAGTTCATTGGCTATATTTAAGAGGGAGTTAGATGTGGCCCTTGTGGCTAAGGGGATCAGAGGGTATGGAGAGAAGGCAGGTATGGGATACTGAGTTGGATGATCAGCCATGATCCTATTGAATGGCGGTGCAGGCTCGAAGGGCCGAATGGCCTACTCCTGCACCTAATTTCTATGTTTCTATGTTCTATGTTTCAATCATGTTGGTCTTATATAATTTCAATATAAATGATAACATAAAAACAATGTTTGTACAACAAATTATTTTACAGTGGAACACAAGAAGATATTTATCTCTGAATTCGACATGTTTGACTAAATATGTGGTACATTTCGATAACCATGAAAATTTATGAGAGTAGAGAATTCTAAGAGACATAACCCTCGGAGAAGAAATTCTTCCTCGTCTCCAACTGAATTGGGTGAATGTTTACTCAGGAAATAAACCCTAAAGGAAACATCCTGTTAGCATCTATCCTGTCAATTCCTCCCAGAATCGCCTATGTTTCAGAATTTCTCTTCTATGAGTGCAGACCCAACTTGTTCAACTTCTACTCCTACATCAACTTCTAGTCCTACAAAGGACAAAAGGACAAAGGGCATTTATTGTCACATACTCCAATTGGAGCTGTGAAATTTGAGTTGCCATTGCAGCACACCAATAAAAATAAACACAACATTAAAGAATTTAACATATTAAACATAAAAACATCCCCCCACAATGGTTCCCACTGTGAAGGAAGGCAGCAAAGTCCAGCCCACTTCCTCTATGTTCAACCATGGTTGGGGCCTAGTGAGGCCTCTGCAGTCTCCGCTACCGCAGCCCGATGTTTCAGGCCCTCTTGCAGGAATGATGGAATTCCGGCGCCGGAAGAACACTCTTCAGCGGCTTGGAGTTCCGAAACAGCCGCCAGCTACCAGAGATCGCGGCTCCCGAAGTCCACAGGCCGCGCCAGACGGAGCTCCAACACTGGTGATCTCTGGCGAAAGATCCCAGGTGTTTAAACTCAGCGCTGCAATCCAGGTGGTAGGTCGTCAGGAGGGGGCGAAGATGTGGCTCGGAGAAAGGACGCGTCCTCGCCCAGGCAGGGTAAAAAATGTTTCCCCCCCCCCCCCCCCCCCCCCCCCCCCCCCCCCATCCCCCACATGAAAAAGACTAAAAGGGCCTGCAAAACAAAACTTTTAACAAACTAACAATTTTTAAAAAGGGTGAAAAACTAACAGCTGCAGGCGAGGCTGCCACACTTTATGGCACCACCATTCAAAAGGTACATTAACTTCTAGTCCTGCATCAACGTATTGTGGCATTGTGGCACAACCACTGGACTTGATATCTCTAGCAACCCAAGTTGATTTCTGCTATCCGTTACTGTCCATTATAGTGTTTGCACAATCTTCCTCTGGCCATGAGTTTCCTTTGACTGTTCTGGTTTCCTTTCACATTCCAAAACATGCGCATGGTAGGATGACGCGCCAATATAAACGTATAGTTGAGTAAAGGGGAGTGTGGAGATAATTCGAAAATAAATGAGGGGATGCAATTGTACCGGAAGCTGACATTGACTCTTGGGCCAAACGGTCTTCTTCTTTGTCATAATGAAATACGAAATCCCTTCTTCTCAGGAATCGACAGTAATGGGCCTGTCCCACTTACGTAACTTTTTCGGCGACTGCCAGCACCCGTCATAGGACCTTGCAGGTTGCCGAAGATTTTCAACATGTTGAAAATTCAGCGGCGACCAGAAAGACGTTAAAGGGCCTGTCCCACTTGGCCGTCATTCGCGCGCCATTTACGTGACCTGCTAGCGTGTGGGTAGCACGTGGATAGTGCGGGAAGGGCGCATGGAGTGGTGTGGAGGAGTGTGGACTTTGTCCTGCATGAAATCTTACCGCGCCACTGGCCTGTCGTGTAACTGACGGCCAAAGTGGGACAGGCCCAAGACCCTGGCGCGATGCAACGTCTCACCTCCAACAGCAGCAGAAGCAGGCAAACGATCGCCGAGCTCGGCCTGGGGCTCACGGCCGTTGCGGTCCGGATCCGCCCCCACTTCTACTCCCAGAGCGGGGCCAAGACGATTGAAGATAGACACAAAATGCTGGAGTAACTCAGCGGGACCGGCAGCATCTCTGGAGAGAAGCAATGGGTGACGTTTCGGGTCGAGATCCTTCTTCAGACTGAACAAGAGTCTCGACCCGAAACATTATCCATTCTTTCTCTCCAGAGAAACTGCCGGTCCCGCTGCGTTACTCCTGCATTTTGTGTTTATCTTCAAATAACGTCATGCGCTCCAGACGGCTGTGCGGACGCATGATGACGTGCGCGACCTGTCACGTAAATGACGGCCAAGTGGGACAGGCTCTTAAGACTCTTTGGGCGACTGAGAAGACAACTCACAACCATACAGGCGACACCCTGGCGACATGTTGCGGGGTGAAGCGTGTATGGTCATGAGTAGTGCCCAAAGAGTCGTACCTTGTTCTGGTCGCCGATGAATTTTCAACATGTTGAACATTTTCGGCGACCTGCAATGACCTATGACAGGTGGCGGCAGACGCCGAAAAAGTTGCGTAAGTGGGACAGGGCCATAGATCTTCTCTGTGTAAGAAAGAAATGCAGATGCTGGTTTAAATCAAAGGTAGACACAAAATGCTGGAGTAACTCAAAAAAACAGGCAGCATCTCTGGAGAGAAGGAATGGGTGACATTTCAGGTCAAGACCCTTCTTCAGACTGAAGAAGTCCATGACCCGAAACGTCACCCATTCCCTCTCTCCAGAGTTGTTGCCTGTCCCGCTGAGTTACTCCAGCATTTTGTATAAATCCCTGCACTGTCTCCAATGCGAATAGATTCTTTATGAAATGTGGTACAAAACTGTAAGTAGTATCGCAGCTACAATCCCAACAATATTCCGTAACATTGTATCAAGACTTACCTAAATTTATATTTTACTAGACCAAGTGCAGACCCGTTGGGTCTGCTCCCCCAATGGTGTGATCCCCCAACCCAATATTCCACCATGCACCCGTCTCCTCCAATTGAACTGAAGCCATTCCCAAATGTAAGATTCCAGCACTCCCCTGCCTCCCTCATCAGTGGATTTAAAAAAAAATCCAATTGCACCTCCCCTGCCTGCTGCAGCAGTGAAAAGTTCAGAGTGTTCCTGTCTTGCAACTTTGTTTCGAAGTGTGTTGGAAGCTAATAGGAAGGAGCAGCCGTCAACGAATCAAAAGGCAGAAAGGCAACCGGACGGCAGCCGGACGGATGGCACAAGAGTTTTATATATTAATAGATAATTCCATACATCTACCATGAACTCTCCACTAGCCTTCCTAACTTCCCAAACACTAACTCTTTGCATTTCCTGTATTAAGACTCACAGATACCTTTGCATTGAAGATTTTTCTTGTCTCACTTATTTAAATAATAATTATTTTTTCATTCTTCCTTCCAAAGCGGATAACCTCCCATTTTCTCACACTCTACCTAATTTGCCAGCTGTTTGGCTGCTCACTCATTCTTTGCTGGTCCTCTAAACAACTTGCTAAAGACCTAATTTGTCTGTGGCACATCGAAACGTCACCCATTTCTTCTCTCCAGAGATGCTGCCTGTCCCGCTGGGTTACTCCAGTGTCTATCTAATAAATAGTTGAGGCCCCAGCACTGACCCCTGTGGCCTCAACTATTGGGAAAACAAAGCAAAAGTGCTCATGAGTATGGATTGTGGAGTTCACATTGAGGATGGAAATTAGAAGAGGGAAGAGCAATCCACTCAGAGGACAAGGGAGCATGATGAATGAAGCAAACAGTAAATAGAAGTTGTAAATGAGTGAGAAAGATATCACGTCTAAAGGAGAAGAAAATGTCTGAGTAAAGACACAGACAAAACTGCAATTTAATGATGAACGCTAGACAACCACTGTAATTGCCCAAGTGGAGCAAACTGAACTTGGGCAAGGACTCTTGGCCCAAATGGTCTATTCTTTGTCATAATGAAATATGGCAATCCCTTCTTCTCAGGAATCAACAGTAAATCTTCTCTGTGAAGGAAAGAACTGCAGATGCTGATTTAAATTGAAGGTAGATACAAAATGCCGGGTGGCACCATCAGCAATGGCAGCCTCGACAACAGTCTGTCTGTCTTTTCATCGTTTTTGTTATGTGTTTTTAAAAGTATTTGTTAATTTTCTCTGGTTTGTTTTACGTGGGGGGTGGGGGAGGGGGTCGGGGGAAACTTTTTTCAATCTCGTACCTTGCCGGAGATACGATTGTTTTCCAGATCATATCTCCGGTCGCTCTGCAGCCTAACATCATGGAGCTGGCGGCTTTGCTCGGGACGGACTTTGAGCCCCACCGCGGGACCGTGGTTCCTTGCCTGGGATCGACGCCCCAACAGCGGCCTAAGGATTTCAACATCGAGGAGCTCGCAGTCTCGGGTAGAGACTGATGTCGGGAAGCTCCAAAGCCGCAGGAGATTCCACCAGCCCTGACCCGGGGTCCGATCTCTCAGTGCAGGGAGCTGAGATCCCCCCCGATGCGGGAGCTTGATCGCCCCAACGCAGACTGCAGGAGACAAGATCACCCCGACAACGGAAGGCTCGAGTGCCCCGACCGCGGGAGAACAAAGAGGGGAAGAAGAATTAAACTTTTTTTTGCCTTCCTTCACAGTGAGGAATGTGGGGAAGTCGCTGTGGTGGATGTTCATGTTAAAAAATTATTTGGGTGTCTTGTTGCTCTTAATTGGTTTGGCTGTATGGCAAATCTAATTCCACATATGTTGCAAAATATACTTGGCTAATAAAGTACTATTATGATTATGAATGTTTATTGCATCTTTAGGACATTATTTTATTTGAGATGCAAGGATTACATTGCTGTAATGTGTAATAACAATCAGCTGGAGGAACCTAGAGGATCCAGCAACATATATGGATGGGAAGACATTGCTCAGTGTTTTGGGTTGAAACCTGATGCAAGCTTTGTTTGTGGTCCATTATTTGATTCTCGGCTTTGATTCCAGTCTTTACTGATGGGTTTTTACTTTGTCGAGATTGGTGGATAAAGCCAAGAATCCTCAGAATCATGGTTGGCATTCCATGGGTGGATGGGTCTTGTTTGAAGCCCGCACTGTTAAGGCAGGATGGGTTTGGCAGAGGAAGAAATGTGAAGACCATAATGAAGCGTGGTCCAAACCGGAAGTCGTATCTGAAAGGCCAGACAAGGAGGCACATGTTATGAGGGTACGAGGAATGAATGAGATGAGTGACAGGTAGGAAGGCTGTCAGGACCTAGATGTGTTGTGAGGCTCCAGGGCTGGTATTCACATTTCTCCTTTAAGAAATCTGGCTTTGATCATTTAATGCCAGTAGTGATTAATTCTAAATTGCAATACCATTCCAGTACGAGGATAGAATTCCAACTTCAATTTCTAAAGGTGGTCTCTGCCTAAAGCATGATGCCTTTCTAGATGCCAATTTTTACTTCAGATCAGATCTGGCTTATGAGAGCAGAAATATGATATTATGAGCTGTCATTTTCAATGCACTAGCTCGCATTCTCATCAGATGGATAATCTTCATAATCAGAACAATATTTTTATGAAGCAAGGATTTGATGTGGTGGGGGTGGGGGGGGGGGGGGTGGGGGGGGGGGGGGGGGGGGGGGGGGGGGGGTAATGTACCTGATGTTTGTATCTACCATGATGAAATGACATTACTCTTACTCCAAGCCAAAGGCGTTTTTTCCATTTTCGCACAAGAGGCAAATGTTTCCTATTCAATGAATAACTGGCAGAAAATAGTGTGCAAGTCCATTTGTGAACATAAATAAAAATTGTACATGTGTAGAATTAGAACAACCTGGCCAGGTGTCTTAATGCAAGCTCTGTTAGAAAGCTCTCTTTAATATAAGCAGAAATAATAATTGAAGTCAAATCTGTTACGAATTCACCTCCTAATATCACCACCAGCACTTTCACCCCTTCCCCAGTGTATCACATCAAATCTTTGCTTCATAAAAATATTGTTCTGAAGAAAATGGCGGCCTTGAAGCGCGCGCCGGTACAGTCCCTGCTTATATGTTACGCGCTTTTGTCCTTCTATGTTAAAAACTCCTCCTGCTGCATACTCAATTACAATCGAATTGAGTTGCTCACTATAAGGGCAAGATCGAACAGAGTTTTTGGATCTCCGACCCTTATACAAACCCTTCCGGTGGAATTACGTGCCAGGAACACCACACCTGGGCCATACACTGGGACCTCTCCTAGGCCTGGTCGACGGGTAATGACGGCCTGTCCAACGGCGAGCAGGAGTCCTGGCTCGGTTCAGGAAGCGGCCTTACAAGCCTCTACTACCGGCACTACTTCTCTCCAACGTCCGTTCACTCCGGAATAAGATGGACGAACTCCAGCTTTTGATCCACTCAAGGAGAGAGTACAACAAATCTTCTGCAATCTGCTTCACGGAAACCTGGCTGGATCAATCTGTTCCCGACTCAGCAGTAACCCCACCCGGCTTTACCATCTACAGAGCCGATAGGTCGGCAGCGCTGTCACTCAAGTCCAAGGGAGGGGGTATCTGCTTCCTTGTCAATCAACGTTGGTGCAATAACATCACAGTACAATCACAACACTGCTCCCCTGATATTGAATGGCCTTCAAAAATCTTAATAAAAGAAAAGCGGCAGGGCCTGACAACCTCAGCCCCGCTGCTCTCAACCACTGTGCAGCTCAGCTGGCCCCTGTGTTCACCTCCATCTTTAACACCTCCCTCAGCCAATGTAGAGTCCCACAGTGTTTTAAATCATCCATTATCATCCCTGTGCCCAAGTCCTCCAAGGTGAGCTGCCTGAATGATTATAGACCTGTGGCATTAACATCAGTCGCCATGATGGCCTTTGAGCACATAGTCCTCACCCATTTGAAAACTCACACTGCCCCCATCATGGAGCCTTTCCAATTTGGATATAGTGTCTGTTGAGGATGCTATCAACTTAGCTCTTCACTATTCCCTACATCATCTGGAATCACCGAACACTTATGCACGCATCCTGTTTATAGATTTTAGCTCGGCCTTTAATACTATACACCCGATTAAACTCTACAATAAAATGTTGGACATGAGCATTCACCCAGCCATGTGCCATTGGATTCTACACTTTCTAACAAACAGACAGCAAAGTCAAGGTGGGTGAAAAACTCTCCAGCCCTCTGACTCTCAACATAGGAGCCCCCCAAGGGTGCGTTCTGTCACCCCAGCTCTTCTCACTTTACACCAACAACCTCACATCCCAATGCAGCTCAGTTAAAATTTTTAAATATGCAGACGACACAACAATAATTGGCCTCATCTCAGACAACAAAGAATCACAATACCATCTAACAGTCGATAGCGCAGTCAAATGGTGCGCAGACAACAACCTCCAGCTTAATACTTCAAAAACCTTAGAAACTATCATAGATTTCAGACGCAATCAAAACCACAAACCCCCCCGGTCCATGTCAACTCTCACCCCATAACCTCCATGAACTCATTCAAGTTTCTGGGCACCTATATCTGCAATAATCTAAAATGGCACATCAATGCAGACCACATCATCAAGAAAGGTCAACAACGCCTATATTTCCTCAGACAGCTCAAAAAGTTCAGAGTCCACAAACACCTCCTGGTCCGTTTCTATCAATCAATCATTGAAAGCATCATCACCTCCTCAATCACAGTCTGGTACGGTAACACCGATAGTCACTCACTACACAGATTACAACGCATTGTCTCCAAGGCCTCCAGGATCATCAACTCCCCCCTCCCCTCAATCCATTCCATTTATCTCCAACGTACCTCAAAACGGGCAAAAAAGATCATCTCGGACCCCTCCCATCCAGCAAACCACCTTTTCCAGTCTCTCCCTTCAGGGAGGCGCCTCAGGTCACTTGCTACTAAAACCACCCGCTTTAAAAACAATTTCTTCCCCTCAGCAATAAGAACTCTCAATTCCGTCCAATAATCAGACAATTATATGACTTTTGATGTATACAGTGTCTTGTCTATGGTCTTTGTCTGTTCTTTTGCACTATGTATTGTTGGTGAGATTTGTGATTTGTGATGTGGTATGGGTGCACTTTATTACGGTGATCTGTTGTTATTAGTGTTAATGTGACTAAATCAGTGTATCATCATGTATCGAACCCAAATACCACCAACCCTGGTTGCGTGCCAAATAAAGATTCTATTCTATTCTGGCACGTTATCCTAATGTAATAAACTTTGAGAAAAACATATTTTCTTTGAAACTGAGTGAACAAAATCAGCAATTTTTAAACTTTTTGTTGAATCCATTTCTCGGTCGAGTTTGTTGTTCTACTTCCATCCTGAAAGTTTATTCTCTTGCCACTTCATTCTCGTTAGGGTTTTGTTGCACTTATTATTTTGCAGATTAATGCATTTGAGATATTAGACCCTGAAAACTAATATTTATTCTAGACTGAGGAAGGATCTCGACCTGAAACTTCACCCATTCCTTCTCTCCAGAGATGCTGCCTGTCCCGCTGAGTTACTCCAACATTTTGTATCTGCCTTCGATTTAAACCAGCATCTGCAGTTCTTTCCTACGCAAACTAACATCGATGATTCCTTTCATTTTTTATTTTAATCTAAGAGGTTAAATCGTAAGGCTATATTACAAAAAGAGAGAAATTTTACAGTCAAAAGGCACCATTTTCAATCACTGCTTTATCTGTTCATGTTCCTCTTGTTTGTCAACTTGTGATAGCAGCCAGATCCCTGACTTATTGACCTAGAGGCATTAGCTTCAGGTTTCTAGGAGCAAATATCACCACCACTTGTCCTGGTTCAACCACATTGATGTTACTGCCAAGAAAGCACATCAACACTTTAGGACTGACATATGATGAAATAATGGGTCGACTGGGCTTATATTCACTGGAATTTAGAAGAATGAGAGGGAATCTTATAGAAACATATCAACATTCAGGTCAAGACCCTTCTTCCCGGACTCGGGACCTCTTATATGCTAAGGATGAGTTTCTCGATCTACCAACCTACCTCGCTGTGACGCTTTTTTATCTGCACTTCCTCCATAGCTATAACACCACATTCTGCACCATATTTATTTTTTTCTTTTGTGTTATCAAATGTGCTCATCTATCGTATGATTTGCCAAGACACACAATACAAAGATTTTCACTGTATCTCGGTGCATTTGAAACAAATAAACCAAAACAAAGCAATACCAAATACCCCATGAGAACTTTAAATTCAGATAATGAACAATAAACATTGGTGCAATGCTAGTATCACAAAAGGTAAAACATCGTTACAGAGATAGGTTGAATAAGTTAGGTCTTTATTCTCTGCAGCGCAGAAGGTTAAGGGGGGGCTTGATAGAGGTCTTTAAAATGATGAGAGGGATAGACAGAGTTGATGTGGACAAGCTTTTCCCTTTGAGAATAGGGAAGATTCAAACAAGAGGACATGACTTCAGAATTAAGGGACAGAAGTTTATGGGGTAATATGAGGGGGAACTTCTTTACACAGAGAGTGGTAGCGGTGTGGAATGAGCTTCCAGTGGAAGTGGTGGAGGCAGGTTAATTGGTATCATTTAAAAATAAAGTAGATAGGCATATGGATGAGAAGGGAATGGAGGGTTATGGTACGAGTGCAGGCAGGTGGGACTAAGGGGAAAAAAAGTTGTTCGGCACGGACTTGTAGGGCCGAGATGGCCTGTTTCCGTGCTGTAATTGTTATATGGTTATATGGTTATTCTGTCCTTAAAGAAATACAACACCGTGGATGCTGGAAATGTGAAATAAAACTGGAATTACTGATGAGGTCAGAAAGCATCACCTCAGAAGGAAACAGAGTTGGCATTTCATGCTTGTCACCTTTCATAAGGACATTGTAAAGATGGAAGAAAAGAAATGTTTTTTAGATTGAGAGAAAGAGGAGAGGTTCTGTGACAGAATTGAATATAGGAGAGATTAAATGGATAAAGTAGTGAAAGCGCAAGGTAAAAGGTGACACTATAACACTATATAGATAAAATGATCTTAGGAAAGCCATTTGCAACAAGAATACCCTACAAAGAAAAGATACAATCTTGAAAGAAAAATTGTATAAACATTTTAAAAATGGATAAATGTTAGTAAAATGAAAATACAGACTATTTCCTTCAGAGTGGCACAAATAAAGTGGGTTGTAGCCTTCTTCTCTGATGTAAAATATTATTTCTATATTGTCACCACTTGCCGAAACCTTGAAAAAAACGTGTCCTTTCACCGACGGTCCTTGTAAACTGAACGATACCTCAGAGAAAACGAAAATCAGCAGATGCTGAGCATGAGGATGAAAGGGGAGGCCAGAAGAGAGATGTGAAGAGGATTAGGTCAGAGAAAAGAAAGGTGTTCAAGAGATTTTGAAAGCAGGTGGCGTCTAGGAGTCAAATCCCAAAATATTGGCAATAAAGGACTCTTGCTGAACAAAAAGAGAACATGTTCGGAGGAGTGAAGAATGCAGCTTTCCTGGCATTAAGATGAAAGGTACAAACAGCACATACACAGGGGAATCAAAATATGGTCCAATTTTTATCAGATTTAAACCATATTCAAGGCTGGTGAGGCTATGAAAATGTTTCTGCAGAGAAAAATTAATATTGGTGACTGCTCGAAAAATATTAGTCCATGAAATAATGGGCAATGAGTCTGCTATTTTTAATTATTCTCTTTGGTTTGTAACGATGACTGAATTGGCAGTTTCCCGGCCCATTAAGGTGCCAGATTCCCTTGTTCAAAAAGAAGCACAAAACCATTCAGGGAGAATGCACAGAGTAGTTGAAGCCCCCCACTGTTTTACAACATCACATCATTCTACTTCAGTTCCTGCCAGTACTTTTTGTTTCCTCTTTTCAGCCTATTATGCAATTGGCTTTCAAGTGATGAGCAAGTAATGTCCACAATTTTGAGGGGGAGATACAGTTGTCATTCTGATGTTTAGTTGCCATCCTAAATAGTAAGTGAAACTGCTCTCGCCAACTTCAGTTGTGAGAAATAAGAGGTTCCAATCATTGCAAGGAGCTTTCTTCCTGAATGACAACTCAAATGTTGAAAGACCGCCAGTTTCTCTTCATCTATTGATGAATTCCATTGGCAGATTTCTTGCAGATGCATCCATGATGTGGCTTGTTAATAGACGTGTGTGGATGATGTAATATAAGCACAAATTATTGACAGTACGTTTGCAAGAGCATGAACCAATTTTAACAGGAGTGAAAGAATTAAACTTTAAATACAAAAGTGTTTTATATAGGGTAACGGTTTTGTCTTACATACATTTATGAATCTAAAAACCGTGCCCTTTTGCTCATTTGATTCATTTCCTCCTCCTGAGCATCTTTTTGTCACCTCTCTCACATCTCACTAAATTAATCTCATATTCTATATTCCTCGCCAGCATACAATAAATATAATCTTGCGGAAACCAGCTATCATTGAGGATAAATGGGGATCCTGTGGATAAGGTGAACTGTTTTAAATATCTGGGAGTCCACATCTCTGAGGATATGACATGGGCATCACACGCCTCAGCACTCGTGAGTAAGGCAAGGCAGCGCCTTTACCACCTCAGGCAATTGAGGAAATTCAGAGTGTCTCCGAGGATCCTCCAGTGCTTCTACGCAGTGGCGGTGAAAAGCATCTTGTCTGGAAACATTACCATCTGGTTTGGGAATTGCTCTGACAAGGACAAGAAGGCTCTTCAGAGAGTAGTGCGTTCGGCCGAACGCACTATGGGAACTTCACTCACCCCCCTGCAGGAACTATACAACAGGAGGTGCAACTCCAGAGCAAACAAAATCATGGGAGACCCTTTCCACCCCTGCAACGGACTGTTCCAGCTGCTACGGTCAGGGAAACGCCTCCGTTGCCATGCGGTGAGAACGGAGAGGTTGAGAAGGAGTTTCTTCCCAGAGGCAATTCGGACTGTAAACGCCTATCTCACCAGGGACTAACTCTACAGAACGTTTTCCCTTCCATTATTTTTCCTTCCATTATTTATTATGTAAAAGAATATGTGTGTTATGATTGTGTTTATAAATTGTTTGGTTGTTTTGTTGTTTGTCTTTTGCACAAAAGTCCGCGAGCATTGCCACTTTCATTTCACTGCACATCTCGTATGTGTATGTGACAAATAAACTTGACTTGACGACTTGACTATAGGGTTAGATTTGTTTATTGTCACATGTACTGAGGTACAGTGAAAAACGTTGTTACCCGTGCTATCAAAAAAAATCAGATAATTAATACCACATGAAATCGCAGAGATGTACATGTAGCTCAGTCCATCACACATACCAGAATTCACACCATTGACTCCATCGAAACTTCATGCTGCCTCAGAAAAGGACCTTCTCCCTGCTTCCATCCTGCAGGAAGTATAGAAACATGAAAGCATGCACCACCACTCAGGAACAGATTCTTCCCCTCCATTTTCATGCTTATGAATGGCCTTTTGATAAGCTAGGGTATTGTTCGATCCACCTCCACCCCATTGAGGGCATTGGACTTTGTCTAAGGTTCTTGGTTCTTGGTTTCTTGGTCCTCCAATATTTTCCAAACGGAATTTGAACAGGAGGTGGTGAAGGGAGGGACTGGTGTGTTGCAATACTGAGAACTATATTCTTTGCTCTTCCCTTTGCTCTGTCGATTGTACTTGACTTTGAATGGATTGTATCTATGTTTGAATCTTATCAATGGGGTCTCTGGACTCTAATGGTACCAAAATCGTTTTGATCAAAGTTGAGTCTGATACCTAATATTATTGTTGCAATGTAATCTGACCCTTGCCCTTCCCCTCAGTGTTTGACCTTCCTCCCACAATGCCCCTCTACTGAGCTCCAGCTGGGTACAACCACACTTGTTGGAATAGCAAAAAACAATAGACAATAGACAATAGGTGCAGGAGTCGGCCATTCGGCCCTTCGAGCCAGCACCGCCATTCAATGTGATCATGGCTGATCATCATCCATCAGTGCCCCGTTCCTGCCTTCTCCCCATATCCCCTGAGTCGCTGGAAAAAAATGACTTATCTTTTCATTCCTACACTCACACCTCTGTATCCCCCAAGGATCCATTGGGTAGCTTCATCATACTTATACAATACATTAAAATCTATCGCAAAATCAACCAAAGGCAAAGCATCAGTTCTCATTTAAGCTACAATGCAATCATCTGCTCAGAACCACCTCTGCCAATCCCTCCACTGTTCATAAATTATTGTCATTGAAATGGAAAATGTGTCTGTCTAAATATCAGAAAGATCACCGGCATTGTCTTCAGACTCAGTCACCAGCTGCACACCTCATCCTGGTAACTATCTGAAAATGCAAGCTCTTTGACTCGAAAATAAGTTTCAGCCTGCAAGGCAGCAATATCATGAGTTTATTTTTCCTACCTCTACAACATCACCTCCACCTCTGAACATAAGACATTGAAGCATGAGTAGGGCCAGACATCATCTATAATTCTCCGGTTCAGGTCCAAAATTAAATTATGTTACTCAAATGTCTGACAGGATGCGTGGGCTTCCAATTAGGAAGCTTCAATTAAAAAAGTCTTACCCTTGTTTTTAAATCCTTTATGATCATAGATCCCTGAATAATATCACTGTCCCTCTAGTTCTGACATTCCCTCCTTGCCAGTCAATGCCCATGGCACTCAGCTGTCAAGAACCATCCTGTAAACCTCTCTCGCTAAGCATTCCTGTCTCTCTTCTTCTTTTTCTTCCTTTAAAAACAATCCTGAAAAAAATCTGTCCAATCAATTAGCAATCTGTCGTTGGAACAGGAGCAGATAACTTAAGGGCCTGTCCCACGAGCATGCGACTCCATGCGGCAAGCGCGGCCTAGCGTGGTCGCTTGAGCCGTACGGCCTCGCGGGGCCGGTCCCACTTCGATCGCCGGAGCCGTATGGAGTTGTGGGGAGCTGGTCCCGACATCGCACGGGGCTCCGAAAAACTGACCGTGTTCAAAAATTCCACACGGCAACGGCCTGCCGGCCCGCGCGTACACACCGTCTTGACGCTGTATGCACCGTCTCGCTGCCATACGCAGCGTCTTGACGCCGTACGCCTAGCGCGAACTTCCCGCGGACTTCGCTCAAACTTCACGTCAACTCGTACGGGATCACTCGACCTCCGCGCGGCCCCCGCTTCCGGTTTGGTCGCGCTTGCCGCATGCAGTTGCATGCTCGTGGGACAGGCCCTTTAGCCTTTGAGTCTGCACCACCATTCAAAGAGACCATTGCCACTCGGTAGACATTTTACATGCTTTTCATTATATCCATCAAACAGCATTACCGACACAAATTTATAAATCTTGAATTTACAGTAACTTTGGCAGTTGATCTTAATTTTCTCTTGTAAAGAAGAGTTCCAAACGTTACCACTTACTTACATTTGTAAGTTGAAATGTTTCCTTGTTTGATGCCAAATGAAAATTGGCTCTAATTTTTGGACTCTGTCTGATTATCTCAGAGTCCCCAAGAGTATAACTTCTATTGATTTATATTGTAGTTCTCCCCATATAAAGGCTAACACTCCTTTAATCCTTTTTTGTATCTACCCTTCATTTTGAACAATTTATTTACTTGGACCCACAAGTTTATTTGCTTGTAGCTTGTAGTAGATTGGTTTATGCATGAAAGCCAATTGAAGTAGAATAGCATCACTGAACCCACCCCTCCGTATAATTCATGCCAACACCCACTTCCTACATTAGTCAGTCTGGGAAACGGTCACAATGTACTAACAACTAACCACCTGCTGTATCGTTATAATATGGATACTGATTAAAGATGATCTTGAACTTCAGATTGTGTACTTTGGCTATTTACACTTATCATCATTTAGAAAGTATTCTGTTCTTTCCCTTTTAAGTCCAAAGTGGAAGTTGATGTTGAAATCATTTGTCACAATGTTGACTGTTGTTTTATTTGTTCATGTTTATTTAATCTTACCACCTTTGCTGAAAATACATAAATATTGCAATTGTTGAAACCTTAAAATAAAAATAGAAAAGGTTTGGTATGTTAGCTTTCATAGCAAAAGGATTTGAGTATAGGAGCAGGGAGGTTCTACTGCAGTTGCACAGGGTCTTGGTGAGACCACACCTGGAGTATTGCGTACAGTTTTGGTCTCCAAATCTGAGGAAGGACATTCTTGCCATAGAGGGAGTGCAGAGAAGGTTCACCAGACTGATTCCTGGGATGTCAGGACTGTCTTATGAAGAAAGACTGGATAGACTTGGTTTATACTCTCTAGAATTTAGGAGACTGAGAGGGGATCTTATAGAAACTTACAAAATTCTTAAGGGGTTGGACAGGCTAGATGCAGGAAGATTGTTCCCGATGTTGGGGAAGTCCAGGACAAGGGGTCACAGTTTAAGGATAAGGGGGAAATCTTTTAGGACCGAGATGAGGAAAACTTTTTTCACACAGAGAGTGTGGTGAATCAATGGAATTCTCTGCCGCAGATGGTAGTTGAGGCCAGTTCATTGGCTATATTTAAGAGGGAGTTAGATGTGGCCCTTGGGGGTATGGAGAGAAGGGTGGAACAGGATACTGAGTTGGATGATCAGCCATGATCATATTGAATGGCGGTGCAGGCTCGAAGGGCCGAATGGCCTACTCCTGCACCTATTTTCTATGTTTCTATGTTAATCTGTGGAGGAAAAATAATGCTTTGGGTCTGAGACATTTAGTCACAACTTCCACCAATGCTGTCTACAATGCCATAATTGCAATATTTGAATACTTAAATATGTGATTCCCAATTTCATCATCTGAGCCTTTTATACATACACTGAAGAGATGTGATAGCACAGATCCTTGCAGGATTGCCCCACGTATATGAACATCCTGCCAATTTTGAGTAGCTGCTCATTATCTTGTTTCTTGACACAGACTCCTTTTCAAGACTGTCAAGATTTTGCTTTTGGTTCTTTCAGCTTCAATATCATTCACTATAATAACAAAAAGTGTATTGGGTGTTCAAAATACAGTCCCTTATAAGGAATGATAAGGGCTGTCTTTCTGGATATCATCGTTTTGTTGGTATTTGCTTTTCAGTTCTTCTGGTCACTTCTTTAGTGTTCGATCAAGTTCATGAGATGTATCTCAGCCATAAAATCCATCCAATCAACTGATCAACTAAAATTTTCAAAGTCTGATGTTAAATTCTATGAAGCAGATTTTGAGATTACCAGTCACACCTGCCTGCAGTTGATCACAAACCTGACTTTCTGTCCAAAGCTGCTACATTCTGCTGTCCCCACACATAATATAACATCCACCATATAACGGAAATGAGTGGTAAGAGCTCCCTCCTTCTCAGCATCAATTTCCTTCTGACCAAATTTACTAATTCATGCAGCTTTATGTCCCTGCCCCACTTAGGAAACCTGAACGGAAACCTCTGGCCCCAGGTAGTCAAGATGGGAGGGAATACATCGAAGTCCCTCACCCTGAGCACAGGATCGCCCCAGGGTTGCGTCCTCAGCCCCCTATTGTACTCCCTGTACTCACATGACTGTGTGGCTAGGTTCAGCTCCAACTCAATAATTAAGTTTGCTGATGACACTGTGGTGGTGGGCCTGATCTCAGACAACGACGAGAAGGCCTACCGGGAGGAGGTGGCTGATCTAGCACTCTGGTGCCAGGATAACAGCCTCCTCTTGAACATCAAAAAAACAAAGGAGCTGATCATGGACTTTAGGAGGGCACATCGTCCAAGGACGTACACTCCATTGAGGATAAATGGGGATCCTGTGGATAGGGTGAACTGTTTTAAATATCTGGGAGTCCACATCTCCGAGGATATGGCATGGGCATCACACGCCTCAGCACTCGTGAGTAAGGCAAGGCAGCGCCTTTACCACCTCAGGCAATTGAGGAAATTCAGAGTGTCTCCGAGGATCCTCCAGTGCTTCTATGCAGCGGCGGTGGAAAGCATCTTGTCCGGAAATATTACCATCTGGTTTGGGAATTGCTCTGCCAAGGACAAGAAGGCTCTGCAGAGAGTAGTGCGTTCAGCCGAACGCACTATGGGAACTTCACTCACCCCCCTGCAGGAACTATACAACAGGAGGTGCAACTCCAGAGCAAATAAAATCATGGGAGACCCCTTCCACCCCTGCAACGGACTGTTCCAGCTGCTACGGTCAGGCAAACGCCTCCGTTGCCATGCGGTGAGAACGGAGAGGTTGAGAAGGAGTTTCTTCCCAGAGGCCATTCGGACTGTAAACGCCTATCTCACCAGGGACTAACTCTACTGAACGTTTTTCCTTCCATTATTTATTATGTAAAAGAATATGTGTGTTATGATTGTGTTTATAATTTGTTTGGTTGTTTGGTTGTTTGTCTTTTGCACAAAAGTCCGCGAGCATTGCCAGTTTCATTTCACTGCACATCTCGTATGTGTATGTGACAAATAAACTTGACTTGACTTGACTTGGAGACTTTGCGCCCCACCCAAGGTTTCTGTGCAGTTCCCAGAGGTTGCAGGTGGTTGCCGGAGGTTGCAGGTAGTGGAAGCAGGTAGGGAGACTGACAAATTGTATGATGAATAGTAGCTAATGTTATAAACCTATGTATAATCAAATGCTCATGGAACATATATTGATTAAAGAGTGACTTCCCATTTCTTTTCCCCTTTTTACACCAGTTGTGAACTGCACAATGAAAATGAAATACAATATGTAGACTATGGTCTTAGAAAGCATGGAATATGAATAGTACAGAACATATCCAGTTCATGCATTATATTTAGTAAGGAATCTTTACTTACTATCCAAAAATCAACCTTATATTTTACATTAACCTCACATCTGTTGCAAATTTGAGCCCTTGAAAAGGAGAAAATTAGAAACATAGAAATTAGGTGCAGGAGTAGGCCATTCGGCCCTTCGAGCCTGCACCGCCATTCAATATGATCATGGCTGATCATCCAACTCAGTATCCTGTACCTGCCTTTTCTCCATACCCCCTGATCCCTTTAGCCACAAGGACCACATCTAACTCCCTCTTAAATATAGCCAATGAACTGGCCTCAAATACTTTCTGTGGCAGAGAATTCCAGAGATTCACCACTCTCTGTGTGAAAAATTGTTTTCTCATCTCGGTCCTAAAAGACTTCCCCCTTATCCTTAAACTGTGACCCCCTTGTTCTGGACTTCCCCAACATCGGGAACAATCTTCCTGCATCTAGCCTGTCCAACCCCTTAAGAATTTTGTAAGTTTCTATAAGATCCCCCCTCAATCTTCTAAATTCTAGCGAGTACATGCCGAGTCTATCCAGTCTTTCTTCATATGAAAGTCCTGACATCCCAGGAATCAGTCTGGTGAATCTTCTCTGTACTCCCTCTATGGCAAGAATGTCTTTCCTCAGATTAGGGGCAGATTAGAAATCAGAGGAAAGACATTACTCAGAATGTCTTTCCTCTGATTTCAGAGTGAAATGACACCCTCGCTATAGAGGTATTTGACAAGGGGATTGTACATATTTTTTCCTTGGTGAAATCTGAAGCCTCCAGGTAGTTGCTCCAAGGTGAAACAGCAATATAATAACCAGCTCCGTTCCATGTTGACTTGCAAATGCTCTCATCTGAAAACTTGTAGCTGCAAATGTGAGCCTCAGAAATATAAAAATGGTTAAAAAGCTGCTTGCTGTAATTGTGGATAAAGGATCACATTTTTGAAGCAGTAATTAGTATTTAGCAATGCTAAGTATAGAGCAGCACTCACTAAAGGCCAATGGAAAATCCATAAAATATTAAAAAATAAACCTAACAACCAGTTCCACTTGGTCCCCTGGGATTCAAACCAGATTTATTTTATTGGCAGTACTGTGTGTTCCTTCAGGCTATGGTAGGAGTAGGGCTTAAGATAGAGAGGAAATCGTTTTGATGATACAGGTACATAGAAACATAGAAAATGGGTGCAGGAGGAGGCCATTTGGCCCTTCGAGCCAGCACTGCCATTCATTGTGGTCACGGCTGACCACAATAAATGGCAGACAAATAAATTGAATCTTGAATCTTGAATCTTGATCATCCACAAAATAATGAAGGTAACCACTTATTTTTGCATTCACCAGAGAAATGTCATCATAATAATTCTGCTTTTCAAAGCCTCAAATGCCAGTTCACATTGCTTTAGCAGTAGTTTATTGTAAAGTTATCTTTGCAACTATCATTTACAATAAGTTCTCTGGAGGATTTAATCTTCTATTCCTGTAAAGAGGCCACACATTAACAGGTTTAAATGTTAGTCCTGGTGCAATATTGTGGCTTCTGATCACCTAGTAGCATCCCCATAATGTATCCAGAGATTATGACACCAGAGGTTCATTTATGCATTGAACCTATTCTGCTTCCCCAAGGTGTTTCCTTCTTGGGAACAATTTAGTCGTTGGAGGACGTTTACACTGAAGGTCAAAATTAGCAATATTAACTGCACAATTGATTTGTGAGTCTCTCAAATAATCTGAAAAATGTTGGCTTCTCATTAAAACAAAAGCCCGAGTGAATTGAGTTCCATAACAAACCAAACTTCTGAGGTCATTAAGTTGCAACACCACTGCTCAATAAATCGCAGACCAATGTCTAATGGTGTATGATTATAGTCATCGATGTATGCCATGGATATAGTTAAGCTGAATGAGCAGGCAACAACATTTATAACTTTATAGGATTGTGGTTGGGGTGTATTAGGAGTATTACCTGTAGTTCTGGTCACCCTGTTACTGGAAGGGTGAGAATACTTTGGAAAGTCTACTGAAGAGGTTTACCAGAATGATGCCTGGTTAGAGGGTATTAGCTACAGGAAGAGATTGGACAGACAGATACAATACAATACAATACCGTTTATTTGTCATTTGAACCTCACGTGAAGTTCAAACGGAATTTGGTTTCTGCAGTCATACAACACGAAAAGAACCAAGACACACACCCAACACAATTTACATAAACATCCATCACAGTGAATCTCCTCCTCACTGTGATGGAAGGCAAAGTCATGTCTCTCCCCTGTTTTCTCTGGTGCACTGGAGTTTGCAGTGAGATGAATAGAAGTCTATAAAATGTATGGGAGGCATAGATAGTGCAAACAGTCAGAACCTATTTCCTTGGATGGAAATATTAGAGGATTTTGCTCTATGATGAGAGGGGCAAAGTTTAAAGGAGATGTGCGGGGCAAGTTTTTCACTCACATGGTGGTAAGTGCCTGGAATATGCTGCTGAGAGGGAGTTGGAGGCATGTACAATAATGGCATTTAAGAAATATTTGGATAAGCAGTTCATTGTGCTGGTTTCTGGAATGGTAGATCTTTCAAAATACGAGTTCAAGAGGCTGGGCATCTGTTAGAAACATAGAAACATAGAAATTAGGTGCAGGAGTAGGCCATTCGGCCCTTCGAGCCTGCACCGCCATTCAATATGATCATGGCTGATCATCCAACTCTGTATCCTGTACCTGCCTTCTCTCCATACCCCTTGATACCTTTAGCCACAAGGGCCACATCTAACTCCCTCTTAAATATAGCCAATGAACTGGCCTCAACTACCTTCTGTGGCAGAGAATTCCACAGATTCACCACTCTCTGTGTAAAAAATGTTTTTCTCATCTCGGTCCTAAAAGATTTCCCCCTTATCCTTAAACTGTGACTCCTTGTTCTGGACTTCCCCAACATCGGGAACAATCTTCCTGCATCTAGCCTGTCCAACCCCTTAAGAATTTTGTAAGTTTCTGTAAGATCCCCCCTCAATCTTCTAAATTCTAACGAGTACAAGCCGAGTCTATCCAGCCTTTCTTCATATGAAAGTCCTGACATCCCAGGAATCAGTCTGGTGAACCTTCTCTGTACTCCCTCTATGGCAAGAATAGAGGGAGTTCTCTGGAGTTTAGAAAAATGGATGGTTATAACCATAAAATGAACAATATTTTTCACAAACTTAAGAGGGTGGATGCAGGGGGAAATTATTCCATAACTAAGCAGTCTAAAAATAATGGGTCACTGTTTCAAGGAAAGGCGTGGGATCTTTAGGATTGACATAATGAGAATTTGATTCACTCAAAATGCAGAAGGATTTTACAACCTCTTTCAGTGATTGCTTTCAAAACACTGATCGATATTTTCCTGCATATTGGAGGAATCAATGTCGATGAGGAAGAACAGGAAAATGGAGTTTGAGGAAGATGATCAGATTCCTATTCTTAAGGTCTTACTTTTTGACTAAAACCAAAAGTGCCCAGGACTGGCACCAAATGCAAGCAGTCCACTACAATATTTTGAATTCAATTAAAGAAAATACGTTATTCATCATTGAAGCATGCTGAAACCCAATACTCAATCATTCACTCACCACCACTAAACCAACTAGCACAACCATGCTTTTGTAGACTAAACAGATGGTGCAATCCAATTTCTAGATAATTTTCTCTTGCCTGATGTATGAAAATCCAAAAGTTCTGATGTAAGATTGTGAGCATGAAACATCCTCTGTGTTTCTCTCTTCATAGATGCTGCCTGTCTTGCTGAAAATTCTTAGCATATTTGTTCTTATTACACATTTCCAATATTCTTTAGTCAGAGGGTGGTGAATCTGTGGAATTCTTTGCCACAGAAGGCTGTGGAGGACAAGTCAATTGATATTTTTAAGGCAGAGATTGATAGATTTGTGATTAGCACGGGTGCCAGGGGTTATGGAGAGAAGGTAGGAGAGTGGGGTTAAGGGCCTGTCCCACTTGGGCGACCTAATCCGCGAGTTCTGGCGGGTTTGCCCTCGACTCATACTCGCAGCATGGCGCAACAAGGTCGTGGGAGGTCTTCGTAACTCTCCTTCATACTCGAGAGTGGTCTCCGTGTACTCGAGGCCACGGCTAGGTTGCGGCATTTTTTTCAATGTTAAAAAAATGCCCGCGAGTAAAAAAAGGTCGCCATGGGAAAAATCGATACTTTTTTTTACTCGTAGGTTTAGTCTTAGTAGGTCGTATTAGGTTGGCATGTTAGTCGTAGGTAATCGAGGGTAGTCGAAGGTAGTCATAGATAGTCTTCATCATAGTTGAAGGGAGGTCGAAGGAGATCGAAGGAGGTCGTCTTCACTCTCCACTCCTCGGTGTCCAATTTTCCCGAAGTTAGTCGTAGCTAATCGTAGCTAGTCACAGCTAGTCTAGTATTCAACATAGTTGAAGGAGGTCTTCAACATGTCATTTTTTCAAACTCTTCAAAACTCGCCAATGAGGAACGTTAGAAAAACATAGAAAATAGGTGCAGGAGGAGGCCATTCGGCCCTTCGAGTCAGCACTGCCATTAGGTCGCCCAAGTGGGACAGCCCCTTTAGGCGGGAGAGATAGATTAACCATGATTGAATGACGGAGTGGAACGGGGGGGGATAAATGTTGCTCAGAAGAGCGGAAAAATGCTGAGGCTTATCTTCAATTAGTGCCATGGAGCGTTCTGCATTCAATTCATCGGGCAGAGAGAGAATCAGCTTCAACAGAAAGATGGTGCTGTGGACCTTCAGCCTGGATTATACACTCAAGTATCTGGAGAAGGGTATGGATACTCTTCAAACTGACTCCAAAGCAAGAGCACAATCACCACACTATCACAGGCTTTTTTCAAAGCAAAATAAAAATATCAAGCAAGGACACAGAGGGAGGCAAAGCTGAGCTAAAATGTTTGGCAATGCAATGTTCTTTGTTCTGGTCTTCTGAAGCCTAAATCTCATAAACTAGTGCCTCAGCTGCAGTTTATCTGAAAGTATGTTTAACCATTATCATGAGGTGTTGTGGATCATTGTATCTGCCGCCACATGACATTGGTACAAGTTGGTACAGTGTTCTGATACCAGAATGAAAAATGGGGCAATGGGACAATACAGAGTTAACTCTTTTCTTCAACAAGGCTTGAAATGGGCAGCCAGATCAATACCCAAAACAGGCCAGTAGTTAACCAGTCGTTGTACACACTCAATATAATATCTTAGTGTGAAAGGCAAGGCTGTGGCAGAGGAGCAAGGTAGAGGGACCAGTTGGAAAGCTCTCCCCTGGCACCAGTACAGAAGGGAATGGAGTCATAGAGTGATACAGTGTGGAAACAGGCCCTTTGGCCCAACTTGCCCACACCGGCCAACATGTCACAGCTACACTAGTCCCACCTGCCTGTTTGGTCCATACACCTTCAAACTTGTCCTATCCATGTACCTGTCTGACTGTTGCTTAAATGTTGGTATAGTCCCACCCTCAACTACCTCCTCTGGCAGCTTGTTCCATACACCCACCACCCTTTGTGTGAAAAGGTTACCCCACAGATTCCTCTAAAATCCTTTCCCCTTCACCTTGAACCTATGTCCTCTGGTACTAGATCCCCTACTCTGGACAAGAGATTCTGTGCATCTACCCGATCTATTCCTCTCACGATTCAAGATTCAAGAGAGTTTAATGTCATGTGTCCCAGATAGGACAATGAAATTCTTGGTTTGCTTCAGCACAACACAATATGGTAGGTTTTTATACACCTCTATTAGATCACCCCTCATCCCCCTGCGCTCCATGGAATAGAGACCCAGCCTACACAACCTCTCCCTATAGCTCAGAACCTCTAGACCTGGCAACATCCTCGTAACTCTTCTCTGAACCAATGCCTTCAACGAGTGACATTCTCTGCAGTCCACATGCTCCAGAATGCAGAGTGCCCATTTTCCAGCACTGATAAGCAGGAGTAATGCAAGTAGGTTCGTAAATTGGCGGAGACTGCAGGTCAAACTAGTAAGTGATTGCACCCTCATCTCTAAAGGCCATAACGTTGAAATAAGCAGAATTTTTTTTTTGCATGCGCCACTAAATGTCTGAACATTTGTCTGACATCTCCACTGCAAGACTGGTTTGCCTTAAGTCACCTTTGCAATCTGTACTCTCAAATATCAAGCACACCTGTAGCCAGACATCTTTCATTGCAATAACTGAAATAATTATTTCGAAAGCATCTCAGAAGTTTTCTGAGCACTTTTTTTTCCAAAAGCAAGAGTCATGGATTCATGCATCACAAAAACATGCCCTTCAGCTAACCATGTCCATGCCAACTGCCAACACCCTAATTTCCATCATTTGACCCAAGGTCTTTGATGTGTTGGTGATTCAAGAGCTTGTCTGGCTACTTCTTAAAAATAGTGAGTGAACCCAAACTCCCTCACCCCCTCAGACAGGGTGTACCACATTTTAGCCAGACTCCGGATGATAAATTCTTCCTCACGTCGCCTTTAACCCTTTTACTCTTAGAAGTATGACTTCTGGTTTTCGATAACCCTGCTCTGGGGAAATGTTGCTTACAATCTACCCTGTCGATGTCATTCATAATATTGAATAATGAATAAATTAATTTAAAGTTTTTTGGCCGTACGTATACATACAAGGAATTTGCCTGGGTGCTTTGTTCACAAAAGGTTAAAAACACGATATACAACGGACAATTTGTACACCTCAATGAGGTCCCCAATCAGCCTTCCCCATTCTAAGGCAAACAAACCCAGCCAGTACCCAGTACCTTCTCACAACCAAAATGCCCCAGAAAATAATTTCCAGAAATAACTGACGTTAGACTCACAGGCCTGAAATGACCTGACTCTGCTTTCCTTCTTAAGTAAAGATAGCATGTTTTCTATTCATCTGTTGATCTGGCACCTCATCCACAGCCAGTGAAGGTATCAGAATTTCTGCCTGAGTCCCATATTTCCCATAGCAGCCTCGGATAGTGCTCAATAGGCTCTTGGGATTTATCCAGCTCTAAGCTCTCATAAAACATTTAATAACTCCTTTTTGCAGGTAACGTTCCAGGATTTCACTATCCCCTTCGCTGAATTCAGCAAATACGATATCTTTCTCTTTAGTGAAAAGAGATGAGAAATATTCATATTTAAGATTTTGAATGGCCTCGCACACAGATTGCCCCTTTGATCCCCAATTGGCCCTACTCTTTGCTTGGTTACAATTCTTCACATAATATACTTTAAAATGATAGTTTAAGAATAAGAGTTTAAGAATTCTCTGCCTCAGAGGGCAGTGGAGGCGGCTCCTCTGGGTGCTTTCAAAAGAGAGCTAGATAGGGCTCTTAAAAATAGCAGAGTCAGGGGATATGGGGAGAAGGCAGGAACAGGGCACTGATTGGGGATGATCAGCCATGATCACATTGAATGGTGGTCGGTGCTGGCTCGAAGGGCCGAATGACCACTCCTGCACCTATTGTCTATTGTCTATTGTCTATTGTCTAAAATGCTTTGGAATATTTCTTAATCATGGTATTTTGTGACCTACTTCTCAACTACCCCTTCCACTATCAAGGCTACTGATAGGCCTCAACAATGTTCATTCCACTTTACCTGACACAGGCCTCCATTTTGTTTTCGTCCATCCAATCTTCAATACCTCTAGTCATCCTGGGCTGTTTGGGGTCATGTCATCTTTATCTTTCATACTTTGGGAATATGTTGGCTCTGGAGTCTCGCAATTCAATTTTTGAATGACTCCCTCTTGTCGGATATTGATTTACTTGCAAATACCAGGATTTGCAAATATGATCTATAAGACCAAGTTCAAGTTCAAGTTCAAGTGAGTTTATTGTCATGTATCCCTGATAGGACAATTAAATTCTTACTTTGCTTCAGCACAACAGAACATAGTAGGCATTTACTACAAAACAGATCAGTGTGTCCATATACCATTATATAAATGGTATATAATCCTTCGCTCCATAGATGCCGCTGCACCCACCGAGTTTCTCCAGCGTTTTTGTGCACCATTATATAAATATATACACACAGAACAAATTTTTAATAGTAGAAACATAGAAATTAGGTGCAGGAGTAGGCCATTCGGCCCTTCGATGCACCGCCATTCAATATATCACACCAACTCAGTATACCTAAACCCCCTGATGACAAGGGCCACATCTAACTCCCTCTTGCAAACTAACCCTCTGTGGCAGAGAGATAAGATTCACCACTGGCTATTAATGGGCTATCAGAGTGTTGTCCAAGCCAAGTTTAATAGTCTGATGGCTGTGGGGAAGTAGCTATTCCTGAACCTGTTTGTTGCAGTCTTCAGGCTCCTGTATCTTCCACCTGAAGGTAGCAGGGAGATGAGTGTGTGGCCAGGATGTTGTGGGTCCTTGATGATACTGCCAGCCTTTTTGAGGCAGCGACTGCGATAAATCCCCTCGATCGAAGGGAGGACCATAGATGTAGGAGCAGAATTAAACCATTTGGCCCATTGAGTCTACTCCACCATTCGATTATGGCTGATCTATTTTCCTCTCTCAACCCCATTCTCCTGCCTTCTCTCCATAACCACTATGACTTTATTAATCAAGAACTTATCAAAATCTGCTTTCTCCACAGTTTACCTTTGCTCGATCCCATCTTATACAATATTGAAATTGGCAATTGCCTTATTCAGAATTTTAATTGTGGGTCCATCTTATCTTATTCCATAATGACCTAGGAACATAGAGATTAACAGTCACTATTTCCAAACTGGTTCACAACTGATATTACAACCACTTGCCCGGTTGCTTTTAGTTTAGTTTAGTGTAGTTTAGTTTAGTGTAGTTTAGTTTAGTGTAGTTTACTTTAGTTTTTTAGTTTAGTTTAGTTTAGTGTAGTGTAGTTTAGTTTAGTTTAGTTTAGAGATACCACACGGAAACAAGCTCATCGACCCACCGAGTCCGCACCGACCAGCGATCTCCACACATTAACACTACCCTACACACACATAGGGACAATTTACACTTATACCAAGCCAATTAACCTGCAAACCTGTACATCTTTGGAGTGTGGGAGGAAACCAAAGATCTCGGAGAAAACCCACGTGGTCTTGGAGAGATCGTACAAGCTCCGTACAGACAGCACCCATGGTCAGGATCGAACCCAGGTCTCCGGCGCTGCAAGTGCTGTAAGGCAGCAACTCTATCGCTGAACCACTGTGCCACCCTTTTGTTAAAAATAGATCCAGTGACCCCCCTCCCATCGCAGGACATTCCATGTACTGGCTCAAAATATTATCAGCTTTTCACACTAAGGTAATCACAACTAAAATTGGGGAAATTGAAATCCCCTGCTATTATAACCACATTACTGTTATATCTCTCTGCATACATACCTGCTCCTCTCTCTCCCATTGATTGCTTGAAGGTCTATGGTGCACCCCCAGCAAAATGATTGTCCCTCTTTTGTTTCTAAGCTGTGTCCCTATGACTTCATGTGAAGATATTTCACTGGATATTCTCCCTCTTGCCTGCAGTCTGTATCTCCTGTCATGAGCTTCATTCGAGGTTTGTTTGTTGTTTTTTTTTAGAAGCAATTGTACAAGAAAAAAACATTTGGCATGTAAAATTATACAATTATTGTACAGCTTCAATTTTGACCTTTTCACCTGAAAATTAGAGAAATCAAGAGAGAAAACAAGAGAAGCAGGCAGTGAAGAAAGCGAATGGTATGTTAGCATTCATAGCAAAAGGATTTGAGTATAGGAGCAGGGAGGTTCTACTGCAGTTGTACAGGGTCTTGGTGACACCACACCTGGAGTATTGCGTACAGTTTTGGTCTCCTAATCTGAGGAAAGACATTCTTGCCGTAGAGGGAGTACAGAGAAGGTTCACCAGACTGATTCCTGGGATGTGAGGACTTTCATATGAAGGAAGACTGGATAGACTCGGCTTGTACTCGCTAGAATTTAGAAGATTGAGGGGGGATCTTATAGAAACTCACAAAATTCTTAAGGGGTTGGACAGGTTAGATGCAGGAGGATTGTTCCCGATGTTGGGGAAGTCCAGAACAAGGGGTCACAGTTTAAGGATAAGGGGGAATTTTTTTAGGACTGAGATGAGAAAAACATTTTTCACACAGAAAGTGGTGAATCTGTGGAATTCTCTGCCACAGAAGGAAGTTGAGACCAGTTCATTGGCTATATTTAAGAGGGAGTTAGATGTGGCCCTTGTGGCTAAAGGGATCAGGGGGTATGGAGAGAAGGCAGGTACAGGATACTGAGTTGGATGATCAGCCATGATCATATTGAATGGCGGTGCTGGCTTGAAGGGCTGAATGACCTACTCCTGCACCTATTTTCTATGTCTCTATGTTTCTATGTAGAAGGAAAAGGTGAAAAGTGAAAAGATAGGACCCGTAGACTACCAAAGTAGTCTGGCCAAAGAGTGAGTAAAGGTATAAGAGAGGAAAAGGAAAAAGAAAGAAGAAAAAAAAGAAAAAAGTTGAGATATACCTGCCCCTCATCCCCCACACCCGCCTCACCCAACCCGTAGTTGGATTTAAATCCAAATTTGAGTCACGCCATACTATCCTTCATTCGAGGTTAAGGTCACACTGAGCAAACATACTCTGCAATACTAACATTTACAAGCAAGCACAGAGAGAGGCAGGTGATGTACTGTTGGTTAAAATACATTTTAATTATGCTGTTCTTCTGAAGCCAATAGATTAGGGAGCAGCACTTTCATAGTAGCTCTTCACTCCTTCTGTTCCAAAGAAAACAGCTGTAATATTTTTCAATTATTCCTCATGCTTGAAGTCACTTGGCTGTGGTACCATTCTGGTATACCTGCATCCTTCATAGGGAGATAGACACAAAAGGCTGGAGTAACTCAGCTGGTCGGGCAGCATCTCTGGAGAGGGCAAGGCAAGGCAAGGCAAGGCAACTTTATTTATATAGCACATTTCATACACGAGGCAGACTCAAAGTGCTTCACATAAAAACATGTCATACAATAAAATGAAATAATAAAATGAAATAAAATAGAACTAAAAGAAAAGAAAAGTAAAATTAAAAATGCATTATAAAAAGTGCAAAAGTTAAAAGTGCAATGTAGCAATGTTACAAAATTTTGAGATTTCAAAAATCAAGTCTGCAATTTATCCCATCAGATAAAGCATAACAATAAGTTTAATTTGACACCTAATTCACTTTCATATCTCAAGTAATAAAAAAGTTATGGCCATTTTCATACTCGGAAATTAGCATCTTGTTCCCTATTGATTTTCTATGGACATAACAAAAAAGCTGTGATCGTGGACAGTCAAAAGCCCATAACCTTCTTAAAAATTAAGAGAACTGAATGAAATTTTCAGTTATCATAGATTGAAGCATTCTGAAACAAATATAAAATAATCTTACTTGGATGACCTGAAATTAAAGCATATAATTAGTTAGTTACCCAATTGTAGCTAATTTCAAACTTCAATTACTAAATGTAAACATCTATCCATTTCTTAATAAATGATTAACATTTTTAAATAGCCCAAGTGTCCAAATAATATTCACAAATAATTCACAATAAAACATGATTTTTAAATCTCATTTACATCAATTTATAGGCCAAATGGAAGGAATTTAGTGTTCATTTGCTGTAAATTAAAGTCAATTTAAATCGGCTTTCTGGTGGGTTCCTGTGAACGCGCTGGTTTAGAACGTTCACATTGCGCTGGATTTGTGCCCTCAAGTGCCCAGAAAAATACTGCGGGATATAAAGAGCCCAAAATGAACTACTCGCTATAGAAAACTTTATATACAGGGTTATATACAAGCCCCATTTAATGTAAAAATAAGGTACATACCTTTAATTGTTTGCTTTATAAAACCCTGGGGCTGCGAGAGATTGCGGAGTGAGAGAGTGATTTTTAAACTACTATAAATATTATACAAGGCCATAAAAACTAATAATACCTTTTGCGACGGGGTCTTTCAGCGATTTTCTGTTAATGATTTACTAGGCTGAACATTGTCGATTGGAACAGCCTAGTAAAAATCGCGTTTTAAACCCGCCCCCTCTAAACAGCGCCAAAATCGCGTACAAGGGGTGGGGCAGATGCTCAGCCACGATTCAGGTAGGTTTTGTAACATACCTATGCAATGTAGTTAAGATTTAGCTGAAAGCTAAAGTAAACATAAAGGTTTTCAGTCTTGTTTTAAAAGTGGTCAAATGTTGAGGCAAGTCTTAAATCTTCAGGAAGTTTATTCCAGCTATTTGTTGCATAATAACTAAATCCTGCTTTCCCATATTTTGTATTTACTCTGGGAATCACTAACAGATTGGTTTCAGAAGATCTTAGCGGTCTAGAAGGCTTATATAGTGGAAGGAATAGATGACGTTTTGGGTCGAGACCCCTCTTCAGACTGAGTCAGGAGAGAAGTCCTTCATCAGGTCCTGGTATGGTGCTCAGAATTACTCATAATATCCAGCGGAGGTATACCATGTACATTATAGAAATGTATAAATGTATGACACAGAAAGTGGACATTAAGATCAGCCTGTCGATAATCAATTAAAAAGGAATTTAAAATATTACCACTTCCCAATCCTTAGATTGGAATAGTCAAGGCCCACAGGCAATAATGATTCAAGTGCTCCTCCATTTGGTGAGGATTTCTGCCTTTCATTAATCTTTTGGTCAGTTCAGACCCGACCACTCATTGAGTGAAATATTTTTTCTCAAATCACTAACTCTTCTACCATTTACCACTGTCCTGTAGTTAATGACGCCTCCGTTAAGAAAAATAGATCCTTTAGTGTTTGCACTTTCTTAACCCATTCATAATTGTATTCACTGATTTTAATCTCCCCTCAGTTTCTTTTGTTTAATTAAAAGAGAAAAACAAACACAGCCAAGAGAGTTTCTTCATCTTAGTATAATTCCCCAAGTGAGACAACATTGCAGTTATTGTATGCTTGTTGTAGCCTGGTGAGTCAATAATATAATACTCAAGGTGTGACACAATGAACTTTTGATGCAGTTCTAGCATGACGTCATTGTTTTTTGTATCTCATGTGCCTTCATAATTGCCTTCATAATCTGTTTGCTAGTTGGAATAATCCATGGATAGTCACTACCAGACCATGCTGTTCCACTACTTTTCTTACCAGTCTATCATTTACTGTGTAGGGCATTGTCCTGTTTGCCTTCTGCAGTTCATTATATGACTCGGACCACATTTGTGGCCACCTTGCAGTCCATTCTTTCTTCTTGTGACCCAGATCTGCTTTCCTCTCTTAATGCTGATTGTTTTTGCCATCTATTGGTTTTTATTGGGCGGCACGGTGGCGCAGCGTTAGAGTTACTGCCTTACAGCGCTTGCTGAGCCAGTGACCCAGGTTCGATCCTGACTATGGGTGCTTTCTGTAAGGAGTTTGTACATTCTCCTTGTGGCCGTGTGGCTTTTAACCGAGACCTTTGGTTTCCTCCCACACTCCAAAGACGTACAGGTAAATAGGTTAATTGGTTTGGTGAATGAGTAAATTGTCCCTAGTGTGTGTAGATAGCGTTAATGTGCGGGGATCACTGGTCGGCACGGACTCGGTGGGCCGAAGGGCCTGTTTCCGCGCTGTATCTCTAAATCTAAACACTAAAAATTTCCAACAATTTTGCCACCAGGATATCAGGATAACTTGTTTTTTAAATCAATAATAGCACATCCTGTGATTCAGCACTGTGCATTTTAGCACATTTGCTTATATATTCTGTTTCTATACATAAATCTAAGTAAGCTACCTTATTAATCACGTTACCAATGTGCCATAACATCTTTAAGGATGTGTTTATATGGCCAGGACCAGACTTCCCAACGTGTATCCTTTCAAACTTTCCTGAATGGCGTGTTTTTGGCTATTTCACTAATATTTCCTTTGAACATTTTTGTTTATTAATTATACATACTGTATAGTGAAGATAAAAAGAAAGCTGTTTCCTTGGGAGTATGGAATAATCCCAGAATAACAAATTCTATTTGATTTCCAGTTTTTATCAGGGGACGTAATAGAGTGATAGTATCAGAGTTACACAGTGCAAAAACAAGCACTTTGGCCCAACTTGCCCACACTGGTCAACATGCCCCATCCACACTAGACCCACCTGCCTGTGTTTAGCCAATATCCCTCTAAACCCGTCCTATCCATGTACCAGTCCAAATGTTTATTAAATGTTGTGATAGTAACTGCCTCAGCTACCTCCTCCAATGGCTCGTTCCATATACCTACCACCCTTTGTGTGAAAAAGGTTGCCTCCCTAGTTCCTATTAAATCTTTCCCATCTTAAACCTAGAGGGAGTACAGAGAAGGTTCACCAGACTGATTCCTGGGATGGCAGGACTTTCATATGAAGAAAGACTGGATGGACTCGGCTTGTACTCGCTAGAATTTAGAAATGGAGGGGGGATCTTATAGAAACTTACAAAATTCTTAAGGGGTTGGACAGGCTAGATGCAGGAAGATTGTTCCCGATGTTGGGGAAGTCCAGAAGTCACAGTTTAAGGATAAGGGGGAAATCTTTTAGGACCGACATGAGGAAAACAATTTTCACACAGAGAGTGGTGAATCTGTGGAATTCTCTGCCAGAGAATGTAGTTGAGGTCAGTTCATTGGCTGTATTTAAGAGGGAGTTAGATGTGGCCCTTGTGGCTAAGGGGATCAGAGGGTATGGAGAGAAGGCAGGTACGGGATACTGAGTTGGATGATCATGATCACAGTGGAGGCTCGAAGGGCCGAATGGCCTACTCCTGCACCTATTTTCTATGTTTCTATGTTTCTATGTCCTCTGGTTCTTGATTCCATTACTCTGGGCAAAAGACTGTTCATTTACCATATCTATCCCTCTCATGATCTTGTACACCTTTATAAGATCACCCCTCAACTTCCTGCGCTTCAAGGAATAAAGTCCGAGCCTGCTCAACCACTCCCTATAGTTCAGGTCAGGACCTCAAGTCCTGGCAACATCCTTGTAAATCTTCTCTGCACCCTTTCCAGCTTAAAAACACCTTTCTTATAACAGGTGACCAAAACGGAGCACAATACTCTAAATGTTGCCTCACCAATGTATTCTACAACTGTACAAGACCTCCCAACTTCTGTACTCAATACTCTAACTGATGAAGGCCAATGTGCCAAAAGCCTACTTGACCACCTTATCTACAGTATCTATGATGCCAATTTCAAGGAACCTGCACCTGTACTCCTGGATCCCTCTGAGGTGCAATACTCCCCAGAGCCCTACCCTTCACTGTGTAGGTCCTTCCAGGATCTTCTGATAATTTATTTGAGGGCCATTCAGCCCACATAATGTTTCAGGGAACCTTGTCCATTAGTCTTGTTCCTCTCATTTTATTTCCCTATACCTTATTCTTTCTCAGTCAAGTCCAATTACTCACCTTTCAGTTTCCTTGCTACTTACCTACAACTAAATTTAGAGGAGACACTAGACTACTCACACATTTTTGGGCATTTGGGAGGAAGATGGAAACTGCGTGCACATCACTGCCACGGGCAGGCTTGGAACATAGAAACATAGAAACATAGAAACATAGAAACATAGAAAATAGGTGCAGGAGTAGGCCATTCGGCCCTTCGAGCCTGCACTGCCATTCAATATGATCATGGCTGATCATCCAACTCAGTATCATGTACCTGCCTTCTCTTCATACCCCCTGATCCCTTTAGCCACAAGGGCCACATCTAACTCCCTCTTAAATATAGCCAATGAACTGGCCTCAACTACCTTCTGCGGCAGAGAATTTCACAGATTCACCACTCTCTGTGTGAAAAAGGTCTTCCTCATCTCTGTCCTAAAAGATTTCCCCCTTATCCTTAAACTATGACCCGGGTAGGAAGCTGGTCCCGGGAATTGTGAGGTGGCCGTGCTAACTCCAAAAATTCCAAAGATGTGCAGATTTTGTAACAAAGATGTGCAACTTGTCCCAAGTGTGGAGTTTTAGTTTTTAGTTTTAGAGATATAGCGCGGAAACAGGCCCTTCGGCCCACCGAGTCGGGCCGACCAGTGATCCCCGCACATTAACACCATCCTACACACACCAGGGACAATTTACACATACACTACACCAATTAACCTACATACCTGTACGTCTTTGGAGTGCGGGAGGAAACCAAAGGTCTCGGTGAAAAGCCACATGGCCACAAAGAGAATGTACGAACTAGTGTATGAGTATTTGCTGATCAGCGTGGACTCAATGGGCCAAAGGGCCTGTTTCCACGCTGTGTCCCTAATCTAAACTAAACTAAACTGGTCCCAAAAAAGGATATTTGGGATAAATAGTGGAAGGAACAAAGAGGAATGCAGCAGGATATCAAATAAGAAAGTTCCCTGGAATAGTGCCAAATCTAGATATAACATAGAAACATAGAAGATAGGTGCAGGAGTAGGCCATTCGGCCCTTCGAGCCTGCACCGCCATTCAATATGATCATGGCTGATCATCCAACTCAGTATCCTGTACCTGCCTTCTCAGCATACCCCCTGATCCCTTTAGCCACAAGGGCCACATCTAACTCCCCCTTAAATATAGCCAATTAACTGGCCTCAACTACCTTCTGTGGCAGAGAATTCCAGAGATTCACCACTCTCCATGTGAAAAATGTTTTTCTCATCTCAGTCCTAAAAGATTTCCCCCTTATCCTTAAACTGTGACCCCTTGTTCTGGACTTCCCCAACATCGGGAACAATCTTCCTGCATCTAGTCCAACCCCTTAAGAATTTTGTGCGTTTCTATAAGATCCCCCCTCAATCTTCTAAATTCTACCGAGTACAAGCCGAGTCTATCCAGTCTTTCTTCATATGAAAGTCCTGACATCCCAGGAATCAGTCTGGTGAACCTTCTCTGTACTCCCTCTATGGCAAGATGTAAATCTTAGTGTCAAGGAAGCTAAAACTTGCAATGTTGACCTGGAAACCGAACAATTCTGATGGCAGAGGAAACCAAATACAGTACCTTGAAAAATAAAGTTGAAATAAGTTCTGCAGAAACAACCTCCAGCCGTTGAAAAGGAAACAATAAAAAGCACAATTAAAAAGTTAGTTGATATACAATGTAAGTCCCTGCAGATAAAGCTAAGGCTCCACCTTAAAAATGTAGTTGGGCTAATGTGTATCATTTTGAGAAACATTTCAAGCAGGTGGGGAAATTGAGATTCAGGGGCAGCAGCAGGTGAAATTACAAAGGCCCCAAAACATGTGGATTCCACTACCATCAATATTTGCCACTCTACATGACTACACAGCTTGGTTTGGCTGATGTATCCACAATCTCAGTCTGCCCTTGACAAGCTACACCTGGGGCATGATGTAATGTTTCAGGTGTCCAGAAGCCAACAACCATCAAACCCACACATTCAGAACGAAAGCAGACAAAAAATACATAAAATACAATATGGACAATACCTGAAAGCAATAAATACTTAAAAAGACCCAATAATTAGCTATTAAAAATGCAAAGCATCCCCATACAGCCTAGCGGTTAGTATTATAAAATCTAATAACTGCAGGGGTGAATGATCTCCTGAACCGCTCCGTTCTAGAGCGCAGGGAGAGGAGCCGGTTGTTGTTCTGTGTGCTCTGTAAAAAACTTGTTGATCTGGGTTAGGAGCCTCTGTTCTTATATCATGGGAGAATTGCACAAAATCTTCAGAAAGCAGAGGTATTTTCTTTTCACTCATTGGGATTAATACAGTAATGGGCCTGTCCCCACTTAGGCGACTCTTTAGGCGACTGCTAGGGACTAGTTTTAATGGGATTCACCTACGACACCTGGCGGCAACCTACGACAGCAAAAATTGTCGCCATTGTAGCTGAAAATCTTTCAACATGTTGAAAATTTTGCAGCAGTCACCTGTATTCTCCCAAAAAATCGCCTAAGTGGCTTGAGTTGAGTTGAGTTGAGTTTAATGTCATGTGTAACGAGGTACAGTGAAAAGCTTATGTTGTGTGCTAACTGGCCCGAAACGTCACCTGTTCCCTTCGCTCCATAGATGCTGCTGCACCCGCTGAGTTTCTCCAGCATTTTTGTGTACCAGTGGAAAGACTATACTGTTTACAATTGAGCCACCTAAAGACAGTGTCTGCTGTCGGAGTAGAGTAGAGATTTAAAAGAGCGGAGCAATTGTACCATGTGATTGCAGATCCGCTTTGTGTGACTAGCACACAAGAGTCGCTTGCCTTGGGCATCATCTTGGATCCAGAGAAGAGGTCCGCTGAGCTACACCAGCAAGGAACAACTTCCTTAAGTGGTCTAATATATTAAATCACATTATTTATTATTATGACATTTGTACAAAGTTCACAATCACGATGCAAACTTGCTTACAATTCACAGTCTCCATACTCATAATTTTCAATCATTGTCACTGCAAATGATGGCATTAATTTTTCAGCTCTGGGCTGTTGGTCAGTAAGCGTAGATTGTTTCCAGGCGAACTTCTATAGAGTCATACTAGTTTTAATTGGAATTCACCTACGACCACCTGGCCCACACCGCCAACTACGACAGCTACAAATTGTCCCCATTGTAGCTGAAAATATTTCAAACCTGTCCTATCCATTTACCTGAAAATTTTTTCTTAAGTGATGGGATGGTCCCAAAAAAATCGTCCTAAGTAGCTTGAGTCCATACACCCACCAGTTTAATGTGAAAAGGTACCCGAGGTACAGTCCTATTAAATCTTTTCCCCTTCACCTTGAACCTATCAATCAATCAATCAATCAACCTTTATTGTCATCTTGCAAGCAACAGTTGTACAGTGCAAAATGAAAAGACGTTTCCCAGGGAATAGCGGAGCATCGCACATGAAATTTAAAACATTTCACACATAATAACACTCAAACCAATCCAGTCCCTGATGGAACAGTATAAATAAATAGTTAAAAGCAGGTAAAACACAATGTTAAAATACAATAAACCAATCATAAAAATGTCCGGGGCAGCTGAGTGGCCCGTGCCAGTTATTAAAGTGTCCGTGCCAGCCGCAGAATCAAGTGACTGTGAGTACAGAGTGACTGTTTAGCAGCCTCACAGCCTGTGGTAGGAAGCTGTTTAGCAGTCCTGTAGTCCGGGCTTTGATGCTTCGATATCTCTTGCCTGAAGGCAGGAGATCCAGGTGTATGTGGAGGGGGTGCAGTTTGTCCTTAGCAATTCTCTGAGCATTTTTCAGACAGCGGCTCTAGAACAGTTCTTGTACCGAGGGTAGGGAGACGCCAATGATCCTCTCTGCTCCCCTCACTACCCTCTGCAGAGCCATCCTGTCCGAGCAGTTGCAGGTGGAGTACCACGTATTTATGCAGTACGTGAGTACAGACTCCACCGTGCCCCTGTAGAAAGTCCTGAGGATGTTGGTGGGGAGTGAGGCCTGTTTTAGTTTCCTCAGGAAGTGCAGTCGCTGGTGGGCCCGTTTGACGGTCCCAGTGGTGTTCCTGGACCAGGTGAGGCTGTCCGTAATTTGCACACCGAGGAACTTTATGCTCTCCACTTTCTCCACTGCGGTGCCACTGATGTTGAGGGGTGTATGCTTTGGCTGCGCCCTCCTGAAGTCGACAACCATCTCCTCTGGTCCTCGATACCCCTAGTCTGGGCAAATAATTATGTGCATCTACCCAATCTATTCCTCGCATCACTTTGTTTACCTCTAGAAGATCTCCTCTCATCCTCCTGCGTTCCATGGAATTGAGACCCAGCCTACTCAACCTCACCCTATAGCTCACACCCTCTAGTCCTGGCAACATCCTCATAAACCTTTTCTCAACCCTTTCAAGCCCGACAATATCTTTGCTATAACATGGTGCCCAGAACAGAACACAATATTTTAAATGCCATTTTCTTCAACGGCTTATACAACTGCAACGTGACCTTCAAACTTCTATGCTCAATACTCTGACTCTGAGGGAGTTAGATGTGGCCCTTGTGGCTAAGGGGATAAGAGGGTATGGAGAGAAGGCAGGTACGGGATACTGAGTTGGATGATCAGCCATGATCATATTGAATGGCGGTGCAGGCTCGAAGGGCCGAATGGCCTACTCCTGCACCTAATTTCTATGTTTCTATGACTGATGAAGGCCAAAGTGCCAATAGCCTCTTTGACCACCTTATCTACCTGCGACTCGACCTTCTCGGAACTATGCACCTGTACTCCTAGATCCCTCTGCTCTACAACACTACCCAGATGCCTACCATTTACTGTGTATGTCCTTCCCTTGTTTGACGTCCTAAAATGCAACACCTCATACTTTTCTATATTAAATTCCATCAACCATTCCTCTGCCCACCTGCCCAATCGATCCAGATCCTGCTGCAATCTTTCACAACCATCTTCACCATCTACAAAACCATTAACTTACCACTAACTAACTTAGAACTTCAAGAGTGGCCGGTTTATTTGGGTATTCTTGCAGATGGGGAATGGAACAGACACAGACACTTGGAAGAGACAGGCACTTGGCATAGACACAACTCCCGACTCATTCCTCAAGTAGAACACAAAGTTCTGGAGTAACTCAGTGGGTCAGACATCATTTCTGAAGGAGATGGATAGGCGATGTTTTTGGTCGGGACTCTGCATACAATTGTCACAGCTCAATGGCATTGTGATCAATGGCATTGTGCATAAAGCCATCCACACCCTTTTTACAGCCAATGCACACCGGCTGATGCTTCTAAGGCTGCCTGGGTCAAGACGAGATGGAGAGACCAGTGGAAGTCAGCGGAACCATCTAGGCTACACCAGTACATCAATGACCCCATGGACGTCCCTGGCCAGGACCTGCCCCGAAAACAGTGGACAACCCTCAACCGCTTGAGGACAGGCATCAGATGCTATGGAGTAGTGATGAAGAGGTGGGGCCTCGTGGACAGCGCCTCCTGCGAGTGTGGGGACCCAACACAGACAGTGGAGCACAGAGTCACCAGTTGCCCCAAACACCGGTTGGCCACCGAATGGTGAACGAGGTCTGATTGACCTGGACGATGACACGTTGGCATGGCTCGCCTCAACGGAGCTGCAGGTCTAAAAGACAGAAGTCAGCCAACGCAAAATGCTTCACACAGCTTCCCCCTTTTAAATAGAAAAGAACAAAGTTCATAAATTACAAATATGTAATTGTGTGAAGCCTCAGTTGGTTTTCCAAAGATATCAACTGGGTCAACTCCTTCGGGATTCATCAGAATTTCTCTTGGACCTGTTGCCACAGATTAATGTGCAGCTCCAATGGTCTCTCAGACACTTTCTCTTTGATCCTAAGCATCATAACTTAGTCCCTCTTACAGTTTGAATTGTATGCGGTTTGCAACAACCTTCCTGCATCTCCCTGCCATCACCATTTACCAAATTCTTCTTAGATCCATAAATCTCGATGATATATCTGAGGCTCTATGTGACATTTGAGGCTCTGTTTGACAAGAGTTTAAATATTTTGTAGGGAAAGAACTGACAAAGGCACATGTCCTAAAATGTTAACTGTTTTTCTCTTTCCATTGATTTTGGCTGACCTGGTGAATGTTTCCAACATTTATACAATACAATACAATACAATACATTTATTTGTCATTTGGACCCCGTTGAGGTCCAAACGAAATGCCGTTTCTGCAGCCATACACACAAAACAAAAAAGACCCGAGACCCAACACAATTTACACAAACATCCTTCACAGCGCATCTTCTCCTCGCTGTGAAGGAAGGCAAAAAAAACATATCTCTCCCCTGCACTCCCCTCTCCCCCCATGTCAGAGTCAAAGACAGAGTCAAAGCCCCCAGCGGGCGATGTTAAATGTCCCGCAGCCATTAAAGCCACGCCGGGTGATGCAAGGCCACGCACCGGGTCTTGGTGTTGGAGCCCCGGCGGGTGCTCACAAAGTCCCGCGGCCATTCCAAGCTGCGCGGGGCGGTGATGTAGGCCCCGCTCCAGGTAATCTTCAACCCCGCAACTCGGGCGGGAGATTTTCAGACCTAAAAGCATTATCAACTATTCAGAACTAACATCATTTCTACCTCATCCAAACACGTACTTTCTGATTCAGCTCCCTTTCCTGTGCTCTAGTTAATCCTGTGAATAACTAGTGTTATCGATAGGGTCTCACCCAGTGTGGGCCAGACAGGAGCATAATTCTTAGCTTAGCTTAGTTTAGATTATTATTATTATTATTATTATTATTATTATTATTATTATTATTATTATTATTATTGTCACTTGTACTGAGGTACAGCAAAGTGCTTTTTTGTTGCATCCTATCCAATCAGTGAAAATACTTGTACATGATTACAATCATGAGCAGAGCATTCGGTTTCTCCATTTGTGGCAGGGCTATACAGGAAAGTAAATCTGAATTAATTGAAATTATGGCCTATAGTATGACTCCATTTCCTCAGGTAAATCGTGCTGTTCCTCATGCATCTTTCCATAGAAACTGTAGTGGAAAAACTGTAAGTGAAAAAAACTTTGTTCTGCATGCTATCCAAACCAAATCATACCATCCTTAAATATGTCAGGTAGTTCGGCTTGTACTCGCTAGAATTTAGAAGATTGTGGGGGGATCTTATAGAAACTTACAAAATTCTTAAGGGGTTGGCAGGCTAGATGCAGGACGATTGTTCCCGATGTTGGGGAAGTCCAGAACAAGGTGTCACAGTTTAAGGATAGGGGGGAAATCTTTTAGGATTGAGATGAGAAAAACATTTTTCACAGAGAGTGGTGAATCTGTGGAATTCTCTGCCACAGAAGGTAGTTGAGGCCACAGTTCATTGGCTATATTTAAGAGGGAGTTAGATGTGGCCCTTGTGGCTAAAGGGATCAAGGGCTATGGAGAAAAAGCAGGTACAGGATACTGTTGGATGATCAGCCATGGTCATATTGAATGGCGGTGCAGGCTCGAAGGGCCAAATGGCCTAGTCCTACACCTATTTTCTATGTTTCTATGTCTATGTTTCTATGTAGTGCAAAAGAGAAACGAAACAGAGAGAGAATATAGTGTTATAGCTACAGCGAAAGTGCAGAGAAAAATGCAAAGGCTTTAGCAAAGTAGATTGTTAGATAGGAAATTTATTCTCAAGGTCCATTCAAGAATTTGATAACAGCAGGGAAGAAGCTGATGATACGTTCTCCAGCTATTGTGGCTTCTGTCAGATGGTCGAATGGAGAAAAGAGAATGATCGGGGGGTGAGAATATCTACTATATTCTGTTCTGTTGTGCTGAAGCAAAGCAAGAATGTCATTGTCCTATCTGGGACACATGACATTAAACTCTCTTGACTCTTGACTTGAGTGATCCTTGGTTAGCTGCTTGCAAAGGGCAGTTATGTACTGTCCATTCTTGCCCAATGTCTTGAGTACTTACCTGAGTATGTGCATGGTACTGTGCTGCTCAGTTAAAGAAGCATTACTAAACATCTCCAGGTATGCACACCATTGCTATGTCTAAACAGTGTAATGTTATCTGCTCTAATATTTAACTCATTGGCATTCACATTCATAGAGGTTTTTAAATTGCTGTGTTTGCCTTTGGCAAAATGCCTGTGGCATAAATGCCATTTTAAGTAAATCATCGTTGTCCTCATTTACATCAATCATCCCTTAATGTTTGCATCATAAAACTGTTTTTATGCTCTCTGAATTCATATGTACTGCCATGGCTGTATTTGCTGAGCTGTCTACCTTTGCAAACCAGTGATTTATGCCACAATATATCGCAATATTGAGCTGCTATAACAGGACACAATACAGCTGAGTGGTTGCTCTGAAAATGATAATGGGCTTGTTTCCCTTTGATGCCCCAATCATGTGACCTGATGTTTTCTCATCGACTGAAGATGGGTCCTGACCCGAAACGTTGTCCTTCCATTCCCACCTCAGATGCTGCCTCACCCGCTGAGCTCCTCCAGCATTCTGTTCACCCAACAACTGCAGTTCTGAAGTCTCCTCCCAAACCAGCATTCTGTTCAAGTCAAGTCAAGTTTATTTGTCAACAACACATACAGTTCCTCAAGTCTCCACTTTCCCAACAAAACAACAACAAATATGAAACACAATCATAACACACATACTTTTACATATAAATAATAGAATGTTTGTAGAGTTACCCACAATAGGCGTTTACAACCTGCTTTCTCAACCTCTCCGTTCTCACTGCATGGCAGCGGAGGCGTTTGCTGCTCCAAGTCTAATCTCCTTCTTTAGCTTTAGACTTTAAATGCCTTTGCAAATTTGACCCCAGGAGTATTAACATTTTTACTTTAAATCCCTGCAGTTCTGCAATCAAAACCATTCCTTAACACAGTGTAAATCATACCTACATTATATTTCCATATTAAAATTTTTAGCTCAACAATTTAATAGGCGATTGGTTCTTCTTGCTTCTGAATGTGAGTTATTAGGTCATAACATTCAAAAATTTATGAGGGTGTTGAATGAAGGTTCTTCTGCCGTACCTCAACAGCTGAATTGAATAAGACATTGATTGTCTTCTGAGATGCTAATATATTAAATGGCATCTGACCTCACTCCAACTATAGCAAGATTCCAAATGGATAGGCTCCTTACACTCACAGTGCTATTTTTTAATTCATTCAAGGGGTGTGGGCTTTATGCCCCTGTCCCACAGGCAAATTTTTAGGCGACTACAGGCGACTAGGCTGGTCACCTGTATGGTCTCCTCAGTCGGCCAAAGAGTCGTACCCTTTTTCTGGTCACCGCTGGATTTTGAAATGTTCAGACCGTTTCGGCGACAGTCGGCGCCCGTGGTCTTGACACCAACGATCGTAGCCTGAGGTAGGTGCTGTCGCCAGGATGATCTAGAATGCCGCCAGTGCGGACCGGTGAATTCCATTGGCGATTAGCTACGTCAACCAGCGACAGGTACCCGTGACTGAATTGTCTTGCCTTGTAGTAGCATGTCGACATTGTGGGCCAAATGGATTCTTGGGCTGGCAGCTCAGTCACTCAGACTTGGTGGGCTGGCAGCTCAGTCACTCAGGGCTGGTGGGCTGGCAGCTCAGAACCTGCAGAACTTCGTAGGTGTGGTCGCAGGTGGACATCCTATGGCTCGCCCGGTTGTTGGTAGCTTGCCGTTGAAGTAGGTTGTTGTAGACATTGTTTCAGACAATGTCATAGAGGGGTCCAGTCGCTGGTTTTTCTGCGACCTGCCACGACTATGACAGTCGCCGAAAATATCAGGCCCATTACAGTCTGAACCAGCATTTAATTTCCCATCCCTCACCCGGGAAGGTGGTGGTAAGCTGTCTTCTTGAACAACTACAGATGAGCCACCTTGTTGTGCATGTATATACATACTGCTGTTTGGGAGGGAGTTTAGGATTTTGTCTCAGTGGTGGACCAGACCTGAGCTGCTGAATATTTCTAGCATTTTTAGTTTAAACTAAATTAAGTGGGACCCGTTGGGTCCCATGTTTACACGGGAGGGCTGGTCCACCAACGCAATATTCCACCTCTCCACCAATTCCAATATTGGTGGCCAGTGTGGGGGGGGGGGGGGGGGCTTCTGGAACGCTAGCATGGGTGTTGTGGGCTGAAGGGACGTTTCCACATGGCTAGCATGGACATTGTGGGCCAAATGGATTCTTGGGCTGGCAGCTCAGTCACTCAGGCTTGGTGGGCTGGCAGCTCAATCACTCAGGCCAGGTGGGCTGGCAGCTCAGAACCTGTCAGAAATTTGCCCACAAGTGGCTAGACTCAGTGAGAGAGAAGGGAGCGAGTGGAGAATCAATTTTAGGCTTTTCATCTTTTTCACTCACGGCGATGAAGGAGAAAAGTTTATCCTGCACTGGATCTCACAGGGAGCCAATGAATGGAGGGAGAAAAAAATACTGGGGTGAGGTTTAATACTTGCAGGGGAAATACTTACTGGTGGGATGAAGGGACTCCTGGGCTAGTACCGGTCGGATGGGCTGAAGGGGCTTTAAAAAATGCTGAATCAATTTTAGAAACTTTTCATCTTTTTCTGCGGATCACAGCGATGAAGGAGAAAAGTCTATCCTGCACTGGATCTCTTTTGGAGCCGATGAATGGAGGGGCTAAAAGGGGCTGGGGGCTGAGTTTGAGTGTTTTCAGGGGGCCAACAACTAATTGGTGGGATGAGTGGACTCCAGGGCTAGTACAACCTCATTTCTTTTCATTTCCATTTCAAAAAAAATTCAATTTCAAGCACAGGGCAGTGAAACAACTCATTTCTTTTTCATTTAATTTTTTTCATTGCCATTTCAATTCCAAGCACAGGCCAGGCCAAACAAAATTTCATTTTCATTTAATTACTAATCATGGGCATTGCCATTCAGTTTCAAGCACAGGGCAGGGGGCATGGTTTTTCATTTAATTTTAATAGGGGCCATTGCCATTTCAGCTTCAAGCACAGGGCAGGCCAAACAACTAATTTCATTTCCATTTCCATTTCAATTTCAAGCACAGGGCAGGCCAAACAACTCATTTAATTTTCATTTAATTACATTTTCATTGACATTTCAGTTCCAAGCACAGGACAGGCCAAACAATTCATTTCATTTTCATTTAATTTCATTTCATTTCCATTGCCATTTCAGCTTCAAGCACAGGGCAGTCAAAACAACTCATCTCATTTTCATTTCATTTAATTTCCATTGCCATTTCAGCTTCAAGCACAGGGCAGGCCAAACAACTCATCTCATTTTCATTTCATTTCATTTCCATTACCATTTCAGTTTCAAGTACAGGACAGGCCAACCAACTCATTTTATTTTCATTAACATAGAAACATAGAAGCATAGAAATTAGGTGCAAGAGTAGGCCATTCGGCCCTTCGAGCCTGCACCGCCATTCAATATGACCGTGGCTGATCATCCAACTCAGTATCCTGTAACTGCCTTCTCTCCATACCCCCTGATCCCTTTAGCCACAAGGGCCACAACTAACTCCCTCTTAAATATAGCCAATGAACTGGCCTCAACTACCTTCGGTGGCAGAGAGTTCCAGAGATTCACCACTCTCTGTGTGAAAAATGTTTTTCTCATCCGGTCCTAAAAGATCTCCCCTTAAACTGTGACCCCTTGTCCTGGACTTCCCCAACATCAGGAACAATCTTCCTGCATCTAGCCTGTCCAACCCCTTAAGAATTGTGTAAGTTTCTATAAGATCCCCCTTCAATCTTCTAAATTCTAGCGAGTACAAGCCGAGTCTATCCAGTCTTTCTTCATATGAAAGGCCTGACATCCCAGGAATCAGTCTGGTGAACCTTCTCTGTACTCCCTCTATGGCAAGAATGTCTTCCCTCAGACTTGGAGACCAAAACTGTACACAATACACCAGGTGTGGGCTCACCAATACCATGTACAACTGCAGTAGAACCTCCCTGCTCTTATACTCAAATCCTTTTGCTATGAATGCTAACATACCATTTGCTTTCTTCACTGCCTGCCGCACCTGCACGCCTACTTTCAATGACTGGTGGACCATGACACCCAGGTCTCGTTGCATCTCCCCTTTTCCTAATCGGCCACCATTCAGATAATAGTCTACTTTCCTGTTTTTGCCACTAAAGTGGATAACCTCACCTTTATCCACATTATACTGCATCTGCCATGCATTTTCCCACTCACACAGCCTATCAAAGTCACCTTGCAGCCTCCGAGCATCCTCCTCACAGCTAACACTGCCCCCCAGCTTTGTGTCATCCGCAAACTTGGAGATGTTGCATTCAATTCCCTCGTCCAAATCATAAATATATATTGTAAATAGCTGGGGTCCCAGCACTGAGCCTTGTGGTACCCCACTAGTCACTCCCTGCCATTCTGAAAAGGACCTGTTTACTCCTACTCTTTGCTTCCTGTTAAGGGCTAACAAATCATTTATTGCAAGTACATTGCAGACTCACAGTTCGGTAGACTCGCAGTTCAGTTGATTCACAGCAGAATCACAATGTAGCCTCTCCCCCGCAATCTTCCAGTGTGACTGACTCACGTCCAAACATCCGTTCTGCCCGCCCAGAAGGGGCGTTACCTTCATCGTGGTGATTGACCGTTGAGAGGACCAATCAGCTGATCACATGATTTTTTAAATATTCATAACTTTTCTATTTTGCATTGATGGGAAAAATCCTCAGGGCTGCCACAGCGGAGGAGGACTGCGAGTAAGATGGCCAAAAATCATAGCAATATAGGGTAGCGATTTTTCTAAAATCAATATGCAGCGCACACAGGAAGTGGTCAAGATGAGACTTTTAGTTATATAGATTTCCAGTACCTGCAGTTTTTTTGTTTTTTTTATCACAACTATGTGCGCCACCTAGTCTTAGTCCTGGATACAAAAATGTTACTGTCACTGTGTAATGAGCCTGTCTCACTTGCCGATTTTTTAGGCAACTGCTGGCGACTGTCATAGTCATAGCAAGTCACCGAAAAACCGGCGACAACCTACGTCATTCTGGCGGCAACCTACGACAGCACCTATGTCAGGAGAAGTCAAGCTATGCTCATTGGCATCAAATCCATTGTCGCCAAAAAATGTTCAACATGTTGAAAATTTAGCAGCGACCAGAAAGGCGCTACGACTTTTTGCGCGACTGAGGAGACGACTCCCGGCGGCCAACGGTGAACATGTGGCAACAAACCAGTCACCTGTAGTTGCCTAAATAATCGCCTAAGTGGGACAGGCCCATTATTCAGTGGGTGGGACATGGGATTCCCCTTTAGTTCCCGTGGCAAATCCCTCTTGATTACCTCTCAGCATCCTACATTCCAATGGGAATAAACCAAGCCTCTTCAGTTTCTCCTTACAACAAGTCTTCAAGTCAAGTCTTTAATTCTTTCCTGTACCTGCTCCAATGCAAAACATAAAACTCCGTAAATACAAATACAAGGAACTGCAGATGCTGGTTTACAAAAAAGACACAAAGTGCTGGAGTAACTCAGGGGGTCAGGCAGCATGTCTGGAGAATATAGATAGGTGACGTTTTTGTTTGGGACCCTTCTTCAGACTGTCTATGGTTCAGCTAGTTATCAAAAGCAATCAAAAAGACAACATATCTTGCTACCTTTAACGATCTGTGAACACACATTGCCCTCATTCCACATAACTCAAAATGCTTCCATTTAGAAACATAGGTGTAGGGAAAGGCCATTCGGCCCTTCGAACCAGCGATTATGATATGATCTTGTATGATGTCAAGCTTCTTGAGTATTGCAGAATCCGCATTCACCCAGGTAAATAGATTATGCCCATCGTGATGTTCGTCCATTACATGGACAAATGTATTAGCATCATAAAACATCCCATTTACTTCAAACATCTATTTATAGGCCAAATATATAGGTAGGAACTAAAGATGCTGGTTTACGCCAAAGATAGAAACTAAAAGTTGGGGTAACTTAACGGGTCAGGCAGCATCTCTGGATAGAAGGAATAGGTGAAGTTTCGGGTCGAGACCATTGTGCAGGCTGAGTCAGGGGAGTTTCACAGTTGTATCCATTCGTTATCACCATTTCCACAATCAACAATGGACCATTGTGGGCTTCACCTTTCCTTTATCATCGTTGCTGGCTTTGATTTGTTTTTTTCACGCCTTTCATTCATTTCATTCTTTGTACCTTTCTTCTGACTCAGTCTGAAGTAGGGTCTCGACCCAAAACACCACCTACTGTTTTTCTTCCTCACACCTGACCCACTGAGTTACTCCAACATTTTGTGTCTATTTAAAGCCCAATTCTATTTACCATTGCTATGATAATGTAAACCACCTTCTTCAGCCACTGCCCCTCCAAGAGAAGACACTTTCACAGTGTTGTTGGGTCTGAGTTTCCAGGATTTAGACCAACTGATGATAAAGGAACAGGGATATATTTCCAAATTGTGATCATGTGCAACATGAAATGGAGCTTCCAGTTTGCAGTGCTGTATATACAGGTACTTGTAATGTTCCTAAAGCATGTGCAGAACCCTCTTGGTGGTTGTGATGTTCCTGGAGAAGCCTAGATGAGGAAGTGCAGTACATTTAGTACACGGTATTACCTGCAACTATGATGCACCTGCGGTGAAGAGAATAAATGTTTAGGGTGGATAGAATAAGTAATAATTTAATAATAATAAATAAATACTTTATTGATCCCCTCAGGGAAATTCAGACAGAACAATCCCGGTGAAGGATTGTTCATCATGAGAGCTGTTGTAACCTGGATGAAATGGAGATTCTTGAGTATTGTTGGAATTGCACTCATATTGCACCCACTGAGTTACTCCAACATTTTGTGTCTATTTAAAGCCCAATTCTATTTACCATTCCTATGATAATGTAAACCACCTTCTTCAGCCAATTTGAAGGCAATATCTCCAAGTTTGCGGATGACACTAAGCTGGGGGGCAGTGTTAGGTGTGAGGAGGATGCTAGGAGACTGCAAGGTGACTTGGATAGGCTGGGTGAGTGGGCAAATGTTTGGCAGATGCAGTTTAATGTGGATAAATGTGAGGTTATCCATTTTGGTGGCAAAAACGGGAAAGCAGATTATTATCTAAACGGTGGCCGATTGGGAAAGGGGGAGATGCAGCGAGACCTGGGTGTCATGGTACACCAGTCATTGAAGGTAGGCATGCAGGTGCAGCAGGCAGTAAAGAAAGCGAATGGTATGTTGGCTTTCATAGCAAGAGGATTTGAGTATAGGAGCAGGGAGGTTCTACTGCAGTTGTACAGGGTCTTGGTGAGACCACACCTGGAGTATTGCGTGCAGTTTTGGTCTCCAAATCTGAGGAAGGACATTATTGCCATAGAGGGAGTGCAGAGAAGGTTCACCAGACTGATTCCTGGGATGTCAGGACTGTCTTATGAAGAAAGACTGGATAGACTTGGTTTATACTCTCTAGAATTTAGGAGATTGAGAGGGGATCTTATAGAAACTTACAAAATTCTTAAGGGGTTTGGACAGGCTAGATGCAGGAAGATTGTTCCCGATGTTGGGGAAGTCCAGGACAAGGGGTCACAGCTTAAGGATAAGGGGGAAATCCTTTAAACCGAGATGAGGAGAACTTTTTTCACACAGAGAGTGGTGAATCTCTGGAACTCTCTGCCACAGAGGGTAGTTGAGGCCAGTTCATTGGCTATATTTAAGAGGGAGTTAGATGTGGCCCTTGTGGCTAAGGGGATCAGAGGGTATGGAGAGAAGGCAGGTACGGGATACTGAGTTGGATGATCAGCCATGATCATATTAAATGGCGGTGCAGGCTCGAAGGGCCGAATGGCCTACTCCTGCACCTAATTTCTATGTTTCTATGTTTCTATACCTATGTGGCGATCATTCCATTGTGCCACTCACATGCTTTGTAAATGGTGATGAAGGAGGTAACTCAATAAGGTTTAGGATTATTATTGTCACGTGTATCGAGGTACAGTGTAAAACTTTGCATTCTACCCAAATATATCAGCAATACTAAACATAAATACAATCAAGTCAAACTCAAGTACAATAGAAGGACCAAAGGGCAATAATACTGGAACAAGTAGGAAAAGCTGAAAAACAAGTGGGACATTAATGAATTCAGCAATTTCAGACAACTCGTTATGTAAGGTGGCAAAGTGGTAAAGTTGCAGCCTTACAGCGCCAGAGAACGGGTTCGGTCCTGACTCTGAGTGCCGTCTGTACGGAGTTTCTATGTTCTCCCCATGGATTTTCACCGGGAGCTCCAGTTTCCACCCACGCTGCAAAGACGTGCAGGTTAGTGAGGTCATTGGCCTTGGTAAAAATTGTAAGTGACCTCTAGTGTGCATGATGGTGCTAGTGTACGGGGGTCGCTTGTCGCTGCAGGCTCGGTGGGCCGAAGGGCCTGTTTCAGTGCTGCATCCTTAAACTAAACTAAAAAAATGTAAGAAATGTCCAGTTATAGAAACATAGAAACATAGAAATTAGGTGCAGGATTAGGCCATTCAGCCCTTTGACCCCGCCCCGCCATCCAATATGACCACGGCTGATCAGCCAACTCAGTATCCTGTACCTGCCTTCTCTCCATACCCCCTGATCCCCTTAGCCACAAGGGCCACATCTAACTCCCTCTTAAATATAGCCAAAACTGGCCTCAAACCCTGTAAGAGAGTGTTCACCACTTCTGTGTGATGATGTAATGTCATCCGCCTTAACTCAGTTTTAATGTCTCTCCGCAAATGATCTGTGGAATTCTCTACCACAAAAGGCCAGTTCATTGGCTATATTTAAGAGGGAGATAGATGTGGCCCTACTGAGTTGGATGATCAGCCATGATCATATTGAATGGCGGTGCAGGCTCGAAGGGCCGAATGGCCTACTCCTGCACCTATTTTCTATGTTTCTATGTTGCTATGATCTCTGAATGTTTCCAGCTTTCTCTTGTTTATTGTCTGTTGACTAGATGGTTCTGAAAACATTGCTTCACAAGGACAATCTTGGTCTCTACCCTATCACAGTCGTTCCTTTTCTTGTCTCTGCCACTTCTCTCTGCAACTTAAAGCACATATATTTTCTCCCATCCCCAATTCTGATGAAGAGCCGTTGATTAAATATTGCCTGATTTGCAGAAATTGTTTTAAGTTATTTCAGATTTCTGTCGTTTGTTGCCTATATTTTGATTTTCGATTATTGGCGAATGCTATATTGTATTTCTTTTTCACTTTTTTCACAAATATTCATGCAGTGTTGATGTACGGTTACCCTTGTATTGTTGCTGCACACAACCAAATAACTTACAACCTATTCACCTATATGCGCCTACGTTGCCTATTTCCTTGGCTCCATAGATGCTGCTGCACCCGCTGAGTTTCTCCAGCATTTTTGTGTACCTTCGATCTTCCAGCATCTGCAGTTCCTTCTTGACGACTTACAACCTATCCCTTGTCTATCCGCGGTCTAGGCATAAGCTTAGGGGCGACCGCGCATTTGCAGTTGCAGCCCCTAGACTGTGGAACAGCATCCCCCTTCCCATCAGAACTGCCCCCTCCATCGACTCCTTTAAGTCAAGCCTAAAAACGTATCTATACTCCCAAGCCTTTCCTGAGGTCCACTGAGCGAGGGCTGTATGTATATATGTATGTAGTTTGTTTGTTTATACTATTCTTATAACAAATGCAAAGCACTTTAGCCAACGAGAGATGTTTTTTTAAATGTGCTATATAAATAAATGTGACTTGACTTGACTTTGGGATAAAACGTTGGCAGTCAACAACTGCATATACAAACCTTTGGACTTGGGATGCTTTTCTGGAATCTGATTGAGGCTCCCAGCTCACTTAGTCTCACTTTCTGACGCCCATCATTTTCATCAATGTAGCATCTGGTTCTTTGTGTAACCTTATAGTTGAGCACTGAACACACTCACAGATCAGGAGCTAAGCACAGCGTGAATCTTTTTACTAAGGGGCCCTCGGACTGGTTCAGCAAGCCTCAACAAACAATGGCTACAACCCAGGGTGCAATCAATCACATGACACTGCCTAATGAGGTAGAAGTCTTAAAACCATGGTCACCCTTTTATGGCTGATATTAAATATACAACAACTTCCAATTCATTTTATATATGAAATGGCTTGCATTCTCCAGCCGCCTCTGGACAAGGCACAAGCAGTTTTATTCTTCACGAATCAAAATCCTAAACGCATAAATGTAGGAACATTGGTCTTTATGGAGAGTTGAACTGGATGGATAGAATTGTCTTTCACACTGATACTTATGAGGCATGATACGGTGACACACTGCTACAGTGAGCCATGCACTGTGATTTTATGTGCAGCTTCTGTGAGAGATATTTTCCTGCAATCCCAGTCATGGTATTCTCCCATATGAACTCATTTCTGCACATCCACAAACAGTACACAATATTCAGGTGTTTCACGGAAGATCCAGTGGCTGATTTGCATTGAACTCCCTTCTGCTCACATCAGTAAAAAAAGTAGCAATTGGTGAAAACTCCGATAAAATATATTGACTAAACTCTTTATAAAGTATGGTTATTCCAAACTGCAAATCAGTCCTGGAATAATGCTCATTATAAATTTTAGCACACACTGCGGACTTCAGAAAACGTTTGAATAACTCATAGTAAGTTCTGAAGTTGCCCGGTCAAATATACAATATCAGCCCCTTGTTTTCAAACATAGAACATAGAACAGTGGAGCTCAGGAGCATGCCCTTCAGCCCGTCTTGCCTGTGCTGGCCATGATGCCAGTCTAAACTATTCTCTTGCTTGTGCATGGTCTGTATCTGTCTATTCCCTACCTGTTCATGTGGATGTCCAAATGAATCTTAAATGTTCCTGTCGTATGTGCTTTTGCCATCTCCCGTGGCAGTACGCTCCAAGCACCTACAACTTACCATGTAAAGAACTTGCTTGCAAATATCCTTTAAACTTTCTCTCACAAAGCAATGCCCTCTAGTATTTGACATTTCCACCTCACCAAAAGGACTCTATCTGCCCCATCTATGCCTCTCATAACCTTATCAGGTCTCATGTTAGCCTCCAATCCTAAAGAAAAAAGACATGTTTGTCCACCCTCTCCTTATAGTCAATACTCTCCAACCTAATCAGCAGCTTGATGAGCATCTTTACCCTTCCCAAACCCTCCACATCCTTCTTATAGTGTGGCAATCAGAACTTTGCACAATACTCCCATCCAGTTTTATACATGGATTTCCCAACTTCTCTACTCAATGCCCTGACTAATGAGGAAAAGCATGTTGGTCTCCTCTTACCTCACCCTATCCACTTGAGTTGCCACTTTCAAGAATCTAGACACCTGCATGCCAAGATCCTTCTGTACATTAATGATCCTCCCAATAACTGAAAATTCTGCTTGCAGTTGACGTCACAAGGTATATCACCTCATACCTGTCCATACTCCATCTGCCATTTCTCCACCCAAATTCTCTTCTGATCTACATCCCTCTGTATCCTTTGACAACATTCTTCGATATTCTCAGCTCCATCACTTATTGCGTCAACTGCAAACGTACTTGCGAAACCATCGACGTTTTCATCCACGTCATTAACATTGCAAACAACAGGTATCAATACTGATAGTTTCACCCAGAGAGTTGTGAATTTATGGATTTCCCTGCCACAGAGGGCAGTGGTGGCCAAGTCACTGGATGGATTTAAGAGAGAGTTAGATAGAGCTCTAGGGGCTAGTGGAATCTGTCTCTATTCTCTGGAGTGCAGAAGGTTAAGGGGGGACTTGACAGAGGTCTTTAAAATGATGAGAGGGATAGACAGAGTTGATGTGGACAAGCTTTTCACTTTGAGAATAGGGAAGATTCAAACAAGAGGACATGACTTCAGAATTAAGGGACAGAAGTTTAGGGGTAACATGAGGGGGAACTTCTTTACTCAGAGAGTGGTAGCGGTGTGGAATGAGCTTACAGTGGAAGTGGTGGAGGCAGGTTCGTTGGTATCATTTAAAAATAAATTGGATAGGCATATGGATGAGAAGGGAATGGAGGGTTATTGTATGAGTGCAGGCAGGTGGGACTAAGGGAAAAAAGTTGGTCGGCACGGACTTGTAGGGCCGAGTGGCCTGTTTCCGTGCTGTAATAATGCATTTCGTTGTCTCTGTACTGTACACTGACAATGACAATTAAAATTGAATCTGAATAATTGTTATATGGTTATATGGTTATAGGGATAGGGGGAGAAAGCAGGCACGGGTTATTGATAGGGGACGATTAGCCATGACGGTGCTGGCTCAAAGGGCCAAATGGCCTCCTCTTGCACCTATTTTCTATGTTTCTATGATCCGTGCGGAACACCTCTGGTCATAGACGTCCAGTCAGAAAACAATTTACAATTGTTCACTTTAAAGTAAAAGTTTGAGGGAAGATTTAACAAGAGTTATACAAAACCTTGACTGGTTTAGATGAGGTCAATAGGGAGATACAGCTCCCATTTATGGAATTATTATGTACCAGAGGATTGAAATGTAATATTCTGTGCAAAGAAATCTCCAGGAAAGATCTTTGATCTGGGAAATATTACCTTAAAATTTGTTTACAAATGATCTGTGTGGACCAAAAGCATTGAAGCAACAGCCAAGACAGCACACCCACACCTCTACTTCCAAAGGAGTCTGAGAAATTTTGGCATGTCTCCAATGACTTTCATGAGCCTCTGGTGATGGAGCATAGAAAGCATACTGTGTAGGAAGATGCTGGTTTCAACCAAAGATAAACACAAAATGCTGGAGTAATTCCAGGCAGCATCTCTGGAGAGAAGGAAGGAGTAACATTTCGGGTCAAGACCCTTCTTCAGACTGAAAGTCACAGGAAAGGGAAACGAGAAATATAGACAAGTCAAGTTTATTTGTCACATACGCATACGAGATGTGCAGTGAAATGAGAAGTGGCAATGCTCGCGGACTTTGTGCAAAAAACAACCAAACAACCAAACAAACTACAAACAGAATGGAACAGAATCACATGTTCTTTTACATATTACATATTGTGGGCAGAAGGAAAAAGGAAAATAAACAGCAATTTAAAAAAAACAGTAGAGTGGTTCAATAAAGTTAGTCCCTGGTGAAATAGGAGTTTACAGTCCTAATGGTCTCTGGGAAGAAACTCCTTCTCATCCTCTCCGTTCTCACCGCATGGCAACGGAGGCGTTTGCCTGACTGTAGCAGCTGGAACAGTCCGTTGCATGGGTGGAAGGGGTCTCCCATGATTTTATTTGCTCTGGAGTTGCACCTTCTGTTGTATAGTTCCTGCAGGGGGGCGAGTGAAGTTCCCATTGTGCGTTCTGCCGAACACACTACTCTCTGCCGAGCCCTTCTTGCCCTGGGCAGAGCAATTCCCAAACCAAATCGTGATATTTCCGGACAAGGTGCTTTCCTCAGCCGCTGAGTAGAAGCACTGGAGGATCCTCAGAGACACTCTGAATTTATTTCAGAGTGATAGACATTGATGTAGAGAAATATAGAACAAATGAATGGAAAATATGCAAAATAGTAACAAAGATAAAGGAAACAGGCCAATGTTAGCTGTTTTCAAGAAACATAAAAACATAGAAAAATGGAAAATAAGTGCAGGAATAGGCCATTTGACCCTTTGAGCCAGCACCATCATTTAATATGATCATGGCTGATTATACAAAATCAGTAACCCATTTCTCCCCATATCCCTTGATTCCGTTAGCCCTAAGAGCTGTAGTTAACTCTCTCTTGAATACATTATAGGTGAGAACAATAAGCTGGTGTGACTTGGGTGGGGGAGGGATGGAGAGAGAGGGAATGCAGGGGTTACTTGAAGTTAGAGAAATCAATATTCATACCGCTGGGCAGTAAGCTGTCAAAGCGAAATATGAGATGCTGTTCCTCCAATTTACATTTGGCCTCACTCTGACAATGGAGGAGGCCTAGGACAGAAGGGTCAGTGAGGGAATGGGAAGAGGAATTAAAGTGTTTTGCAACCGGGAGATCAGGTTGGTTCAGGCGGACTGAGCGAAGGTGTTCAGCTAAACGATCGCCCAGTCTACGTTTGGTCTCGCCGATGTATGAGTCCAAATCCTGAACAGCAGATACAGTAGATGAGGTTGGAGGAGGTGCAAGTGAACCTCTGCCTATCCTGAAAGGACTGTTTGGGGTCCCTGGACAGAGTCGAGGGAGGGGATATAGGGCATACTGTTGGGTTACATCACCTCTTTGTTTGCGAATAGTTCTGCCCAAGAAAGCAAGAATGTGCAAAGTTACAGATGCAGCCCAGTTCATCACTCGGACCAGAGTTTCCAACAATGACTCCTTCTACACTTCTCACTGCCTCGGAAAAGCAGCCAACATAATCAAACCCTTGTCCCACTAGACACATTCCTTCTTCTCCTTATTCTCATCCAGCAGAAAGTACAGATTTAATAGTGTGCACCACCAGATTCAGGAACAGCTTCTTCCCCTCTGTTATGAGACTTCTGAATGGTCCTTCCATTAGCTAGAGTTAAGGGCCTGTCCCACCAGCATGCGACCTGCATGCGGCAAGCATGACCAAACCGGAAGCGGGGGCCGCACGGAGGTCGAGTGATCCCCGTACAGGGCCGGTCCCATCAGCATGCGACTGCATGTGGTGAGCGCGACCAAACCGGAAGCGGGGGCCGCGCCGAGGTCAAGTGAGTGACGTGAAGTTCGAGCGAAGTCCACGGGAAGTTCGCGCGTGACGTACGACGTCAAGACGCTGCGTACGGCATCGAGACGCTGCGCACGTCCGTCAAGGCGGTGCGCACGGTGTCGATGCAGCTGCGGGCCGGCAGGCCGTTGCCGCGCAGAATTTTTGAAAACACGGTCAGTTTTTCAGAGCCCCGCACGATGTCGGGACCAGCTCCGCACAACTCCATACGCTCCGGCGATCGGTGGGACCAGCCCCGCGAGTCTGTACGGCTCAAGCGACCACATTAGGTCGCGCTTGCCGCATGAAGTCGCATGCTCGTGGGACAGGCCCTTAAGTATCCAATTCACATTGGACTTTGTCTATATAACTGATACGCTACAATGCTGAGAACTATATTTTGCTCCCTGTATCTTCTCCTTGGCTTTATTTATTGTACTTGAATTTGACTTGTTTGTATTTCTGTATGACATATCTGATCTGAGTGGATGTTAATCAAAGCTTTTCACTGTACCTCAGTACACGACAGTAAGAAGTCTATGCTGAAACCTGAGCTTGAATTGTATAAATGGCTGAAGGTGAAATATTTGCAAGGATATTGGGGGCGGAATTGTTTGTATTGCAGTACAAAGATCTGACTTGATAAACTGAAAAATTCCTTCAGTGTGATATCAAGTTAATGATTCCAGTAACCCACAAACTTGGCTTGAAAGTTAGCAAGATGTTGTTCAAATATCGATGTGGATAACTGATATTATATTTCATTTCATTCAAACTATTTTTTTCTGTTTTGTAAATGGAGGAAATTTGTTAATACACAAATACATACAGCCATGTTTATATTTTATCATTATGCAATCTAATAACCATTAATGTGCATTGTTCTCATAATAGAACATTTGAAGAAATAGAGCCAAGATAAACACATTCATGTATTGAGGGATGATGGTAGATGGGACTAGGGGAGAATAAGTGTTCGGCACGGACTAGAAGGGCCGAGGTGGCCTGTTTCCGTGCTGTAATTGTTATATGGTGATATGTTTTCTTTATAATATCATAATTTCAGTACTATTCAAGCTCCTGATGCATTCTTGGGTTGTCTTTGTATCAATTCTTCCTAAATATTACAATGCCATGCATTTGGCAAAATGTATTGGTGAGATATTCATATTTCTGAGTCAATGCAAAACAGCTAATTTCAACACCATTTATGTGTCTTATTTCCTTTCAGTGAAAAAGCTGCTAGAGAAAATATGCCAAATTCATAAATATAGCAGGTTGGTCTTTATTTTCCCCATATTGCTGTGTTTTTACTGATTTCTATCAGATCCTGTTTGTAATCCTGAGTTATCTGGTCCCAGATGGATAGCTGGGCTAATTGCCTGTCCATTACAGTCATAGGTGTTCTGCATCACCAAAAAGACCACTCTTTTTGTGCAGTATTTCATTAGCAAGGTCTTCCATATCATAGTCTGGGAATCTAACTTTGACAACCTGGCAGCCAACCATGCTTTTTTTTTACACTTTCTGTCACCATCACTCTCTACAATTGGCTGAAATAAATTATTGAAAGTAATCAGGGTTTGCTTGCAAATAAGATTGGTACGCAACGTTAACATTAGTGGAGTAAGGAACAATAAAGAAGATCACTGCCCCCTAGTCTGATTTTCAGGAATTTGGTGGTTTTTAAAATGCTGCCTGCCGTCACATATGGTGTTAAAATTCTGAAAATAATCGCAGAAAAGAGAATAGCTTCACCAAGGGATATTCATTAATTTTTGTCGCTGGTCAATCTTGTGGCGATGAATCATATGAATACATTTTCATTAACCATTGCTTCATATTTTAGGTAAAAGTGTATACATAGTGGATATGATTAGGAACAAAAATAAAGGGGCAGGCTCTTAACAGCAAACACAAAGTGCTTGCAACAGAGAAAGGCCAAAGGAACGAGGCTCAGCTTCTATGCTGAATAATAGCAAACAAAAAAAAGATCCAAATGTACAGCGATATGCTGGAGAAATCTGATCAGTGAACACTGAACCGTGTACACAATGTATGTTTTTATCCACTTGGAATCTTTGTTGGAAACATTTCTTATCTGTTCTTTTGTACTTTTGCTGAATTTGCTCAGATATTGAAGGTAGCATTTTAAGGAATGGACTCTTGCCTGATTAATATTTTAACCATTACTGGCTGGCTGTCAATCCTCCTCTGCAAGTCTGCAGATGGCATAATTACAGTCTCAGACATGAATTAACCATGTGATGCTGAGAATGACTTATGCCTGGTACATTTTGAGGGTAGAAATTAATTTATTTCCCATATCTGCTGCGTGCGGCCATGTAACCTTCAACCCACTGCAGGTTTCTTTAGCAGACTAAATGTAAACAAAATCATATCACTGTAGTCCTGCAATACTTTGAAACCCAGTTTGCTTTGTAGAGTTGTGACATAAAATAAGTGCCCCAGAGTTAAGAATGTTATAATTTACGAACTTATCTCCAAAGTTGTATTTTTAGTAAATTATTCCATTCTTCTTCATTATACTTTTTTCTTTTTTAATTTCTCTTTCTTATTTTCCATCTATATTAAAAAAAAAATACTAGAAGCAGAGTTAATGTCAATTGATAATATTAGTAATGTAGGAATGATATACATGAAATGTTTTTAATATGATATGTACCTGCCTCTAATAAAAAGATTATTAAAAAAAAAAAGAGTTAAGAATTTTAAATATAAAATATCTGGGCCATTGATTAAGCGATACATATGAAATTCCATATGTCCAAAACATCTTTATTTTAAAATGATTTCTATCTATTTTTTCATTATGATTGGAAACAAATGAGCAAAGCAGCTTGCTTTTTTAAAAACTGATATCAAAATGTGTTTCAGTCATGTCCAAATAAATCTGAAATGTAGAATTCATAACAGGGGACAGAATGGGTTGGCACACACTCTCAAAATGAGGAAGTTCGGCACTGAGCTTCAAATAAGCTGGAAAAAAATTTATCTAAATGATGCACGAGGGAAGAGGTTCTGAAATTTGTTTACAGTCTGCAGCTTTGCACTGTAGAATTTTCAATATGGCTGGCAGCAAACCCATGAAAGCTGATTATTTTTGCAGTTTTATAACAGCATGGGTTTTTGAAGGCAAACACTGAAGACACGTTTCATGCAATAATGTCCAAAATATCTTGCTGCGGCCATTATGCTTTGAAATCGCAGGCTTCATCATTTAGCAAACAATCATATTTTCTTTGTTGCCTAGGAGAAGGTTTTGTTTTAACTCAATAACATACGTTGCTTGAAAGGATCCATAACACTTTTGAGAGAAATGAATATTCTAACAAGCTCTTTTTGTGAATGCAAACTTGGACTGCCATGGCAGAGAAGGCTATGGACCAAGTGCTGATAAATGGAATTCATGTAGATGGCATGGTTTTGTGGGCCAAAGGGCTCTGTGACTCCATGGTTCAATTAAGATCACTGTAACATTGTAAAATGATGCAAGATAGACAAGTGCTGGCAGGGTCGGCAACACAGGGGCAAAATTCAATGGACCCTGGAAGCCGGGATGGTGATGGTGATTTTCAACATGAAAATTATTACAGTTCCCATGGGAAAATTGGATGCACTATTTCAGAATTCGAGTTAATTTGTTAGTTCAGAGACGATGTAAAGACTTTGACCTGGGTTTTACAACTGAAGAACGATTCCCACAAGGATACTTAAGCATGGCTGTCATCTTCCTTGATGCTGTTTCCTTGTATTTGTTAGTTCTAGGGAACATTATGCATCCAGCAGTATCAGCATTGAGGATTTCTCAGATGGCATAACCAGAAGAAAAATGAAACACAAGCTTAACCTTTGTGAGAAACAAAATAAATATTGGAACATGCTAATGATTGCCGCAGAAATTGAAATATTATAACAAAGTATAGTTTATATATATATATAGACTTTTAAAAATACGTGATTCTTTAAATATACATTTGAAAGACAACAGAGGCATATAAGAAGGGTTTCGGCCCGATCCATTTGAAAGACAACATAGGCATATAAAAAGGTTGTTAGGCAGTAATTATGGCTTAGTATGCAAATAAAAACACTTCCACCTACAGAAACAAAACTTAATATTTCTTTGTTTCAAATCAATGGCATTATTGTCAGGTTGATTTCTAAAAATGGCAGAACCTGTGGAGGTTAAATAAAAATCACTGTTATATTAATTGGGCATTCCGGAATGTTCTTGTTAGTTACAAAGAACTTTGGCATTTTTACCTTCCTCCCAATTACAAATTCCAGTCCAAAATTAATTATAGAGACAAAGACGTGCAGATGGTGGTTTATACCAAAGATAGACACGAAGCATTAGAGTAACTCAGCGGGTCAGGCAGCATCTCTGGAGAAAAAGGGTGGGTGACGTTTCGGGTCGGGACCCTTCTTCAGACTTAATTATATTGTTCATGACAAAATGGGATAAATAACTGTTGTAGGTCTTTGCTACGATGTTTATTTTGTCTGTTTGTTCAATGCAGTCAACTTAACATTTCACCTGCTCTTCTCAATTGTTACCATGGGCATTAGAATTACAATATTTGAAATTTAGGAATTATGAATGCTACTCCTGTGCTTCAGACAGAAGCCAAAGGAAGACAACAAGCAAAGAGGCTAATGTATAGTCCTTAGCTGAGGCATGTGAAGGGTGTATTAGTTATGTGATGGGATAGATTCGGGTCATCAAAAGGAACCCAGTGCAGAATATGATGGTGGCAGCTCATCACTAAGATAATGAATGGGCTAACTGGAACTTTTGAAGATGAATGATCTGAAGAAATCATAGTCTCAATATGAATCAAAGTTGTACTTAAAATTCAATTATAACTTATACAACTGTAGTAAGCATGAACAGGACATTAGTGCAGTTAGTAGATATGCTCCCTCACAGTTCCAGAGCCCCATGTTCCGTCTTAGACAATAGACAATAGACAATAGACAATAGGTGCAGGAGTAGGCCGTTCAGCCCTTCGAGCCAGCACCGCCATTCAATATGACCATGGCTGATCATCCACAATCAGTACCCCGTTCCTGCCTTCTCCCCATAGCCCCTGACTCTGCTATCTTTAACAGCCCTATCTGGCTCTCTCTTGAAAGTATCCAGAGAACTGGCCTCCACCGCCCTCTGAGGCAGAGAATTCCACAGACTCACAACTCTCTGTGTGAAAAAGAGTTTCCTCGTCTCCGTTCTAAATGGCTTACCCCTTATTCTTAAACTTGAAAAGTTGAAAACTGAAACAGGAAAAATGTTCCCAATGTTGGGCGAGTCCAGAACCAGGGGCCATAGTCTTGGAATAAAGGGGAGGTCATTTAAGACTGGGAAAAAAAAAATTCACTCAGAGAGTTGTGAATTTGTGGAATTCCCTGCCACAGAGGGCAGTGGAGGCCAAGTCACTGGATGGATTTAAGAGAGAGTTAGATAGAGCTCTAGGGGCTAGTGGAGTCATTGAATATAGGGAGAAGGCAGGCATGGGTTATAGATAGGGGACGATCAGCCATCATTAAAATGAATGGCGGTGCTGGCTCGAAGGGCCGAATGGCCTCCTCCTGCGCCTAGTTTCTATATTTTTATGTCTATCTATGTTTGATCTCAGTACTGACTGTGTGAGATTTGCAGACTCTCCTTGTAACTGCATCGGTTTCTCCCAGTTTCTTCGGTTTCCTCCCATATACCCTAAAAAATGTGGCTTGTAGGTTAATAAACCACTGTAAATGTGCCCCCTAGTGTATACACGAGTGGTAGAATCTAGGGGATGGTTGATGGAAATGCAGGGAAAATAAAATGGATTAGGTTACGATTATTGTTAAAATAGATTCTTGATGGTAGGCAGAGGCTAGGGGTTGGAATCGCTCCAAGATTCTATGACTCTATGTATGACCACATTTAACAAAATGTCAGAAATGGGGACACAAAAACATTGGTGTGGCCCTTGTGGCCAAGGGGATCAGAAGGTATGGAGAGAAGGCAGGTACGGGATACTGAGTTGGATGATCAGCCATGATCATATTAAATGGCGGTGCAGGCTCGAAGGGCCGAATGGCCTACTCCTGCACCTAATTTCTATGTTTCTATGTTTCTTAGCTACCATAACCATATAAAAATTACAGCACGGAAACAGGCCATCTCGACCCTTCTAGTCCGTGCCGAACACGTATTCTCCCCTAGTCCCATACACCTGCGCTCAGACCATAACCTTCCATTCCCTTCCTGTCCATATAACTATCCAATTTATTTTTAAATGATAAAAACGAACCTGCCTCCACCACCTTCACTAGAAGCTCATTCCACACAGCCACCACTCTCTGAGTAAAGAAGTTCCCCCTCATGTTACCCCTAAACTTCAGTCCCTTAATTCTCAAGTCATGTCCCCTTGTTTGAATCTTCCCTACTCTCAGTGGGAAAAGCTTTTCCACGTCAACTCTGTCGATCCCTCTCATCATTTTAAAAACCTCTATCAAGTCCCCCCTTAACCTTCTGCGCTCCAAAGAATAAAGCCCTAACTTGTTAAACCTTTCTCTGTAACTTAGTTGCTGAAACCCAGGCAACATTCTAGTAAATCTCCTCTGTACTCTCTCTATTTTGTTGACATCCTTCCTATAATTAGGCGACCAAAAATTGTACACCATACTCCAGAATTGGCCTCACCAATGCCTTGTACAATTTTAACATTACATCCCAACTTCTATACTCAATGCTCTGATTTATAAAGGCCAGCACACCAAAAACTTTCTTTACCACCCTATCTACATGAGATTCCACTTTCAGGGAACTGTGCACAGTTATTCCCAGATCCCTCTGTTCACCTACATTCCTATTCCAGCATCTCAAACTCCCACCATTTTTTAAAATAATCCCAGTCCTCCCTTCTACATACTTTTAACATTGAGTAGAGACATTATTTCTAATATAGCAGTCAGAAATTTTCATTGAAGTTCTTTGGCCGTGTGTGTTTGATATTCAGTGTTTTTGGTACTGGCACCTCAAAAAGGTTAAACATCCCATTATTTTGTTTTCCAGCCACGTGACATGTATGTTTATTAAAGAGGTGTACTGACACCCTTCTGTCTACCAAAAAGGCACTCGTGCTATTGAAGTATTAACCTTGGTACATCTTTCTCAACCACTTTAATACCTCTTTTATGAGATGGTGTTACTCAAGCTTTGCTGTAATTTATTTGTAAAGCTATCCACGTTATGTTTGGACTTGATGCATGTGTCTGGAAGTTTTCAATGCATGTACCTTCCAGTAGTATAAATCAGACACATACCAAATATGGTGTGGGTAGTAGTACATAGGCTCGTTCTGAATGCTAGCATATTTGGAACCCAAGGCGCAAGCAGCCATTCCTTCCCAACAAAATGAAATTCACTTTTTAACTTATGTACAAGGTCATCTAGTGTTGCATAAAGTACCAATGAGGAAAATGGGACTCAAAGTTCTCCCACATTGAATCAAACACTAAGCTCTGTGGAGAACATTTTCCAAGGGCACAGGACTTGTTCTAAGCAATGTGAGCGCTATTTACTCCTTCCATCTCTTTGGGTTTAATGTTCATTTCTGAGTTTCTTCTAAACCTTATTCCTACTTCCTGGAAGTGTTTTGATGACAATTGATATGAATCGTGGTGATGTCACCATATTTAGAGTGCCTACAATACGTCATGCTTACCATAATTTAAAATTATTTATTGTCAGCCATCAAATATTTCAGGCATTTTGAAATAAAGATTTAATTTACCTGCCCGGCTAGCAACGTTCCATCTGCTCCTTGCTCTGGATGTACTTTGTAATCAGCCTCAAGAAAGTAACACTGTGGTCAGAGATTTGCACTTCACATGTAAAACTTATAACTATTAAGAGTTTTGTAATGTAATTCAGAGCTTTCATCTCCAAGAATGTTATCTTCAGTGTATGCTTGTACTTAAATTTCAGCATTGGAATGCTTGCTGTACTATAATACCAAAGTTGAAGTACAAATATTTCCTTCAGTGATCAAAGTTATGCTGTAGCAAGTTCAGAGTCAGAGTCAGAGTCAGAGTCAATTTAATTGTCATTTGGACCCCTGGAGGTCCAAACGAAATGCCGTTTCTGCAGCCATACATTACATACAAATAGACCCCAGACACGACAATAATTACATTTAACATAAACATCCATCACATAGCTGTGATGGAAGGCCAAATAAACTTATCTCTCCACTGCACTCTCCCCCCCCCCCCCCGATGTCAGAGTCAAAGTCATAGCCCCCGGCTGGCGATGGCGATTGTCCCGCGGCCATTGAAGCCACGCCGGGTGGTGCGAGGTCGCACACCGGGTCTTGGTGTTAGAGCCCCCGGTGTGCGCTCGCAGAGTCCGCGGCCATTCCAGCCGCGCGGGGCAGTGGTGTCAGACCCCGCTCCAGGAGCTCTTCGACCCCGCAACTCGGGCGGGAGAAGTCGCCGTTGCAGGAGCCCTGAGAAGCGGTCTCCCTCCAGGGAGCCGTGGGCTCCCGGTGCCGTCGTCCACAGACCTGTCGTTGGAGCCTCCGACTCTCCGGTAGCAGCAGCAGCAGCAGCAGCGGCAGCAGCAGCAGCGCTCCTCCACCGCTCCACCCGCTCCGGACTCGGCCAGCCCCGCGACGGCAACGGTGAGTCGGCACCTGAGTCCCCGGCTTCTTCCTGTTGGAGGCCGCTCCTCGTTGCGGCCTCAACGACACCTGAGACCCGACGAGAAAATGTCGGGTCTCCAGTGCAGGGAGAGATTCAAAAAGTTTCCCCCCCCCTCCCACCCCATCCCCGCCCCCCCACACACACACCCCAACATAAAATAACAAAAAACTACATAAAAAACACAGACAAAAAATAATAAAAACGCGGACAGGCTGCAGAGGCCGCTGCTGGCCAGAGCCGCGCTGCCTACCGGATTCCAAAGTTGGTGTTCTCTTAGTGCTTCAGCTACCCTTGAATTTTATTTCCACAATAAATATTATCTTAAAGATAGACACAAAAAGGTGGAATAACTCAGCGAGACAGACAGCATCTCTGCAGAGAAGGAATGGGTGTTAAAGGCGAAACTACAGATGCTGGAAAATCGTAGGTACACAAAAATGCTGGAGAAACTCAGCGGGTGCAGCAGCATCCATGGAGCAAAGGAGATAGGCAACGTTTTGGGTCGAAACCCTTCTTCAGACTGATAGGGGATGGGTTGGGTGGGGAGAAGAAAGGAAAAAGGAGGAGGAGGAGCCCAAGGGCTGAGGGAGAGATAGGAAGGGGAGGAGACAGCAAGGGCTAACGGAATTGTGAGAATTCAATGTTCATGCCACCAGGATGCAGACTCCCCAAGCGGAATATGAGGTGCTGCTCCTCCAATTTACGGTATTGCTCACTCTGGCTGTGGAGGAGGCCCAGGACAGAGAGGTCGGATACGGAGTGGGAGGGGGAGTTGAAGTGCTGAGCCACTGGGAGGTCAGGTTGGTTATTGCGGACCGAGCGGAGATGTTCGGCGAAACGATCGGCAAGCCTCCGCTTGGTCTCGCCGATATAGATCAGCTGACATCTAGAGCAGCGGATGCAGTAGATGAGGTTGGAGGAATGGGTGACGTTTCGGGTCAAGACGCTTAGGTCTTGATGGACCGAATGGCGTAATTCTGCTCCGAGAACTTATGAACTTAAGAGCTTAAGATAATAATTATGTGTAGGATGGAACTGCAGATGCTGGTTTAAACCGAAGATAGACACAAAAAGCTGGAGCAACTCAGCGGGACAGGCAACATCTCTGGAGAGAAGGAATGGGTGTCGTTTTGGCTCTCGACCCACAATCATTCCTGCTATCATTCTCGTAAACATCCTCTGCAGCATCTTTGGTTTAACCTACAAAGTAATTGTAATTTACCACTACAGTTGCACTTGCTGCTAATGGCAGAACAATATGGATATGTGGAAATACTATCTAAACTGCCTTCTTTTTTATTTCAGGTTGATCAAAACAAAGGGTACTGGGCTTGGCATTTCTGCAACTCCACGTCTGCCTCCAGCAGAAAAACCAAAACTCTGAGGAAGGGTCCTGACGTCACTTATCTATGTTCTTCAAATGTCCTGCTTGGTCCATTGTGTTACTCCAGCACTTTGTGTTCCATGCAAGATTCCAGCATCTGCAGTTCCTTGCATCTCCAACTAAAACTCTTACAGAGTAAACAGAGACATTGGAACCATGGAAGTTAAGAGACTGAAGGAAACCCAGCCACCTTACTATGCACTTGACAAGATTAATTGGTCTTTTGTTAAACCTCAAGGGAGCAGACCACGATGGATTGACTTTGAAATGCAGAGTTTTGCTATTGCTACATTTAAATTGCATTGCAACCTGTTGAAACACGATGGCTGTGATAATGTGGAACACATGTTTATGTGGTGATTTGGTTACAGACTCGTTGAGCCATAGAGTCTTAGGGTCATACAGCACAGAAATAGGTACTTCAGCCCAACTTGTCCATGCTGAGCAAAACGCCCCATCTACGCAAGTCCCACCTGCCCACATTTGGCCCATATTCCTCTACATGGTTACTATACAAATTTATTTTAAATGGGGTCATAGTCCCTGCCACAACTGCCTGCCTCCTCTGGCAGCTCATCCCATTTACCCAACACCCTCTCTATGAAAAGGTTGCTCCTCAGATTCCTATTAAATCTTTCCCCACGCACCTTAAGCCTTTGTCATCTAGTTCTCGATACCCTAGTCTGGATAAAAGATATTGCGCATTCACCCTATTTTTTTCCCTCATGATTTTAGACACATCTATAAGATTCCCTCTCATCCTCCTGCACTCCATGGAATAACATTATTGCCTGTCCAACCTTCCCTGTCCTAGCCTAGCCCTCGAGTCCTGGCAACATCCTTGAAAATCTCCTCTGCATTATTTCCAGCTTGAATAGCAGGGTGATTAAAACGGAACATGACACTCCAAGGGCCTCACCAACATCTTGTACAACTGCAAAATATCACCCCAACTTCTGTACTCAGTACCGTGACTGATGAAGGCCAATGTACTGAAAGCCATCTTGACCTCACTACCTACCTGTGACAACACTTACAAGGAGCTATGTATGTACACTCATACATGCTCTTCTACACAACACTCCCCATGGCCCTGCCAGTCACTGTGAAGGTCCTATCCTGGCTTCATTTCCCAAATTCCAACACTCATTTATCTGCATTAAACTCCATTAGCCATTCCCCAATCCACTTGCCCAACTGATCAAGATCCGTTTTTGATGAGTACCTTCACTATCTACAATACCACCACTTTACTAAACACGCCTTGTATAGTCCCATCCAAATCGTTGATATAAACTACAAACATCAGTGTGTCCTGCACCGATCTCTGAGGCACACCACAAGTCACAAGCCTCCAGTTTCTGAAAAACAATTTTCCATCATCATTCAACACACATACACATACACGCACACACACACACACACACACACACACACACACACACACACACACACACACACACACACCGACACACACTCGCACACACACACACTCGCACACACACTCGCACACACACTCGCACACTCATACACACACACACACACACACGCACATAGACTCACACACACACACACGCACACATTCACACTCACACACACTGAGTCACACACCATATATATGACAGTAAACTTTCTTGAATCTACTCACACGGCTGAGCGCGGCCTCTCCACTGTGGAGTTTCCGCAGTCAGCGGCACTTCCGCAATCAGCGTGACCTCTGCACTTACCAAAATTACGCAATCAGTGTGACCTCTGCACTCACCAGAAATTACGCATTCAGAGCGACCTGTCCACTAAGCGGAAGTCACGAAATGAGTGGGACTTTTGGACTAAACACATTCAGACCTCATAAAACACTTATTCCTTTCAACAGTCGGACCTAATAAAGCATTTATTCCTTCCAAACACAGTCAGACCTAATAAAGCATTGCAGTTTCAAGCACAGACAGGGCAGCAGGGCAAACAACTCATGGCATTGTAATTTCATTTCATTTCATTTCCAATTAAGCATTGCAGTTTCAAGCACAGGCAGGGCAGCAGGCCAAACAACTCATGGCATTGTCATTTCATTTCATTTCATTTCCAATTAAGAATTGCACTTTCAAGCACAGGCAGGGCAGCAGGCCAAACAACTCATGGCATTGTCATTTAGGGCTAACAAATCATTTATTGCAAGTACATTGCAGACTCACAGTTCAGTTGATTCAGTTTAGAATGGCCTCTCCCTCGCAATCTTGTAGAGTGACTGACTCACGTCCAGGCATCCGAGGTTTTATAGTCCTGCCCCCCCAGAACCCCCCGGAAGGGGCGTTACCTTCATTGCGGCGATTGACTGGCGAGATGACGAATCAACTGATCTCAAGGTTTGTTAAACACTCATAACTTTTTTTTCATCGATGGGAAAAATGCTGGCTACGCGGAGGAGAAACATAGAAACATAGAAACATAGAAATTAGGTGCAGGAGTAGGCCATTCGGCCCTTCGAGCCTGCACCGCCATTCAATATGATCATGGCTGATCATCCAACTCAGTATCCCGTACCTGCCTTCTCTCCATACCCCCTGATCCCCTTAGCCACAAGGGCCACATCTAACTCCCTCTTAAATATAGCCAATGAACTGGCCTCAACTACCCTCTGTGGCAGAGAGTTCCAGAGATTCACCACTCTCTGCGTGAAAAAAGTTCTTCTCATCTCGGTTTTAAAGGATTTCCCCTTTATCCTTAAGCTGTGACCCCTTGTCCTGGACTTCCCTAACATCGGGAACAATCTTCCTGCATCTAGCCTGTCCAACCCCTTAAGAATTTTGTAAGTTTCTATAAGATCCCCTCTCAATCTTCTAAATTCTAGAGAGTATAAACCAAGTCTATCCAGTCTTTCTTCATAAGACAGTCCTGACATCCCAGAAATCAGTCTGGTGAACCGTCTCTGCACTCCCTCTATGGCAATAATGTCCTTCCTCAGATTTGGAGACCAAAACTGTACGCAATACTCCAGGTGTGGTCTCACCAAGACCCTGTACAACTGCAGTAGAACCTCTCTGCTCCTATACTCAAATCCTTTTGCAATGAAAGCTAACATACCATTCGCTTTCTTTACTGCCTGCTGCACCTGCATGCCTACCTTCAATGACTGGTGTACCATGACACCCAGGTCTCGCTGCATCTCCCCCTTTCCCAATCGGCCACCATTTAGATAATAATAGAACTGTGAGTAAGATGGCCAAAAGTCACAGCGATATAGGGTAGCGTTTTTTCTAAAATCAATATACAGAGCCGACAGGAAGTGGCCAAGTTGAGACTTTTAATTATATAGATATCTGTTGGAAGGTAACACATTTCCTGAATGAGGTGTATACCTGTATAGCTGCAAACATATTTTCTGATATGAATTCTTGAATACAAATTCTTATTTTCAAGGAATGTGCCCCACTAAACTGGTTTGAAATGTGCACAGTTAAATCATGTATAATCATGTAATCCCTCATCAGATTTTTAAAAGTTCCAAGAAAATTAAAAGTGGCTAATTTAGTGTTCACCACACAATATTCTGACTCTTATTTCTATCACTGATGTTAGATTGTTATTCTGTGGGTGACCTCAAACTATCATTGACACTATGACAATGTAACTAACATCTGCATTACAATCTCCAGGTACAAAATGTGTAAAAAGGCAGACATCTCTCATAGTTGCCCGTATCTTTTGCAGATAGGATGGAAGACGGTGATTTGACAAACCCTCAACTAGATTGCAAATATGTCTTGTATGTATTCTAGCACAGGGACACTCAATGGGTGAAGCAGCATCTGTGGAGGTAAATGGATGGTTGATATTTCGATTCATGGCCCTTCATTTGGACTGAGAGCGCAGAGGGAAGATTTAACCAGTTTAAAGAGGTGAAAGAAAGGGGTGAGAAAAGGGTTAGTAGTTGAATGATTAGTTTAATTGAGTTTAGAGGTACAGAGATACAGTGCTGAAACAGGCCTTTCGGCCCACTGAGTATGTGTTGACCAGCGATCCCCATTACACTTGTACATACTACACACGAGGGGATAAATTAAAATTTTTACCGAAACCAATTAACCGACAAACCTGTACGTTTTTGGCGTGTGGGTGGAAACTGGAGCATGTAGGGAAAACCCATGCGGTCACGGGGAGAACGTACAAACTCCGTACAGACAGAACTGGTAGTCAGGATCAAACCCGCATCTCTGGCACTATATAACAGCAACTCTACCACAGCGCCTCCGTGGAGCCCTGTGGAACCAGGTGAGGTGGAGAATGGTGAGAGGATGGAGCAGGGTAGATGGGGGGAAGGAAGGAAGAGACGAAGGTTAAGTGGAACCAGATAAGGGAGTGATGATTAGCAGATGGAACTATATAGGGGAGGGGATGGGAAGGGTAGGCCAGGGAAATAGAACCCCAGGTGAATAGGTGTGTGGGTGATGGGCAGAGAGGAATGGCAAAGTCAAACAAAGGGATAGAGAACCCAGATGGACCACCAGGAGTGGGAAAGGAACACACAGAGGGTGAATTGCCTGAAATTGGAATATTCTACATTCAAACCATTGGGGTGTATACTACGCCTGTGGTGTACTCTTCAAATTTGCTTTGAACCTTAACATGGAAGTTTAGAAGGTTGAGGTCAGACATGGGAATGGGAAGGGAATTTGAAGCGGTCTGGAACTGGAGCGCAAGTTGACTGTTGTGGACAGAACGCAACTGCTCTGTAAAGCAACCACTTAGTCTGTACTTGGTCTCAGCCTGTGGAGGAGGCCTCATTAAGAGCACTGAATGCAATAGACATGCTTGGAGGAGGGGCATATGAATGTCTTCTGTATCTTAAAGGAGTGTTTAGATCCCTGGATGGTGGCGAGGAAACGAGTGTAGTGGACAAGTGTTGCATCTCCGTCCTGAGGCTGCAGAGCAAAATGCCAGAGGACGGGACGAAACATAGAAACATTGCAAATAGGTGCAGGAGTAGGCCATTTGGCCCTTCGAGCCTGCACCGCCATTCAATATGATCATGGCTGATCATCCAACTCAGTATCCTGTACCTGCCTTCTCTCCATACCCCCTGATCCCTTTAGCTACAAGGGCCAGAGCTTCAGCAGCGACGGCAAGGCGCTGGATACATCGCGGAGCGGGTGAGGCCTTCCTGGGATCGCCGCTTGGAGCTCCGGAGTGCTGGGCCGCTGCTCCAGCATCGCGGAGCTGTGGGTGCGGAGCTCCCAACGCGGGCGGCGCTGACTTTAACATCGCGGAGACTTGGGACCCTTTGCTGGGGGTCGCCAGCGCGAATCTCCGCCCAGCGCGGCCTGTGGACATCGGGAGCCGCGGACTCCGGTGGAAGGTGGCCGACGAGAGGTTCCCAGCGAGGGGGCCTGAACATCGGGCCATCCTTAGCGGCGACTGCGGGGTGCGCGGGAGGCCCCGACCACAGGTGAACATTGGGGAACATCTGCGAGTAGGTTGACTGGACTTTGGTTCCTTCCCTCACAGTGGGGAACGTTGGTGCCGTTGTGAGGATGTTTGTGTTGTGGAATACTCTGTTCTGTGTTTTGTGGGGGGTTTTTTGTATGACTGTAAGGGAAAAGAATTTTGTTGTCTCTTCATTGAAAACAATGACAATAAATTAAATCAAATCAAATCAAATAAAAAAAACAGGACAATTTTGAAGTCATAGAAACATAGAAACATAGAAATTAGGTGCAGGAATAGGCCATTCGGCCCTTCGAGCCTGCACTGCCATTTAATATGATCATGGCTGATCATCCAACTCAGTATCCCGTACCTGCCTTCTCTCCATACCCTCTGATCCCCTTGGCCACAAGGGCCACATCTAACTCCCTCTTAAATATAGCCAATGAACTGGCCTCAACTACCCTCTGTGGCAGAGAGTTCCAGAGATTCACCACTCTCTGTGTGAAAAAAGTTCTCCTCATCTCGGTTTTAAAGGATTTCCCCCTTATCCTTAAGCTGTGACCCCTTGTTCTGGACTTCCCCAACATCGGGAACAATCTTCCTGCATCTAGCCTGTCCAACCCCTTAAGAATTTTGTAAGTTTCTATAAGATCCCCTCTCAATCTCCTAAATTCTAGAGAGTATAAACCAAGTCTATCCAGTCTTTCTTCATAAGACAGTCCTGACATCCCAGGAATCAGTCTGGTGAACCTTCTCTGCACTCCCTCTATGGCAATAATGTCCTTCCTCAGATTTGGAGACCAAAACTGCACGCAATACTCCAGGTGTGGTCTCACCAAGACCCTATACAACTGCAGTAGAACCTCCCTGCTCCTATACTCAAATCCTCTTGCTATGAAAGCCAACATGCCATTCGCTTTCTTTACTGCCTGCTGCACCAGCATGCCTACCTTCAATGACTGGTGTACCATGACACCCAGGTCTCGCTGCATCTCCCCCTTTCCCAATCGGCCACCGTTTAGATAATAATCTGCTTTCCCGTTTTTGCCACCAAAATGGATAACCTCACATTTATCCACATTAAACTGCATCCGCCAAACATTTGCCCACTCACCCAGCCTATCCAAGTCACCTTGCAGTCTCCTAGCATCCTCCTCACACCTAACACTGCCCCCCAGCTTAGTGTCATCCGCAAACTTGGAGATATTGCCTTCAATTCCCTCATCCAGATCATTAATATATATTGTAAATAGCTGGGGTCCCAGTACTGAGCCTTGCGGTACCCCACTAGTCACTGCCTGCCATTGTGAAAAGGTCCCGTTTACTCCTACTCTTTGCTTCCTGTTTGCCAGCCAGTTCTCTATCCACATCAATACTGAACCCCCAATGCCATGTGCTTTAAGTTTGTATACTAATCTCTTATGTGGGACCTTGTCGAAAGCCTTCTGGAAGTCCAGATACACCACATCCACTGGTTCTCCCCTATCCACGCTACTAGTTACATCCTCGAAAAATTCTATAAGATTCGTCAGACATGATTTACCTTTCGTAAATCCATGCTGACTTTGTCCAATGATTTCACCACTTTCCAAATGTGCTGCTATCCCATCTTTAATAACTGACTCTAGCAGTTTCCCCACTACCGATGTTAGACTAACTGGTCTGTAATTCCCCCATTTTCTCTCTCCCTCCCTTCTTAAAAAGTGGGGTTACGTTTGGTACCCACCAATCTTCAGGAACTACACCAGAATCTAAAGAGTTTTGAAAGATTATTACTAATGCATCCACTATTTCTGGAGCTACTTCCTTAAGTACTCTGGGATGCAGCCTATCTGGCCCTGGGGATTTATCGGCCTTTAATCCATTCAATTTACCCAACACCACTTCCCGGCTAACCTGGATTTCACTCAATTCCTCCAACTCCTTTGACCCGCGGTCCCCTGCTATTTCCGGCAAATTATTTATGTCTTCCTTAGTGAAGACGGAACCAAAGTAGTTATTCAATTGGTCCGCCATATCCTTGTTCCCCATGATCAACTCACCTGTTTCTGACTGTAAGGGGCCTACATTTGTTTTAACTAATCTCTTTCTTTTCACATATCTATAAAAACTTTTGCAGTCAGTTTTTATGTTCCCTGCCAGTTTTCTTTCATAATCTATTTTTCCTTTCCTAATTAAGCCCTTTGTCCTCCTCTGCTGGTCTTTGAATTTCTCCCAGTCCTGCTGCTTTTTCTGGCTAATTTGTACGCATCATCCTTCGCTTTGAAACTATCCCTGATTTCCCTTGTTATCCATGGATGTACTACCTTCCCTGATTTATTCTTTTGCCAAACTGGGATGAACAATTTTTGTACTTCATCCATGCAGTCTTTAAATGCCTTCCATTGCATATCCACCGTCAACCCTTTTAGAATTAATTGCCAGTCAATCTTGGCCAATTCACGTCTCATACCCTCAAAGTTACCTTTCTTTAAGTTCAAAACCATTGTTTCTGAATTAACAATGTCACTCTCCATCCTAATGAAGAGGAAAGGGCCTGTCCCACGAGCACAGTGCCGGTTTTACGTATAAGCTAAACAAGCTATAGCTTAAGCCCCCCACTTTCTAGGGGGCCCCCCCGAAAAGATTGATGGGCCTCGAGGTCTAGGGGAGCCTCTGGCCAAGGCAGAACACCTACCGTTCAATTCTGGGCGGCCCCCCTCTCTATCTCTCTCTCTCCATCTCCCCCCGCTATCCGTGTCCGGGCCGCCGGGCTCCGCTCGCTCCTCATCCGCCGGCACGGCAGGCCGCCTTGCACATGCGCACAACCACGGCTAGCTCATCATCGGCCGCCCTGCGCATGCGCACTGCAACGGCAACTGGTCGGCGCTGGGCACTTTCTCCCTCGCTTTGAATTGTGGGAGATTTTGCTGCCATGGCTGTCCGGTCATTGGGGGCCTCACAAGTGGAACAGCTTAGGGCCTCTCTTCATCTAAATCCGGCACTGCACGAGCATGCGACTGCATGCGGCGAGCGTGACCAAACCGGAAGCGGGGGCCGCGCGGAGGTCGTGTGAATGACGTGACGTTCGACCAAAGTCCACGGGAAGTTCGTGCGTGATGTACGTCGTCAAGATGCTGCGTATGGCGTCAAGACGCTGCGCACGCCCGTCAAGGTGGTGCGTATGGCCTCAATGCGGCTGCGGGCCAGCAGGCCGTTGCCACACGGAATTTTTGAACACGGTCAGTTTTTCGGAGCACCGCGCGATGTCGGGACCATCTTTAAATTGTGTTGTGCGACTGCAGAAACCAAATTCCATTTGAACCTCAATGAAGTTCAAATGACAACAAATAAATTGTATCATTGTATTGTATCACTGCCATTATTGGTTTGACATTATTGTGAAACCAAACCAGATTGTTCCAGCATCTGTTGTTCCTTCTTAAGCACTTCCTCCCATTTTGTCGCTTGTTAGGATTTTATCCCTTTCAGTTTCCCCATCTCTGCAACAACTGATCTCATGTTGAGGCATTCAGGGCCTGTCCCACGAGCGTGCGACTCCATGCGGCAAGCGCGACCTAACGTGGTCGCTTGAGCCGTACGGCCTCGCGGGGCCGGTCCCACTTCGATCGCCGGAGCCATATGGAGAGCACCACGGCAGAGAATTGCACAGAGAATTCCACAGATTCTATACTATACATAGAGACAATTTACCGAAGCCAATAAATCGATAAACCTCATGTCTTTGGAATGTGGGAGGAAACCAGAGCACCCAGTGAAAACCCACGTGGTCACAGGGAGAACGTACAAGCTCTATACAGACAGCACCCATAATCAGGATCAAGTCCGGGTCTCTGGCACTGTAAGGCAGCAACTCTAATGCTTTGCCACCGTGCCACCCCATTTGCCTTCATTTCTACATATCCTTCAATGTCTTGCCCATTCATGTATCTAACCAGATGTCTTTCCTGTCATGTTGTGACCAGAAATGCATGTAATACTGAAAACACTGTGCAACTGGAAAAAAAAATTTTAAATTTTTTTTTTCAGGACATTAAACACAGAAACACAGAAAATAGGTGCAGGAGTAGGCCATTCGGCCCCTCGAGCCAGCACCACCATTCAATATGATCATGGCTGATCATCCAAAATCAGTATCCCGTTCATGCCTTTTCCCCATATCCCTTGATTCCATTAGCCCTAAGAATTAAATCTAACACTCTCTTGAATACGTCCAATGAATTGGTCTCCACTGCCTTCTGTGGCAGAGAATGCCACAGTTTTTCCTCATCTCAGTCCTAAATGGCCGTCCCTTATATTTAAACCTCCAGATTGTGGTCCTATCTAAATTCCTGAAAGCCTAAAAGGAGCATTGTTTTTGCGCTGCACTTCTTTATTAACTAAAATGTTATTTCAGGAACATAGATAGTGAATTCATGTATATTATGATTTAATTCAATAGACAATAGGTGCAGGAGTAGGCCATTTGGCTCTTCGAGCCAGCACCGCCATTCAATGTGATCATGGCTGATTATCCACATTCAGTAACCCGTTCCGGCCTTCTCCCCATATCCCTTGACTCCGCTATCTTTAAGAGCTCTTTCTAACTCTCTCACTTCAGCCAGTCCTGGTGCTTACATTAGCATCATAAATGTCCCAGAGAATGTTTTCCTACAAGAATGGTTCCAAGCCAATTAACAGTCTGAAGAAAGGTCTCCACCCAAAACGTCACCCATTCCTTCTCTCCGGAGATGCTGCCTGTCCCGCTGAGTCACTCCACCATTCGATTCTGCATGTCTACCTTCGATTTAAACCAGCATCTGCAGTTCTTTCCTACACATGCAAGACAATTAACATTGATGATGGAAGCTTGTACTGATAGATATGGAATTGACATATATTCATTATGCATTACTTTCTGAACAATACCAGGACCATAACATTGATTATGTTGAACCAATGCTGATGTTGATAAAGGCCCCATGAAACAAATTTGACGTCCAATCTGTGCATTGCTTTCATTGATTGTCACTTTTAGCTTGGCCACAAAATAAATCATAATTTCCTTACTGTTTCTCTTATAACAATGTGTGGCTGTCCAATGCAAGCCTTTGCTTTGATGAGAAATGATTTTGGTTTCACAATAATGTCAAACCAATAATGGCAGTGTAGATCTAGAATCAGAACCAACTTGACTCCGGCTCAAAGCAGAGAATCGCTACAGGGACCAGCCTCAGATCCATTTCAACTTCAAAACAATCAGGGTTTCAATCCGTTAAGCACCTGGACACATTCCTGTATTCAAAAAGTGTAGATAGTCACAAAATGCTGGAGCAACTCAGCGGGACAGGCAGCATCTCTGGAAAGAAGGAATGGGTGACGTTTCCGGTAGAGACCCTTCCGAAACGTCACCCATTTTTCTCTCCAGAAATGTTGCCTGTCCCGCTGAGTTACTCCAGCATTTTGTGTCTTTCTTTGGTTTAAACCAGCATCTGCAGTTCCTTCCTACACATTTCAGGAAGTGTGGAGATTACTCTTCCTAAATCAGTGTTTGTCTTACCGCACTGATTGGTAAAATTGGTAAAGCCAAAATCAAAGTCAAAGTAGCCTTTATTGTCATTCAGACGTTGCGGTCTGAACGAAATTTCGTTGCCTTGCAGTCCTACATATAGTAAAAATGACAAAAACACACAATAAACACAAATTAACATCCACCACAGTGAGTTCACCAGGCACCTCCTCACTGTGATGGAGGCAAAAGTCATGTCTTTGTCTCTGTCCTAGCCAACATCAGACATGAGCACAACTCTCTCCCAACCAGAGATGGTTGAGTACATCAAAACCATTCAATGTAATATTTAGGCCTGGGTTTGCACCTTAGCTCCAACACTTTCCTTGGCCCCATCCATGTGAGTACACACTTCTCCCACCACCCTAGTCACCCTGTTCCTTTCCCCTCCCAGTTGGGTAAACTGTTTGAACTGAAGGCAGATAAATCCCCAGGGCCTGATGGTCTGCAACCCAAAATACTTAAAGAGGTGGCCCGGGAAATCGTGGATGCATTGGTAATCATTTTCCAATGTTCTCTCGACTCTGGATCAGTTCCTATGGACTGGGCGGTAGCCTATGTAACTTCACTTTTTAAGAAAGGAGGGAGAGAGAAAACGGGGAATTCTAGACCAAGTCGCCTTACATCGGTAGTGGGGAAGATGCTTGAGTCGATTATTAACGATGTGAAAGCAACGCATTTGGAAAGCGGTGACAGGATCGGTCATTGCTTTATGAAGGGGAAATCATGCTTGACTAATCTTCTGAAAGATTTTGACGATGTAACAATTAGAATGGATAAGGGAGATCCAGTGGATGTGGTGTATCTGGACTTTCAAAAAGCCTTTGACAAGGTCCCACACAAGAGATGAGTGTGAAAACTTAGAGCACATGGTATTGGGGGTAGGGTATTATCATCCATGGAGAACTAGTTGGCAGATAGGAAGCAAAGTATAGGAATTAATGGGTCTTTATCAGAATGGCAGGCAGTGACTAGTGGGGTGCCACAGGGCTTGGTGCTGGGACCCCAGTTATTTACAATATATATTAACGATTTAGACGAGGGAATTAAATGTAACATCTCCAAGTTGGCGGATGACACAAAGCTGGGTGACAGTGTGAGCTGCGAGGAGGATGCTATGAGGCTGCAGGGTGACTTGGATAGGTTGGGTGAGTGGGCTGATGCATGGTAGATGCAGTATAATGTGGATAAATTTGAGGTTATCCACTTTGGTGGCAAGAACAAGAAGGCAAATTATTATCTGAATGGTGTCATATTAGGAAAAGGAGAGGTGCAACAAGACCTAGGTGGCCTTGTACATCAGTCACTGAAAGTAAGCATGCAGGTACAGCAGGCAGTGAAGAAAGCCAATGGCATTTTGGCCTTTATTGCGAGAGAATTTGAGTTTAGGAGCAAGGAGGTCCTAAGGCAATTGTACAGGGTGAGGTTGTGTGCAATTTTGGTCTCCTAATTTGAGGAAGGACATTATTGCTATTGAGGGAGTGCAGTGTAGGTTCACCAGGTTAAATCCTGGGATGGCGGGACTGACATATGATGAAAGAATAAGTCTACTGGGCTTGTATTTACTGGAATTTAGAAGGATGAGAGGGTATCATATCGGAACATATAAAATTCTTTGAGGGTTGGACAGACTAGATGCAGGGAAAATGTTCCTGATGTTGGGGGAGTCCAGATCCAGGGGTCACAGTTTAAGAATAAAGGGTAGGTCATTTAGGACTGAGATGAGCAAAAACCTTTACACCCAGAGATATGTGAATCTGCGGAATTCACTGCTGCAGAAGGTAGTGGAGGCCAATTCACTGGATGCTTTCAAGTGAGTTAGTTTTAGCTCTTAGGGCTAAATAAATCAAGGGATATGGGGAAAAGGCAGGTACAGGGTACTGATTTTAGATGATCAGCCATGGTCTTATTGAATGGCGGTGCTGGCTCGAAGGGCTGAATGGCCTACTCCTGCACCTATTTTTTGTTATTCTCTTTCTATATTTCTATACACCCATCCCAGAGTCTCAAATTTCCCTTTTATTCACCCTCACTCCCCTGTCTCCCGTCTCCTTCCATCTCTATACCTTCTGCCAACTTTACATTTCATACCCACTCTTCTTGCCATACGTGACATTATTTTGTCTCTGGTTCACCTCTGGCCTTTGTCACTTACTCTGGCCATCTCCAATCATCTTGCCCCCCCTCGCCCCCCTCAATTTAACCCCACCTCTCACTTGCCAGGCGTTGCCCCACCCTCACTCTCTTTCCAACTCTCTCCCACACCAACCCCATTACTCCTCTGTGCATTCCTTCAACAGAGGCTGCCTGACCCGCTGGTTTCCTCCATGTCTTTTCCATCTCAAGATCCCAGCATTTGCTGTTTTTCATACCTCCATTTTACACACGAAATGTCTGATTTTCTGTCATTTAGACGGAAACTAGAAATCTCCGATAAGTGACACAATGCAAGGGGTGTGTTGTTGAATCCGACATGTCATGCTAAAATGCCCTATGAATGGTCACCCTCTGATGCTCACTACCCAAGTACATTAAAAAAAAAACACCCATGCTGTGGCCCTTCACGACCAGGTCTTGAGGTTCATTTCATCTTTACAGCCCAATTCTAATGCCTTTTCAAGCGACTTTGCAAACATGCAAAAATAGCCTTTTAGGTGAAAAACTCATTATTTTGCGGCACTTTTGTTAACGATAAAGTGGGATATTTTATAGAGACTTTAGGGATTAAAAAACGTGTTTTTTTATAAACTTCTCATACAGCTAGGATCACCACGTGATGTAGCCAATACTATGAGCAGCTTAGAACTAAAAATATATAAATAACATTTGAAAGATGTTTTGTAGAATTTTATTTCAATTGCAATTATTTTCCAGAAGAAACTTGAAATGACAATACGTGAAATGGGTTGCTTTATTACGCAAAATCACGCCATCGTGTGCAACGCATTCCCCACAAGGGTAATCATTTCCTCCATGCTGACAAAATGGCATTTGCCAAGTACAAGTGTATGAAATTAAAGTGGATGCTACCATTTACATATCCGTTTCCAGTCAAAGAGGAAAAAAAAACCGTTCAAGTATATATTATGCATATACCCAAGATTGCATTTATAGCTCACATTTGTGCTCGCTCATTCTGTATAATGTTCTCTGACAGGATAGAATTGAACTCAAAGAGTCCTGCTGATGCTATATTCTTTCAATAATAAAGCGGAGGTCCTCTCGCCATTCGCTGAGTAGTGCAGTCACACAATATTGCGGTGCCATGTCGGAAACAACATGGGAATTAATATGCAAATTATTTCAACTCGAATGGAAACGAGTGCGAGCCCTAATGAACACTGGAGCCCGGTTGTTGATGCCTCCATATGATACATTCTTTCTAAACACGAATAATGCATTCTTTCCATTTAACGGAAACTAGAAATCAGATAACGACACAATGAAGGGGGTGTGTGTGTTAAATCCGACATGTCATGCTAAAAATGCCCATATCACCCCTCTGATGCTCCCCTTCTGGGATGCTCACACGACCCACTACCCAAGTACATTAAAAAAAAAAACCACCCATGTCTGTGCCTTCACGACCAGGGCTTGAGGTTCATTTCATCTTTACAGCGCAATTTATAATGGCCTTTTCAAGCAACCGCAATGGACATGCAAATTTATTTTGCGGCAACGATAAAGTGGGATATTTTTATAGAGACTTTAGGGATTAAAACACCTTCTCAGCCCAGCTAGGATCACCACGTGATGTAGCCAATATCTATTGTAAACTTGAGAACTAAAAATATATAAATAACATTTGAAAGATGTTTTGCAGAATTTTATTTCAATTGAAATTTATTTCCATAAACTTGAAAATGAGCAAACGTCGCCTTATGCACAAGGGTACTCAGGTAGACCTCCATGTATTCACCCCCAAAAGTCCTAAAAAAACGCCATTCACCCATGCAAAACCCTACCATGTAATCATTTCCTCCATGGACAAAAAAATGGGTTGCCAAGTACAAGTGTATGAAATTATTGGATGCTACCCTATTCACATGATAAAGCGATCCAGCTGCCAAACGTTGGCACATATATTATGCTGAAATTTGTTTATAGCAAATGCTCAATTCTTTTAAAATGTTCTCTGACAGGATGAGAAGACGTGAAATGGGTTGAACAAAGCAAAATCCCGCCCTGCTGATTGCTATATTCTTTCAATAATACATTTCCTCCATGCTGACAAAATCCTCTTGCCATGTATGAAATTAAAGTGGATGCACAATCCGTTTCCCAGGGCCAGAGAGAAATGTCGGAAACAACTTGAACAATTCGCTCAACTGTAGAATTGACTCAAAGAGTCCTGCTGATGCTATATTCTTTCAATAATAAAGCGGGGGTCCTCTCGCCATTCGCTGAGTAGTGCAGTCACACAATATTGCGGTGCCATGTCGGAAACAACATGGGAATTAATATGCAAATTATTTCAACTCGAATGGAAACGAGTGCGAGCCCTAATGAACACTGGAGCCCGGTTGTTGATGCCTCCATATGATCATTCTTTCTAAACATATTAATAATGCACAGGGTTTCTTTCACTGAAGGCGCAGTGTTACTTAAAACAAAATGTTTCATCCCGTTGCCATCGCACCCCACCGAATTCACGCTGAAAGCCGACACAAATAAACGACCAGCCACCCTCAGCCTCAGATTATAAAGGTCGCTATTGTAAACGTGACAACTGGATATAGAAGCGTATTAATAAATCAGCAACTTCGCAGGCTTTTAAGACTCAGGTAGACCTGTTCTGTTTACGTAAATGAAATACATATTGGGCGCTATCACTTCAAGATCCGGTGAATATTCACATGATGAGTGGTCTGCGAATGGCATTGAAATTTGTTCCAAATCACCAATAAGAGAGACAGACCTTCGACAAAAACAGTATGAAAATGCAGACTCCCCCAAAGCCCTGTCACCTTGACCTACTTGACACCAAGTGAACTATGTGGAAAGTTGGCAAGTCTCAGAAGATACACATTTGAGTTTCGAGGGAATGGTGGTAAAATCTTCCACGGGGAGATATTGTTGGCAAATAACTTCGGTTCAAACTAAGTTGGAGATTTTTTTTTAAATGTTTCTATTGTGGCACTTTTAAATATAAACCTGGTCCTGACTTCGAATGACCAGGTTGCTCGCTAGAAACCAGAACCAGGTTTCAAGAAGGTTTTTAAGAATTCTGAAGTTAATCCTAACAAAATATTCTTATCAATTGACCTCTCCATGTGCTAACCCAACACAGCTCTTTTTGAAATAACTGCAATTGATACAATGTCTCAAATAAAAATAAACTCGGTGTATTTACTACATCATAACATGCGTGGAATCGTAGATACAGAAGTTAAATAACCGCGTTGGTAAGCCATATGGTTAATAAACATCCACATTTTTAAAAAAAAGTCAAATTCTAAATCTTTCGATATTTAGAAGGGTGACATTTTTTTTCCTCAGAAATAAAAGTCCTCAAACGTCTGTTTTCATTTTCTTCTTCGGTAAAATGAGTGAAGTCACTATCTTCATCTGGAGCTGCGATTCCAAGATTAATTGTAGGTGGCAATTAAAACACAACGCCGGGTAGCTCAAAAATGTTGTACTTAGTTTTACGGAGTCTGAATGGCATTTTCCCTCTCTCTAACTAATCCATTGCAATTAGTTATAAATGTAGCATAATCTGGGGTGCGTGTTGATAATTAATCTATCCCATCAGAAGTGATTTAATGCAGTGATAGCAAAGGAGACGCGAAAATTTTAAAATTAAATGATGAATTTAAAAAAACGCTCTTTTCCTTGTTAAGCAGTCTTACTAGAGCGTTTGGTATTTTATAATTTAGATACAAAGTTGTGCTTGTAGCTATAGCTGTGTTTTGAGCATTTTTTTAAAATATCAGATCTACAAGCTTTTCCCTATAATCTTTTAAGGCAACATGGACGTGGGTTATTAATAATTTACCATTGGTTTTGATGAAGTAGTTTGGCCTAAGCACCATTTAGTATCAACCAAATACACCCTAACCCACACGTCCCCTCATTACTCTTATTTATATCAACATCATCTTTCATAACGTGTATTCCAAAAATACTTTCTGTACAAAACAGATCAGTTTTGCTGAAAATGAAGTATAGTCTTCTTCGCAGATTTGCCATTTACACATTGCGGCGCATGTATTAAGGAATAACTTTTCTTTGTTTAGTGTCTACTGAAAATAAAACAGACTAACTTATTTTCCACTCACATCGATCAATCAAATAGAAGAACTGGTGTCAATGTACTAACCACCCAAAGACCTTGATAGACCCACAATAAAACATAAGGAAAACAGCTGATCCACAAAGGGCCAGTCTAGACAAAGCCTCATCAGTCTCGCCAATTTTTTGTTGTCATTCCCATAGGGATTGTAATATAATTGTTCTGATGTCTATGTTCATTACCAGAGCTAAATACCATTCGGAATGCATCTGAGTGGCAAAAAAAAAACCCACTGACTACAGCAATTTAAGGTTGATTGCAGTGGATCACCAACGATAAACACCTTGCCAAAATTCAAACCATTCAAAGGTCTTTCTTTTCTGTGCTTGATTTAGCAGAATTGCATTTCTAAATTTCCTGTTCCTCATTTCCCCAAAGGTTTAACCAGGAACGATAGCGCATTAAAAAAAAACATAGATTTCTTTAGAGATTCATTTTCGAGTCACACAACGAACGGTTACATTAACGCAATTGACATTTTATCCACTCAAGATTTAGATATAATGCTAAAGAAGGCCACAGTATGCAAGGCAGGACTGGTTTAAGTTTAATTTCGGGCAGTTCGTCCGATGAACAAGCAAAACGGCGGACAACACTTGTTTGTGCGAGCATCGATACATTATGAAACTTTTCTGAGGATAATCCGCCAAAATCCGAGGTGCCAGATTTTGCCAATTCAACAATCAGCCATAAGAAAGTTCTTGAAAGTTGTTAGTGGGCGGAGCGAGGGGGGCGGGAGTGGCGGTGGCGAAGAAGTGGCGCCCTGTACAATATTTTTGTAATAGTCACTTTGGAAATTGCACATCTAACGTCAAAAATGAAACGTTAAATATCCAAATGGGAAATCGGTATAAATGCCAAATACTGACAATATTCACTGAGTTTATAGACTTCTCCAACATTATTTTCGCCCTGCTCTCACTTTCTTCCGCGAAATTCAATCGTCTGCATCCCAAATGAAAACGTTTATAATATTTACCCCAAAGAACCAACCACATATTTTTTTAAAGGGCTTCAAAATTGTTGATAGCTTAGCAACTCTGAACGCAAATTTAAGGGTGTTTTTTTTTTTTTTAATTGATTAAAAGTGTTAAATCTTAACCAAGTACAATAGGCTTTAGTTCCCATCAGAATGTGGCCAACCTCCAGGCAGGCGTTTGGGACTTTTTTGTTTCACACTGTATGGACATTAAATCCACTGTGGGATAACTTTCGGAACACTGGAGTCATTTTGAAAGGGACAGTTTTGAGTTGTGGACTTGCAGCTGCTTCATTCAAATTGCGTGTATTTTTTTTTTTTGGAGGGAGTAGGATGAAGAGCAGCCTGTGAATGCTTTCAAATGAGAGATGAGGCATATTGAAAACTATATTAAATTACCCTGATTAACAATTTAGCCACGAACATGGGAGGTTTGCGCTCTTTATACCCAGGACTGGGGACTATTCATGCCAGCAGCTAAGAGGTCGAAAGGTTTCTGAAGTTCACAGGCTCGTTCTTTTGTTATGCTAACAGACAATATAGTATCAGCTGCTCAGTGGACCGTGAAATATAAATGATTCCTTGAGAACTTCGAATAACATGTCAGGCTGTCCTGAAATACCAATGTTGTCCCCTCAGTTTTGTCAGACTCTTGTACATGCAGTCCCATAGAAAACCTAATTAAAAATAACCCGAATTTGTGGTGGAATAATTATTTGGGAAGATGTCAAATATGTTCTAGCTTGTTTATGAAGCTTTTTTTTTGCTGTTTTAAAAAAAAAATCACAGCACAAAGCCAAGTCTCCAAGTCTCCATCGGTTGGAAGTTTTCAAAAGGGGTCGATGATTTGAAATTGGTGTCAGGTTTCTCATCACAAACAGTTAACAGCGAACTGCAGGATGCTAGGGTATCTATAACGAACCACCAAGTGATTCACTGCAAAAACTGTTACTCACAACTTCAGCATAAAAAATAAATTGCGGGGACCCAGCTCGCAGTCGTCCTATCTGTAAAGGAATCTCATAAATACCGGGAAAGAAAGATTGCGCCTTTGTCCCATTGCTACTATTTCTTTTGCGAGTACCAACCCCACGCCCCTCTCAACAACACCCCGACCTCAAAAAATATCGGCAACGCAGTCCAACAATGTCTTATGAAGTTTGTTGCAGAATCCCATTTAGATTAAACCTTTCTGAGATACGCAGATGTCCATAGAGTTTTGGCTATGCTTGTGCATTCAATAATTCGGTAATGTTCCCGCAGACAACTGGAATTCAGTGACCATCTATGATAATAACGGATAAACAAATAAAGTTACCCTCAAAAAGAAAATGAAGGGGGACAAGTTCCATTATTATATGTAGGCATAGAAGTTAATGGCAAGTTACCTGGACACAACACATCATTATATCGGGCATTACGACTTATCTGGTCGAAATATACTAATTAGTTGAACGGAGACATCCAATTTATTATTTGGTGAAAATGCTCGAAGTTTTCTGTGCCCTCGCCATTGCGCATTCAAATGTGCCGACGTTTTGATTTGGAATGAATGTTTTAATACAATAATAGGTCAACTAAATTCTGCGTTTCATTCATTCTGTCTCCCTGATACTTGGTTGGAAAATTCTGTACTTAAAGTTTTGGAGAAAGCAACGGCGAAGTATTTAGAAAGGCATATGTCAGACTAATTCAACTTTTCACCATAGTCTTTTGGTTTTACTACTTTTCACAATAGTTTATTATGAGAATCACTTTATTAACGCATTGCCTGCAAATAGTTTCATACAATTGTTATTTTATATTTTAGGGGCGGTGAGAGGGTGGAGATAACTTGTGGACATCTAATTTTCTAGTGTTTATACCTGAAAAATATTTTGTAAATGTCTATTTGTTTCTAAATAATTGTTGTCATAGATACTAAGAGTTTTCCAAGATGCTTCGGAATACATCCATATTAGTTTATTTGGTTCTAAAGTTAGTAGCGTCGATAGTTTACGATTATACCGATGGATATTGTTTCCATTAAATCGCCGTGGTTAGGAGAATTTAGTTTCTTTAATGAGAAAATGTAATACGGGTCGATGGCAAAACCATGCTTTTAAGTGTATTTGACAAACATTAATTCTGTCACTACTGATTGAATGTTATAGTTACTTCCATCCATGTACAGTAGTTTAGCTGTGACGCCAAACAGCAAAATTTGAGGCTGAGTATTCCACAATGAAGTGCCCAAAATCTAATAATTTTACCATTTTATATCGCAACACATCTTAGGAAAAAAAGGTTGTGACGTTTTGCTCTTGTTAACAGTTCGGGCATAATTGCCTTATACTAAGACAGAGGAACTTTCCCTCTCTGTACATTAAATATTTTACCATTTGAATAATTATTTGCATGGAGTCAAAAGATGAAAAACTAAGATCAAGCTCTTGTTGATCTCAATATCAACAGGAAAATAACGAGTTAAATATTCATTATTGTCACTTAAGCATTTGTTATGGAGTGTATCGTTCATTTTATAAACGATGTTTTCGTTTCAGGATAATTTTCTTTAAAGTTGAGGTACGTTTTGTAATCGGCCCCGCAGTTACTATCTAGACCGCAGAGTATTAATTACACTTAACTTGGGCGTTGACATTGGATATCTTTACTGTCAGGGTTATTAGTATTTGTAAAATTGGTTCTCGTTTCTTTTCAGGGATTTAGGTTCGAATTTGATTAAAATGCGTTCTATTCAGGAACATGGTTCAATCAAGTTAGAATTATTTCAGATGGGGTTGACCATACTGTCCCAATCCTGGAAAATATGGATTTCTATACAACACACGTCTTCTTTTATTTTATGCCCATAGTTACGGATATTTAAATAATGTTATGGCATTTGATGGCGTAATTTTGATACGGTGGATCCTTTATTGATAGATCTCAATATATATGCAATCGTTTAGAGAGGTTGATCCGCATTCTTAGTTTCTATATTTAACGAAGCCAGTAGTACAATTTGAAACCGGAAACTAGAATTAATGACAGTAGAAATGCATGCATAAATTATATTAAACGCACTGATTTTGCAACAAAAAAACTGCTTTTCATAACACATGCAAGCAACGGAACAGCATTGTTGTATAAATGGGTATGAGAACTATTTAATTTATTAGTTAAGTTATATATTAATACGATAGTTTATTACTAAACAAGGGTGGTTTGTAGTAACACGTGATGTCTCTGGAACATAGTGGAGCTGCTTGCATGTGAAATACTCGATTAAGCTGAATACACAAATATTTCAAAAAAGATCACAGGTGAAAACCAAATCTTCCACAGGTTCTTACATTGGAACATTTGCAGAAATATCATGTGTTCCCCGCGACACATATATAAACTAATTAGCACCACAGCAATTCTTTAATCAGTAGTCCCATCTAGATTTTTTAAATTATCTTACGAAAAGAAATGATTTGAATAATGTGGGAACCGTTTCATGGCTTGTGAAATTAAATTCCCGAATTGTACATAAGTCTTTTGTTTGCAAACGTTATGCTGTCTTTGAATTAAACCAGAAAGGTGTTTAGTTTTGCTTCGACATTGGTCTGGCGCTATCGTGGTATCACGATAGAACGCGCTTCCTAAAACGGCTATTTCTAGTGACAACAAGTTCAGCCACTTCAACACTATAAGATGTCCCAGGACAGTTTACAGGGGAGGAATTAAAGAAATGAGACAACTGGCCGCAATGAGAGGCATTGGAACAAATGACCACAAACTTAGTCCAATATTTAAATTAATGAGCGGTTTAAACGAGGAAGGAAAGAAAAGGGGGTTCAGAAGGAAATCCCAGCAGAGAGTGCCCTTGCATGTCATCTTACACTAGAGTTGAACACAGTTTAAATCAGTTGTGCTTCTTGCGTGTTAACGGTTTGTTCAGAGTTATCAGTGTATATAACAGCGGAGACTTGATCAATTAAGTGAGAAGTCCCAATAGATGCGTTTGTTTCGCAGGCGTCCCCGCTCACCTAGCGACCAGCCCACTGTATATGTTCCATAGGTAAGCTTCATCGCTGTCTCAACTTGAGTATAAACATGGTCAACTTTGTTATTCATTCTTTACACAAAGGCGTGTTCTGGTCACTTTCTAAATGTTGTCCTTGCATGGATGTTCTGGTGTATGTATTTTTGATTTTGTGTAGGATTTGCAGTCAGCTTTAGTTCTTTACCTTGTTTGTGTTGTGCAGAACATCGGCACATAACTACACAACTGCCCGGGGCACACCTACCCCTTATGTTGCACCCCTTCGCTCCACCTTGTGTTTTTGTAGGGTATATAATTTTCGTTTTGGACAGAGAAACATTAAATGCAAAATTAAAAAAAAAAAAACAGATGATGCTGGAAATACTCAGCAGTTCAAGATGCGGCCTAACTTGCTCAGTATTTTGTTTTTACCATTTTCTGTTTTATTTTAGATTTTCAGCATTTGCAAGGTATAAATAACCACGCGCATTAAATAAATGTTCTGCAGAATTTATTACTCCATAAAGTGGGAATCCAGTAAGCTTGGGCCTACAGATAACTAATGTGTCAAGGGCATTACAGTGGAAATATCTATAGAAGATTCCCAGAATTATTTGGTGTTCATTTCCTGAAACTCGGCTACTTTTAACCAGCCGGAAATGACACACATGTCATTACAACTGTAACACGGTAGTAGTGGAAGCATACATATCAATATTCAAGTTTCTTCATTTCAATCTTTTTTAAAGTGAACAATCTTAGATGAAGAATATAATAATTATATTTACATGAGATATACATCTACTTTCTCAAGGGAGGTTGGTTTCGCTGCTATCAAACAAAGCAAAGTCGATTTCATTTAAATAAGTCTGTTTGCAACCACATTTTAACATCAGCTATGTTACCAAAAAAATGTCATTTTCTTTGTGATATAGTAATTAATCCAATTCGATTATATTACAAGAACTAAAGAGAATCCTTTTTGCGATTTTTTTTTTAAATGCATAAAATGAAATAAGATTCCAGTTTACATAGCCTAAACATTATGCAATATGTTAATTAATGCTGTGATATTCTGCATTTCTGTACGCCACGAATGCTTCTGTGCTGATGTAAGCTTGGTGTTTCGGTTACCCAAATTAATAATATTAATCTATACTGGATCAGGATTTATCTCTGCTTTACATATTTGGTAGAATTCCATTAAAAAAAAACTTTCGAAGGCAGACCCTGAAAACAAGGTACCTCCCAAAATGAGATTATACGTATCATATGCATAGACACTCCACTGAGAATGGTGAAATATATAATGTATTAATGATACATTAAATCTGCATATACTGACACCTGGGTACTCACCTTTGTTTGATAACCCCTGTTTTCTCCTAAAGTCCGTTTTGCTGTTCGGAACCCCCCAAAGCATTAAACAAGGGCATTCCGCGTAGATTCAGTTAATGTTGGTGAAACCAAGCAACCTTAATCAGCATGCTGATTGCATCGCCAACTAACAAATAATTAACTACACAGAACATTGCATTACATTTCATTAAATCCTCGTTAGATATTCTGTTCTGCAGCGGCGTTCTATTTCGTTAGCAAATGTGGATGCTTGAAAAAAAAATATTAACATATGCAAAACCTGTGCTAAATATTTCAGAGAAAAGCATTTTGACAAAATAAAATGAAGAACGTGTCGAGAATCTGCGAAGATCTAGTGAACGGGAACTTAAATATTTTCAAGTATAACTGCGATGGGCATTGAGATTGTTCAGAACACATAGGATATTTATGTTGTATTATATTGTGTACGATAGGATTTAACTACGAACACAATATATATCTAAGTATCCAGACAATATGCAGGAGCACATGAGCACAACAACATCGGAATATACACGTGTGCTTTCATCTGTGTATTGGTCAATTCTGGACACAAAAAAGCTGGAGTAACTCAGCGGGACAGGCAGCATCGTCTACCTCTGGGTTTGTCAGACTTTGCATTACTTGCCGACTATGTACAATTCTAAACGTTTCTCTCCCGAATTGTTTCACATTTTGAAAACACCAAAGCCATATCCTATAGGACGGGTGCTGAGGATTTATGTTGTTTTATCCTTTTTTTTCCCCTTCTGGGACGTGAGAAGTAACATTATAAAATGTATAATATCGAATTATTTCTTATGTGGTCACGTCGAGTGCGAAATGCAGATTAAAACACGCTCCCTTGGTGATGGAGGAAGATTTAGAGATATGAGCGGCATGAACACACGGTCCCCAATTTAATGCTAGCTCGTTGAAATGATAGCACGAAGCCATGACACGCACCAATATGTAATCTTTGCATTTTCGGCTTCGACTGTAGAATTATGCTACGTGTCGTTTTGTATTCGTCAGTTATTTGCTTTACTTCCCCCCAAAAAAACTATTTTACAACCAGTAGGTATTAAATCAAAACGAGCACGAATTAATTCTGTAATATAAAATATTTAACGATGAAATCATTTATTTATTTATGTACTTATTACTTGTCATAGTGAGACAATTAAAAGGTTAGAATATATGCAGATGTGAAATGGCATTGTCACCAAGGTAAGATACTGGTGAATATTCCATCTTTTTGGTATAAACCGCAGATCTATCAAACTAATTAACATACAGTCATGAAATGCTAATTATTTCCATGCATACTGTATTTGGGTCATTGTGCCTTCCGTGTGCTGAAAGATCTCAGCTATTCATATTACTGTACTGCACTGCCCTCTGCTAATACTGAAATCAATGACTGTCAGCTGTAGCGCTGCATACCTTGGTTGTTGTTGCTTCATATCTACGCAAAGCAAGTAACCCCAAGTAAACGATGTCTGTGCGTAGTTTTTTACGTTGCAACTAAATGAAAAAGACAGCCAATGTCTCCGAAGATGATCGGATCATTCCCACCCACTGGATTGTACTATATATTCGCACACTAAATGATATTTACATCCAATTATCATTTGTGTCTATGCGGAGGTTGACTTCAAAAAACAACTTATTTATTAACTGTTTTAACGATTTCAAAGGCTGAACCTCTTACAGGGAAGACGTTGTTGCAGTTTATGGATTTGAAAGCTTGTCAGGTATCATTCAATAATCAGTAAACAGATCATAATGTACAATGAGATAAAACAACTGATTTATCCCGCAATTTGCTCAAACCCATTGTTTCTTAAATTATGTCTGGTCTAAAATATTGAAAATAACCAATTTTACATTCCATATACTGGTAAATATCGGACGCGATAGTAATTTGGACTTCAGCTGCAATTCAGTGCAGTTAATTCAGTGTGTCATTATGTAATATGTAGGAAGGAACTGGTTTAAACCGAAGATAGGCGTTACACTGCTGGAGAATGCCAGCCAAGTTTGATATATTGTCCATGTTAAATCATTAGGTTTGATATTGCAAATCTTGGCGAGATTCCGAGGGAGCTATTTGCAAATCCCAAGGAAAAAATATCATATATTTCAGTTGCACATGCATCGTTTAGCTGCAACTGGAGGTGCAACCTTTCCATCGGATATAACACCGATAACACAAGCGATACCGCGCCCACGTACAGCAAGATCCCACCATAACCACATTGGTTACCAATGACAACTTTAGGTGAATTGTTGACACAATTCAATAACTGCTGGTAAAACAAATCCGCTATTCTACACCGTTCATGGTATGTTCTGCGATCGTGGAATTGGGGCACGATTTCGATTGGCTTTTCCAAGGTAAATGTGAAGACCAATGAAGATAAAGATCTTGGAGATGATTGGATCTTCAAAACACAATGTGCCCATCCTTATCCCACTACCCCCCGACAACCACAGAACTTTATTACTGAACGTGATGACTGACTTTGCAGTGATATACGTGGCCCTTTTGGCCAATTTCGTATCATTACCTTGTCTAAGCCCGGTATTTAAAGATGACCCTGCAATTGTTTTCTCTTGATTCCCTTCCAGAATTTAAAAAAAGCTGCTTATTTTTGGAATCTCGGATTTATCAATCTTTGATTGATTCCAGCTTCCCATAAAATTAGCCTCGCACCTCAGTTGCCAACTCTCAACTGCAAGGCAAACTATTTCACCACAGGTACACAAAAATGCTGGAGAAACTCAGCGGGTGCAGCAGCATCTCTTGAGCGAAGGAGATAGGCAACGTTTCGGTCGGAAACGTTGCCTATCTCCTTCGCTCAAGAGATGCTGCTGCACCCGCTGAGTTTCTACGGCATTTTTGTGTACCTTCGATTTTCCAGCATCTGCAGTTCCTTCTAAAACGCACCGTCTATCTATGTCCTCCAGAGATGTTGCCTGACCTGTTAAGTTACCCCATCACTTTGTGTCCTTTTATTCATTCCACACCGCTCACACTTGTTGTATATATTACACTTCCCGTCCACTCCCTACACATTGGGGCAATATACCGAGGCCAATTAACCTACAAACATGCCCGTCTTTAAAATGCGGGAGTAAACCAGTGGACCTGGAGGGAACCCACACGGTCACAGGGAGAACATGCAAATTCCACCCAGATAGCATTTGAGGTCAGAATCAAACTAAAGTCTTTCTGGCACTGTGGCACACAGGGAAGTTTGTAATGCTGTTGATGCTATGTGGGCATCAGTGGGCCGAAAAGTTGCCTATCTCCTTCGCTCAAAAGATGCTGCTGCACCCGCTGAGTTTCTCCAGCATGTTTGTCTACCTTCGATTTTCCAGCATCTGCAGTTCCTTCTTAAACTATTTCACCACAGCTGAAAGTCAAAAATAAATTATAGTATTACCTTTTCTTACGTTTCATTAGACTCTGCAACCTCTTAGTGAATAGTAAAGACTTGAGGTTCAAGATCCAATGGACTGTACCTACTGGTCATGAATTCAACTAAGGTGGCATGATTAGTGAGTTTGTGGATAAACCAAAATTGGAGGAATAGTGAAGATTCAAGAGGGTTGTCTAAGATTATAACATGATCTACATTGGCTGAGAAATTGCACAAAGGAATGGCAGATGAATTTTAACTCATAAAAGTGATAAATAAAGCATTTTGGGAAGTTAAATTAGAGCAGGGCATATACAATGAAGGATAGAAACCGGCAGAGTATTGTAGAATAGAGAGACCTAGAGGTACAAATGCATAGTTCCCAGAAAAAAAACACAAGAAGATAAAGTATTGAAGAAGGTGCATGGCTTGCTTGCCTTTATTGGATAGGGTTGGGAGTTGGGACATCACCTTTTAGCTGCACAAGACATAGGTAAGATGTCATCTGGAATATTAAATGCAGTTCTGGTTACTTTACTATAGGAAAGGTGTGTTCAAGTTAGAAACAGTTAAACAAAGTTTCTCATGGATGTTGCAGGAACTTCTTTATTCTTAGAATAAAGGGGAGGTCATTTAAGACTGAGGTGAGAAAAAACTTTTTCACCCAGAGTTGTGAATTTGTGGGATTCCCTGCCACAGAGGGCAGTGGAGGCCAAATCACTGGATGGATTTAAGAAAGAGTTAGATAGAGCTCTAGGGACTAGTGGAGTCAAGGGATATGGGGAGAAGGCAGGCACGGGTTATTGATAGGGGACGATTAGCCATGATCACAATGAATCTCTGGAACTCTCTACCACAGAAGGTAGTTGAGGCCAGTTCATTGGCTATATTTAAGGGGGAGTTAGATGTGGCCCTTGTGGCTAAAGGGATCAGGGGGTATGGAGAGAAGGCAGGTACGGGATACTGAGTTGGATGATCAGCCATGAATGGCGGTGCAGGCTCGAAGGGTCGAATGGCCTCCTCCTGCACCTATTTTCTATGTTTCTAACTGGGGAGCTTGAGTTATAAGAAGAAACTGGATAGGCTGGGACTGTTTTCCCTGGAGCAAAGGAGGCTGAGGGGTTACCATGAGGTTTATAAATGAATGGAGGGTTTAGACAAAGTGAATGCTCACAGGGTAGTCTAAAACTAGAGAGAACACATAGGTAAAAATACAAATAAAAAGAATACAATGAATTATTATTTATACAAGGTAACCAGATCCTAATAGTGCTAACCAGAGTACATTGCGATTCTCTCCTCAGCTAGGTTTGTGGTTAAGATTATGTAGAGTACTTCAAGAGCTGGATGGTTGATGGGAAGAAGCTGTTCCGGATCCGGTGGTAATGGTTGTCAGGCCTCTTGCCCATGGTCCCAAGGTGAGTGTGTGACCAGGGTGATGTAGGCCTTTGATGGTATTAGCTACCTGCTTGAAAATCAATACCTGTGATGTCCATGCGGATCACTTTCAGTAGATTCTTGAGTTTGAGTGACTTCAAGAGGTTATGATGCAACCAATGGATTTCCAAGTTGGGATGTAAAGAAGCTGTTCCGGATTCCGGAGTATGGTGTACAATTTTGGTTCCCAGGCCAACAAATTGCCCATGGTCCCAGCAACTAAGTTACAGGTGAACAAGTTAGGGCATGACCAGGGGGGGATGTAGAGGTTTTTGATGATATTAGGATACAGAGTTGCTTGAAAATCAATACCCTGAGATGTCAAACAAGGGGACAACATGAGAATTAAGGGACTGATCACTTTCAGTAGCCACCATTCTTGAGTTTGAGTGACTGAAACAGGTCATGATGCAACCAATCCTCAGATTTCTCTTCCTGAAGATGGCAGTCAGCTCTTTGGTCTTGCTAATGTTAGAAGCAAGATTGTGGCTCTGGTACCTTTCAATCAGATTATTGATCTCCCACCTATACTCTTACTCATCATTACACTTTATTTAGCCAACAATCGTGGTTTCATCAATAAATTGAAATATGGCATTGGACCAGTGTCTGGCTACACAGTCATAGAAACATGGAAACATAGAAAATATGTGCAGGAGTAGGCCATTCGGCCCTTCGAGCCTGCACCGCCATTCAATATGGTATGACTGATCATCCAACTCAGTATCCCGTACCCTCCTTCTCTCCATACCCCCTGATCCCTTTAGCCACAAGGGCCACATCTAACTCCCTCTTAAATATAGCCAATGAACTGGCCTCAACTGTGGCAGAAAGTTCCAGAAATGGGTATAGAGAGTAGAGGGGACTCAGCGGGCAGTCACGAGCTTCCTCTGTGCTGATAGTCATTGAGGAGGAAGTCTTGTTTCCAAATTTTACTGATTGAGAAAGTCAAGGATCTAATTGCACAGGAACATGCTGAAATGCAGTTCCCTGAGTTTTACGCTAACTTTAGAGGGGATGATGGTGTCGAATACCGAATAGTAGTCGTTGACAACAGCCTGACATGTGTAGAGAGATGACATTTCAGGTCAGGACCCTTCTTCAGACTGATGAAGGAGAGGGTAGAGAGCTGGCAGAGAGAGGTGAGGGGAAAAGATTTGGCAAGAACTGGTAAGTGTTTTGGTGAGGAGGGATAGAAACATAGAAACATAGAAATTAGGTGCAGGAGTAGGCCATTCAGCCCTTCGAGCCTGCACCGCCATTCAATATGATCATGGCTGATCATCCAACTTAGTATCCCGTACCTGCCTTCTCTCCATACCCTCTGATCCCCTTAGCCACAAGGGCCACATCTAACTCATTCTTAAATATAGCCAATGAACTGGCCTCGACTACCCTCTGCAGCAGAGAGTTCCAGAGATTCACCACTCTCTGTGTGAAAAAAGTTCTTCTCATCTTGGTTTTAAAGGATTTCCCCCTTATCCTTAAGTGATTGCCAGGTGCATTCATCGCTGGAGAGATTTTATGGAGAAAAAATAATCTGGGGGGGAAGGGGGGGGGGGGGGGGGGGGGGGGGGGTGAAATGCGGAACCAGCCCTCTGAACCCGAAAATCTCATTTTACAGTTGTAGCGTTATTCCCTCAAATTTTGAGCTGTAATTTTAAAAGTGAGGCATATATTTTTCAAATCTGTTTGCTATCTATAAAACCTTTTCATTCTTATAAGATAAAGCACTTCATGGCTTCATTGTTGTCAGTTGCCCCACTTCCCTAAATAAAATCATAATGGAAAAGTGACACATTCAGCGTTGTTTTTCTCAAAATCACCATGTTGGCACGTTGCTACTAACTGCAAGAATTATGAAATTCTTACCAATTTGGGTAGAGAGCTAAAATGAAATGGTAGACAAAAAGTGATGAGGAGCAGTTGTATGTTATAAAAATCAGCCCGGCAGTATAAGAGTCCACTTAGAATGTCACAAAATGCTGGAGTAACTCAGCGGGACAGGCAGCATCTCTGGAGAGAAGGAACGGGTGACGTTTCGGGTCGAGACCCTTCTTCAAACTGATGTCAGGGGAGTGTTTGGGACAGAGATAGAATGTAGTCGGAGACAGTAAGACTGGTGGGAGAACTGGGACGGGGCAGGGGATAGAGGGAGAGGGAAAGCAAGGGCTATTTGGAGTTAGAGAAGTCAATGTTCATACCGTTGGGGTGTAAGCTACCCAAGCGAAATAGGAGGTGCTGTTCCTCCAATTTGTGCTGGGCCTCACTCTGACAATGGAGGAGGCCCAGGACAGAAAGGTCAGATTGGGAATGGGAGGGGGAGTTGAAGTGCTGAGCCACTGGGAGATCAGGTAGGTTAAGGCGGACTGAGTGGAGGTGTTCAGCGAAACGATCGCCGAGCCTGCGCTTGGTCTCACCGATGTAGAGAAGTTGACACCTGGAACAGCGGGTACAGTAGATGAGGTTGGAGGAGGTGCAAGTGAACCTCTGCCTCACCTGGAAAGACGTTGGGGTCCTTGGATGGAGTCGATGGGGGAGGTAATGGGACAGGTGCGGTTGCAGGGGAAAGTACCTGGGGAGGGAGTGGTTTGGGTGGGAAGGGACGAGTTGACCAGGGAGTTACGGAGGGAATTGTCTCTGCGGAAAGCAGAAAGGGGTGGAGATGCAAAGATGTGGCCAGTGGTGAGATCCCGTTGGAGGTGGCGAAAATGTTTTATGCAACAGCTGATGAGGTGGAAGGTAAGGAGAAGGGGGGCTCTGTCCTAGTTACGAATGGGGGGAGGGGGGGCAAGAGCGGAACTGTGGGATATCGAGGAAACCCTAGTGAGAGCCTCATCTATAATGGAAGAGGGGAACCCCCATTCAAAATGCTTAGATACATATTCGTAACTCTTTTCAAATCAAAATATTTGCCCTTAAAAGGTTTGGATGTTAGCAAAAGATTATAACTGGTGTTTTAAGTGGACCAACATATTAATCTATAGGATAGTTAATGCTGCTTTTGGCTAATACATTAATTCACATTAACTCTGCTAAACATCTGCCATTGTGTAAGGTGATCTTTGTTGGGTCTCAACCCAGGAACAAATTCAAAATCCACCTTGGTTTTGCATCTAATGTCCTAGAATCATCTTAGAACTGTATCTGAGAATATTCTCCATCCCTCTATTGTTGGGTGGGATTTAACTATCTAATCCCAGAGCTCTGGATTTCCTTTACTAAATCTCTTTGCCTCATTTCTTCTTCTTCAAATTACTGCTGAAAATACAAATTATTGACCAAAACTTTGGTAACATTACCAAATGATCCATTGTTTTGATATCAGTTATTGGCTGAATATGTCATCGGAAATTTTAAGCTTGTTTTACTACTTCATAGATTTTTGAGGGTGACAGCTAACACAACGCTCAACAAAACATACAAGATACTTGGATTATAAAACAAAGCAAAATAGCTAGGATTATGCTAAATCTCTTTAAGACACTCGTTTAACTCCAGCCCTAGAATTGAATGCATTTTATGGGCAAAGCACCTTTGAAACAAAGTCAAGGAGGCCGTCTGTCCTGCCCTGTCCTTACCAACTAAAGGTATATTTTGGGTTAACACTCATTCCTAGCTCTTGGTTCCTAGATCAGCATCTCTTGAGGAAACTTCAGAGTTGGATTTTGTTTCATTTGGTTGGATTAAGTCAGCATAGCATCAACAGCATTATAAACTTCCCTGTGTGCCACAGTGCCAGAGACTTTAGTTTGATTCTGACCTCAAATGCTATCTGGGTGGAATTTGCATGTTCTCCCTGTGACCGTGTGGGTTCCCTCCAGGTCCACTGGTTTACTCCCGCATTTTAAAGACGGGCATGTTTGTAGGTTAATTGGCCTCGGTATATTGCCCCAATGTGTAGGGAGTGGACGCAAAAGTGTAATAACATACAACAAGTGTGAATGGGTGATCAATAAAAGGACACAAAGTGATGGGGTAACTTAACAGGTCAGGCAACATCTCTGGAGGACATAGATAGACGGTGCGTTTAAGAAGGAACTGCAGATGCTGGAAAATCGAAGGTACACAAAAATGCTGGAGAAACTCAGCGGGTGCAGCAGCATCTATGGAGCGAAGGAAATAGGCAAAGTTTCAGGCCGAAACCCTTCTTCAGACTGATGGGGGGTGGGGGGCGGGGAGTAGAAAGGAAACAGGAGGAGGAGAAGCCCGAGGGCTGAGGGAGCGCTGGGCGTAGAGTTAGAGGGAAGGGGGAATCACAGAGGCGGAGCAGTTAGAGAGGGGGTTGTGAAACTGTCTCCGGAGAGAGGAGGAGAACTTCTTCAAAGTAGGTATACCTTGAGGAGATTTCACAGTGGAGTAGACAAAGTGTTCAAGAAGGAACTGTAGATGCTGGAAAATCGAAGGTAGACAAAAATGCTGAAGAAACTTCTTCTTCAGTCCATAATGGGTGATTAATGGCCGGCATGGACTCATTTGGGAATAACCATTCTGTGTTATTCAAAAATTCAGACAGGTGTGTTAATGTGACATCAAACCTTGGAAAAGTTTAAAGGAAGAGAAGGTGGCAGACAAATGGCCTGCAGTTCAACTGCAATACTTAGAAACATAGAAACATAGAAATTAGGTGCAGGAGTAGGCCATTCGGCCCTTTGAGCCTGCACCACCATTCAATATGATCATGGCTGATCATCCAACTCAGTATCCCGTACCTGCCTTCTCTCCATACCCTCTGATCCCCTTAGCCATAAGGGCCACATCTAACTCCCTCTTAAATATAGCCAATGAACTGGCCTCAACTACCCTCTGCGGCAGAGAGTTCCAGAGATTCACCACTCTCTGTGTGAAAAAAGTTCTTCTCATCTCGGTTTTAAAGGATTTCCCCCTTATCCTTAAGCTGTGACCCCTTGTCCTGGACTTCCCCAACATCGGGAACAATCTTCCTGCATCTAGCCTGTCCAACCCCTTAAGAATTTTGTAAGTTTCTATAAGATCCCCTCTCAATCTCCTAAATTCTAGAGAGTATAAACCAAGTCTATCCAGTCTTTCTTCATAAGACAGTCCTGACATCCCAGGAATCAGTCTGGTGAACCTTCTCTGCTGCTCGTGCTGCAATGAATGCCGAGTTAAAAGCCTTCGGATGCTGTAAGTTGGATGCCTTAGTGAAATGCTAAAAGTGAATTGAGAAGACTGAGATTGATGTTTATAGCAACTTCATTGTGGAAGTGAGAAGGTTGTATGGTATTGGTGCAGAGGAAGCGGGATGGAAGATCACAAGATCAGTGAAAGGAGAAGAATTATGCCATTCGGCCCATCAAGTCTACTCCACCATTTAATCATGACATCTATCTCCTCCTTCTAACCCCATTCTCCTGCCTTCTCCCCATAACCTCTGACACCCGTACTAACCCGAACACAGAACATAGTAAAGTATAGCCAGGAACAGGCCCCTTGGTACATAATGTCTGTGGTGAACAAAATGCCGAGGTAAACTAATCTCATCAGCCAGCATTTGATCTATATCCCTCCATTCCTTGCATATCCAGGTGCCTCTGAAAGCCTCTTAAATGGTATTATCATATCTGCCCCTTACTACCACCACTGGCAGTGGCTTCCAGGCAGCCACCACCCTCTGTATGAAACAAAACTTGCCCTGCTCCTCTTTGTCCCTTTTCTCCTTAAAGCTATGCTGTGTCATCTTTGACATTTCCACCCTGGGAAAAAGGTTCTGATTTTCAACCCTATCTTTCTTTGCCTCTCATAATTTTATATACATCTATCAGGTCTCCCTTCAACCTCCAGCGTTCCAGAGAAAACAATTCAAGTCTGTTTAACCACACGTGATAGCTGATATATTTGCTACATCTTGCTATATTTAAGAGGGAGTTAGATGTGGCCCTTGTAGCTAAAGGGATCAAGGGGTATGGAGAGAAGGCAGGTGCAGGATACTGAGTTGGATGATCAGCCATGATCATATTGAATGGCGGTGCAGGCTCGAAGGGCCGAATGGCCTACTCCTGCACCTATTTGCTATGTTTCTATGTTTCTAATACCCCCTAATCCAGAAGAGGTGAGAAGGATCATCAGTGATAGAGGAACTAGGCATTTAACATCATCAACTCCGGATTTAAACAGCCACTTGGTATCAAAGCATCCTCAAATGTAGGAATATTATTTTACGATATTTGATACGTAGCACTGTGAGGAGACATTAAGGCAAATCTCAAAACATTTGGTCAAAGAAGCAGATTAGAAAAATTGCCTTAAAAGATTTGCAAGGATTAATGAGTTAATTCCAATAGTTAGAGCTTTGGAAGCTGTAAGCAAAGCCACCAAATCATGGAACAATTATATCTGTGTATGATCACAGGACTGGATATAAAGCTGGCTTATCAGAGGTTTTGATGAAATTACATGGATAAGGATAGGCATGGCCTTAGTTGCATTTGAAGTAAAGATGAAAATATTTTAAATATTTAAATAGAGTAAATATTAATAAACCATCATGAGGGGTGGAAGATTGCAACCTTCACGTGGTCCGCCCTGTTTCGACTAATGCAATCAACTCGACGTGCACAAACGGAAGATCAAATAGAACAAGTTGTCCAACAACTTTAGGCTGTGCACGCCACACGAAAGAAGAACTATCATGAAAGCAACCTCCATTCCATTGACTCCATCTACACCATGGCAAGGCCACCAGCAAAATCAAGGACCAGTCTCACCTCCGTCACTCTCTCTTCTTCTCAGTCCCATCAGACAAGAGGGACAGAAGTTTGAAAAGGCATACCTCCAGATCCTGGCACTTTCTTCCCAGCTGTTATCAGGCAACTGAAAGGTCCTCACACCTGATGCGGTTCTGACGTCCCATTTACCTCACGGGAGACCATTATGTTTTCATGTTAAAGTTCTTTAGTATTGTCATGTTTGTATTCTTTTTTTTTAAATGTGCTGCATTGGCATAACAAATTCCACCAGCCTGGCTGTGTGGTCATTAAAAGAATCAATCAATCAATCAATCAATCAAACTATCGTTGATCGAACTTTACCTGCCTTGTCGTACCTTTTATCTGTGCACTGTGGACGTCTTGATTGTAATCCTGTATAGTCTTTTCTTTGACCAGATAGCATGCAAACAAAAGCTTTTCCTGTACCTCCGTGCTCGTGACAATAACAAACTAAACTAAACTAAAGAGTCCCAGTATTGATCTTTGCAGTGCATCACTTCCCCCAGACTTTCAATCGCAAAAGCAACCCTAGATCCAAGTTAATACTGGATTCAATTTGCCAAATTCCCCTTGGTCTTATTTCTCAAAAAATCATATTAGATGACTGTAAATCAATATCTCTAAAAGCTCCTGACACCTTCTGTTCAATGAACCATACAGATAATATTGACAGGCAGGAATATGGAACACCGTGTTGTTTGATGTAATGGTGACCAAGGACCCTTCACACATAGCCTGCTTCAATCTACTAGATCTTTTTCTGGATCCATGCAATGCCACTCCTCACAAAAGAGGATGTCCTCAGAGTGAAGGCTGGAGCTTGTTCTGATAAACATTGTGTGGTGGTTATTCCTACCAATACTGTCATAGACAGGCAAGTTCTGCAGCTTGTAAATGAGTCAGGGCAATGCATCTTTCCTGTTGGTTATTTTATTCAGAACAAGGGGTCATAGTTTAAGGATAAGGGAGAAATCTTTTAGGACCGAGATGAGGAAAACGTTTTTCACACAGAGAGTGGTGAATCTCTCTGTGTGAAATGCATTTCGTTGTCTCTGTACTGTACACTGACAATGACAATTAAAATTGAATCTGAATCTGAATCTCTGGAATTCTCTGCCGCTGAAGGTAGTTGAAGCCAGTTCATTGGCTATATTTAAGAGGGAGTTAGATGTGGCCCTTGTGGTTAAAGGGATCAGAGGGTATGGAGAGAAGGCAGGGATGGGATACCGAGTTGGATGATCAGCCATGATCATATTGAATGGCGGTGGAGGCTCGAAGGGCCGAATGGCCTACTCCTGCACCTATTTTCTATGTTTCTATTCCCTGGAATGGGAGCAGTCTGACAGCTATCTCGGTAACTCAGCCTCTGGTGATGGGACAGAACCCTTCTGGATAACAGGTGCTGTCTCCAAACCAGAGTACACGTTGTGGCTTGGCCCCTTTCAATGCTTCTTCTAAACGCTGGAAAAGTCTTGATTCATCAATTAAACATGCACAGCAGTGTTAATCAACTGAGGCTTTCCTATTTGGAATGGATTGGTTGAGCCCATTTATTTTAATGTTGGAGCAGGTGGATTAGTTGACTCATCACCTTTGGCTAATTGGGCAACCAATAAAAAAATAATGCAAGGGGGTAGGGGAAATGATGATGGGAAATGTTGCACACCATTTGATAGGTGAATGGTTGGTACAGAATTAATTGAAACAAAACGACCACAGGGCTGCTTCATCTCATTTGCTGACACCATTGCTTAGGGCCCACGGCTTCATCTGGAAAGACAGGTATGAAGGGAAGCTAGCCTAGAATATAAAGGAGGATAGTAAAAGTTTCTTTAGGTATGTGAAGAGCAGAAAATAAGTTAAAACCAAAATTGGACCCTTGAGGACTGAAACATGTGAATTTATTATGGGGAACAAGGAAATGGGAGAAAAGCTTAACAGGTACTTTGGATCCGTCTTCATTAAGGAAGACACAACCAATCTCCCAGATGTACCTACTAGTGGCCAGACCATCTAGGGTGACGGAGGAACTGCAGGAAATTCACATTAGGCAGGAAATGGTGTTGGCCAGACTAATGGGACAGAAGGCTGATAAATCCCCAGGACCTGATGGTCTGCATCCCAGGGTACTTCAGGAACTGGCTCTAGAAATCGTGGACACATTGGTGATCATTTTCCAATGTTCTATAGATTCAAGATCAGTTCCTGTGGATTGGAGGGTTGCTAATGTTATCCCACTTTTCAAGAAAGAGAGAAAACATAGAAACATAGAAATTAGGTGCAGGAGTAGGCCTTTCGAGCCTGCACCGCCATTCAATATGATCATGGCTGATCATCCAACTCAGTATCCCGTACCTGCCTTCTCTCCATACCCTCTGATCCCTTTAGCCACAAGGGCCACATCTAACTCCCTCTTAAATATAGCCAATGAACTTGCCTCAACTACCTTCTGTGGCAGAGAGTTCCAGAGTTTCACCACTCTCTGTGTGAAAAATGTTTTTCTCATCTCGGTTTTAAAGGATTTCCCCCTTATCCTTAAGCTGTGACCCCTTGTCCTGGACTTCCCCAACATTGGGAACAATCTTCCTGCATCTAGCCTGTCCAACCCCTTAAGAATTTTATAAGTTTCTATGATCCCCTCTCAATCTCCAAAATTCTAGAGAGTATAAACCAAGTCTATCCAGTCTTTCTTCATAAGACAGTCCTGACATCCCAGGAATCAGTCTGGTGAACCTTCTCTGTACCCCCTCTATGGCAATAATGTCCTTCCTCAGATTGGGAGACCTAAACTGTACGCAATACTCCAGGTGTGGTCTCAGCAAGACCCTGTACAACTGCAGTAGAACCTCCCTGCTCCTATACTCAAATCCTTTTGCTATGAACGCTAACGTACCATTCGCTTTCTTCACTGCCTAAAACAGGGAATTATAGACCAGTTAGCCTCAGATCGGTGGTGGGGAAGATGCTGGAGTCAATCATAAAGGTAAAACAGCGGCACATTTGGATAGCAGTAGCAGGATTGGTCCAAGTCAGCATGGATTTACGAAGGGGAAATCATGCTTGACTAATCTTCTGGAATTCTTTGAGGATGTAACTAGGAAAATGGACAAGGGAGAACCAGTGGATGTAGTCTACCTGGACTTTCAGAAAGCATTTGATAAGGTCCCACATAGGAGATTAGTGGGCAAAATTGGAGCACATGGTATTAGGGATAGGGTACTGACATGGATAGAAAATTGTTTGGCAGACAGGAAACAAAGCGTAGGGATTAACGTGTCCCTTTCAGAATGGCAGTAAGTGACTAGTGGGGTACTGCAAGGTTCGGTGCTGGGACTGCAGCTATTTACAGTATACATTAATGATTTAGATGAAGGGTTTAAAAGTAACATTAGCAAATTTACAGATGACACAAAGCTGGATCGCAGGGTGAACTATGAGGAGGATGCTATGAGGATGCAGAGTGACGGACAGGTTGGGTGAGTGGGCAGATGCAGTTTAATGTGGATAAATGAGAGGCAAAAACAGGAAGGCAGATTATTTTACTTCGGAGTCACGTGAGTGATTCCGTGAAGATCCCAGCCCAGTGCGCATGTGCGGCATTATCGCACAGCTGTGCAACGCGGCCAGCGGGAGTCGGCAGCTCCCGCATCCAAGGGACGTGAGGTAAGTACTTACCTTAATCGGGCCTTGTGGTTTTTGCTCCAGGGGGAGCAAAGCAGCAGAGGAAGCGGCCCCCGTTCGACTCCAGCGAAGGAGCCGACAGTGGAGGGGGATAGGCGCTAACGGGACCGCACACGCTGCGGACCGCTGACAGAGAGCTGCGCTGATGCCGGTCCGCTGAACAGCTGTTTGGTGAACAGCAGCGGACCGGCGGGAAATTTAAAAACCCGACCGGCAGCCCTGCAGACTCCTGACAAGGAGAATCGCCGCCCGGGAACCGCTACAATGCCGCCTGAAAAACGGCAGGCAGCCTCTACATACAGGTAAGACAAAAATCTTACCAATTTAACAGGTTCTACAGGAGCCAACTTCCTCCAAAACTGGAACAGGTTGGAGACAGCAAAAATAAGTATGTCTGTCTCCCCAAGCCAGAGGAGGTCATGGAGTTCAAAACCTCCAGGGAAAAAGGGGCACTGGCTGAATGCCAAGACACACTCCTACCCCAGTGCTATTGCACTAGCCATCTCCCTTGACGAGGGATTGATGCAACAGCGGAGTTTGAGCTATGCCTCCTCCAATTTATAGCACACCCTTTTGCTCCCTCTTTTGAGGCTAGCTAAGGAGGCCAGGGCTGGGCTGGCTTAAACGCTGGGCAGGCGGACGAGAACAGCAGTATGCCAGGGGAGCAGGATCAGGAAGAGCTACTGGGTGTCGTGGGCCACTACATGGCTCCTCCACGCGACCATCTTCCCAACAAAGCCCTGCAGGAGCAGGCCTTTCTAGAGGCAAATCCGCAGGCAGCTGGGTCAGCAGACTCGCAGACAAGAGCTAAAAGCAGCGAATTCTGAAGCTCCTAACAGAGGGTCAAGATGTTACCGCCTTTGCTCGTTTTCCACGGATCATACTCACCTGGCAGGCGAGACGCCATGATCACCAAGGTGGTTCTCCCAGGATGAGACTATCCCGTTGCACTACCAGGGTGCTGACGCCTAAGATGTTCCCAAATTTGGTATACTAGACTGAACAATGGTGCATATAAGACCTGCCCGCAACCCCAAATATACGGGGCTATGCAAACCGCTGCTGCGGGAAGAGAGGCAGCTAAACCTGTGCGCCTCATGAGGGCAGGCCATGGAACGAGCAGGACATCGCATCCAACACCCAGCTGGCAGCACCCCTCGGCATCCACCAGCAATATCAAACAAGGACTGGTGAAAGCCTGGCGACCGCTTCACATTACCCCCAAAGTTCTTTTTAGACAGGGGCCCAGAGCGGAGCCGTGGGAAAATGCGCCGCCCCACCGACAGCACCAGCATACCAGCAAACTAGGCCTTCATGAAAAAACAATAAACATGGAGGTAGGTAGTCTGGTTCCTCCCAGTTTACACTAAATAAGGGTGTTCTACTAACTGCGGGGGGGGCATTTACACTTGTTGATAAAGCATGGGATGCTGTCACAAATAACCAAAATATACTCAACAGTATTAGTGGATAAAAACGAATTCAAATTGGGCATATTACCGCCAGTTCAGCAATGCGCCCAAAGGGCATTTTCTCCCTCTAAGAAAGAGAAGTGAGAAGGTCAAGCTGAACTAGAAAGGCTCATTACTAAACGGATCATGGGAGTAAACATGAACCATTGGAATTTGTATCGAATATATTCACCAAAACTACAAAAGATGGTGAATGTAGCATCATCATTGATCTAATATCACTAAATAATCTGTTGAGTATATACACTTTAAGAAGGAGACGGGTTTTGTCACTGCCAGACATCTGATCTCCAAAGGATACCTATGGGGAGCATTGATATGGAAGATGCTAACTATCTTATACCCATACACTAGGATCATTATAGATACCTAAAAAATTTTACCTGGATAATGGATATCCCGGTTAGGGCAACTATGGGAGCATAGAGCATTCCCTATGGTCTAACCTCAGGCCTAAACTATTATAAATATTACAAAAATGGCCATGAAAATATTAAGAAACAAGCATAATCATGGCATATAGTGGATGATATCCTCATATTAGGGGAAACAAACGAATTAGCTGTGGCAGCAGTTCTAGCTACGAAACAGCTCCCTAAAGCTCTGAGGTTTATCCCACGCCCAGATTAACCAGAATTGAAGCGTTAACTACCAAGGATTATCTGGGTTTCAATAATAATTCCGTCCATATGACTGTTACTTTGCCAAGGTACTTGGGTCACTATAATCAAATCACCAATGTACCCACTGAAGCTATATCACAATTACGGTGGTGGGCAGACATATATTTAGAATAGAATAGAATAGTTTCTTTATTGTCATTGTAACATGAACCATGTACAACGAAATTTAAAATGTCAGCCAGTCAGTGCAGCATTCAAACATTTCTAAAAGCTAACGATACATACACGGTAAAATAATAAAGATAAACAACTAAATAAATATCACGAACAAAGCACGCATACACACCCAACCCTCCATCCTTCTTCTGTCGATTTCACAGTTACCACAGTCCCTTAGTCTGTATCGCCCCTGCGTTCCTTGGCGGCTACATTTAGTGCTTTTATAGCAGTGGGGTAAAAACTGTTTTTTTTTTTGGCATAGTTTTCAGCCCTACTATCATCACCAATCCCAACTTGGTTATTAAAAACCGATGCCAGTACTTTAGGCTGGGGAGCAACTAAACTCCATATCCAGCACAGGTAACAGATGGACCAATTCACAAACATCGTTACTACACATACCGGGCATCAACTACTTGGGATTGGTGATCGCCTATTGGGCTAAAAAGCATATGCATTTCAAATGCAGCACGTACATATGTGGTTACGGATTGATAATACTATGGTGGTGGCTTATATCAACCATATGGGGAGCATAATAATCATTATTGTGCAACAAATTGGTCAAACAAATCTGGCAATGGTGTGTCAAAAGACATTTTAACTATCAGCAGCCTATGTCCTAGGAAGCTAGAACAAAGTGGGAGACACCATGTCACGGGGTAAAATTTATGATAACATTGAATAGATGTCAAACCCAAGATATCTGCTAAAGGTATTAAGCAGTTTGAAAGCCAGATATCAATTTGGTTGCACAAGACGGAATCACCAGTAACCTATGTATGTGACTTAGGAACCAGATTAGAGGCAGCAGCGATAGACGCCTACACGCTGGAAGGGGGAATTTCTGCTTTGCCTTCCTCCCTTCTGCCTCATCAGACGGGCACTTCGCAATAGAGATGGGATCTGTCTCCGAGATATTGAACATGCCCGACCGGCCTACACAGCCATGGTTCCCAGTTCATCACGACACGGTGGGCGAGTCGCCTATGGATTTCCCTAGTGGACCATGGTTGCTGACTCAACCCAGTATCAGGCACAAGCCACCCATGCCAGAAAAACATCAAACTCCTGGGTGCAGGGTTAGAATAGACCTTACCAGGGACTGGGATTATCCAAAGGAACCATTACCACCATGTCGGCATCCCTGCGAACAGTCACCAAGAGCTAACATGGGTAAAATACTGCCACGACGCAGGGACAACATACCAAACTATTCAACCACTGACGTATTGGAGTTCCTGGAACATCTACACCATGACTAAAAGGTGAGTTACAGTGCCGTAAATACAGCATGGAGCACCTTGTCTGCTTATCTAAAACAGCAGGACAGCAGAGCATGGAGGTATACCTATGTATGGGATATCGGTGTGATATTGACATATCTCAGAGAATGGCACCAGCCAGATCCCTCAGCTTGCTCAATCTATATTAAAAACGCTCATGCTTATGGCTCTCGTATACGCTCACAGAGTCCAGTCACTCCATAAAACTAGACTGGATAACATGGTGATTACCCCAGACGCATCACGTTCATATTCTAGGTCTGGTAAAAACCTAACTCGCAGGTATATGGGACTAGGCGAGATTATGAGTTCGGCACGGACTAGTAGGGTCGAGATGGCCTGTGTTTTCCGTGCTGTAATCGTTATATGGTTATATGGACCAGGAACGCCCAATTCACTGGTGGGATTCCGGGCCTACCCACCAGAGTCCAGGTTGAGTGTGGTGACCCATCTACTACAATATATAGACACAACCCACAATCTTAGAGGGAGAGGAAAGCCTATGGGTCAACCACAGAAACCCCAAGACGGGGTACGAGCCAAACCACTCCAAGGTGGCTCAAACAGGTACTGAAAGCTGCCGGAATAGATAATAATACATTTTAATCCCATTCCACTAGGGCAGCATTGATATCAGCGGCTGAACGAATGGACATCCCGGTTGACCACATTCTCAATACGGCAGAATGGTCAAGGGAACGACGTTCAGAACATTTTTTATTATAAACCGTTGATAAACCTGATTTAATTGCAGAAAGAATATTACAAACTGCAATATTAATTTAAGCTCAGGGGAGCTCTTTATGTTGTTATTGTTAACAAATACCTTTCTGTTTCTTGTGAAAGCAGATCCACTGGTTGATTACGATAACACTTCCTCCCTCAAAAACTTCGGCAGTGAGTGAAATAAAAACTGTTACACGGTTTGAAATCACAGACCTTTGAAGTCTTCACGGAATCACTCGCGTGACTCCGAAGTAAAATAGTAAGATTAAACGAGTACTTACCAGTATGAAGTTTGATCTGTATTTTATGAGGAGTTACGGTGAGGTATTACGTGCCCTCCGCTCCCACCCTCAATATATAGATCAAACTAATAAACTGATGTCTCATGATCTTTACTATCTTACTTCAAATATTGTGTCTATCCTGTGATTTCACACCGCTGCTTCGAAGTATGCCGCACATGCGCACTGGGCTGGGATCTTCACGTAATACCTCACCGTAACTCCTCATAAAATACAGATCAAACTTCATACTGGTAAGTACTCGTTTAATCTTACTATTAATGAATGGTTTCAAGTTGGGAAAGGGGAAGTACAGCTAGATCTGGGGGTCCTTGTTCATCAGTCACTGAAAGTAAGCATGCAGGTACAGCAGGCAGTGAAGAAAGCGAATGGCATGTTGGCATTCATAACAAGAGTAGTTGAGTATAGGAGCAAAGAGGTCCTTCTGCAGTTGTACAGGACCCTAGTGAGACCACACCTGGAGTATTGTGTGCAGTTTTGGGTCTCCAAATTTGAGTAAGGACGTTCTTGCTATTGAGGGAGTGCAGCGTAGGTTTACAAGGTTAATTCCCGGGATGGCGGAACTGCCATATGTTGATAGAATGTAGTGGCTGGGCTTGTATGCTCTGGAATTTAGAAGGATGAGAGGCGTTCTTATTGAAACAAGATTATTAAGGATTTGGACACGCTAAAGGCAGAAAACATGTTCCTGATTTTGGGAGAGCCCAGAGCCAGGGGCCACAGTTTAAGAATAAGGGGTAAGCCATTTAGAACGGAGATGAGGAAACGCGTCTTCACACAGTTGTGAATCTGTGGAATTCTCTGCCTCAGGAGGCAGTGGAGGCCAATTCCCTGGAGGCTTTCAAGAGAGTTAGATAGATCTCTTAAAGATAGAGGTGTGAAGGGATATGGGGAGAGGGCAGGAATGGGGTACTGATTGTGGATGATCAACCATGATCACATTGAATGGCGGTGCTGGCTCGAAAGGCAGAATGGCCTCCTCCTGCACCTATTGTCTATTGTATCAGAACTAGCAAATTTTGGCTCGGTTTTGACAATATAGACAATAGAGAATAGGTGCAGGAGTAGGCCATTTGGCCCTTCGAGCCAGCACCGTCATTCAACGTGATCATGGCTGATCATCGCCAATCAGTACCCCGTTCCTGCCTTCTCCTCATATCCCCTGACTCCGCTAATTTTAAGAGCCCTATCTCTCTTGAAAGCATCCAGAGAACCTGCCTCCACCGCTCTCTGAGGCAGAGAATTCCACAGACTCGCCACTCTCTGTGAGAAAAAGTGTTTACTCGGCTCCGTTCTAAATGGCTTACTCCTTATTCTTAAACTGTATTCTAAACTTTTGCTTCTCTAATTGTATATTCTGGCCTTCCGATTATGTGTGGCTTTGCCGACACAGAAGAAGAATAATGGGTGTCCACTACTTTAAGTCATTTGGTCTCAGTGATACCCATCCAAAACAGATAGTATTTTACTCTTCATGTTGCAAAGTTGAACAATGATTCATAACGTCCATGTGATTACACGCTTATGTCCTTATAGCCATTGTCCTTATTGCAATGTGTCATGGATAATGCTCTAAAATTTGCAAAACATGCAACTTGAACAATTAGCTGTGTCCTCTCATTTATCAAAATTGGCATCCAATTAAAAAATGAAATATTTTGCCCTAGGAAAAATAGGTCTGTTTATTATTAAATTATTCTTTTTTTTTTTAACGTTCTAAACAGCAACTTGGTATGGACTTAAATGTTCCAGGACTGTGGTGGCCTTACAATGACATTGCTCTGCGGTGAAGGTTAAAGTCGAAAATATATCAAATCCTGTCACTGCCTCCGATATAAAATGGCACTTTTCCTCAGGTGCTGCACAAGTTTTTTGTTTTTTTTAAGATTTTGGCATCACTGCTATGCCAGCATTTAAGGTCACCTTCAGAAGCTGGTTGTGTGCTCTTTTGAACTACTAGTTAGTAGTTTGAATGCAACTGAATTCCTTGCTTGAACAATTCCAGAGACATTTAAGAATCAATCACTAATGGGTTAGAATGCTAAAACATTTCAGCAATCGTAAAATGTTGCTGCTGTAAGATATTTTATTTTCTCTTGACATTGGACGATGACACCCTAGAATATGCGTTGTCCATTTCATATGGATGACTTGAGTTATTTCTTGCAAGAAATATCACGCCTGGACTAATCCATAGCACCATTGAAAATAGGATACTTCCACAATGCACTGATACCAGCTGCTGAATCTATATAAATATTACAATATCTTGGTTTATACATTAAGTTAATGTTTTCAAGAGGATGCTATTGACGGAAATTTGCAACAACAGAATCAAGTGTACCTTGTACATTTTCAAAATCAGTTGTACTCTAAAACTTTTTGTGCTCTCTTATTAAGTTTATTCAATGCACCAATATGATTAGATTTTTTTTGTTTTCTTCGTTATGTTTGCTGTGGCTATGGCATTATACGACATGGCGCAATGGGCTAAGTGTTCGGCTGGCGACCGGAAGGTAGCCGGTTCGAATCCCGCTTGGAGTGCATACTGTCGTTGTGTCCTTGGGGCAAGACACTTCACCCACCTTTGCCTGTGTGTGAATGATTGGTGGTGGTCGGAGGGGCCGTAGGCGCAGATTAGCAGCCACGCTTCCGTCAGTCTGCCCCAGGGCAGCTGTGGCTACAGAAGTAGCTCACCACCACCGAGTGTGACTGAGAAGTGAATGAATAATGCGATGTAAAGCGCCTTGAGTATCTAGAGAGGCGCTATATAAATCACATCCATTATTCATTATTATTATACAACATATTGACACTTCATTCCACATGTCCTTGCCTATAAGCAACTGATTGTGCAACCTTAACTAATTACATATGTAGAAACAAGAGTGTCTGAAGAGGATCCCAATCTAAAACATCACCTATCCATATTTTTCCAGAGAAGCTGAGTTACTCCAGCAATCTGTGTCTAATTTCATATGTGATCTTTACAGGTATTGAAGAAGTATACATCTTGATTTGATTCAAGCACAAGCCTATGACGAAGGTACAGTACTCCAACCACTTACTCAATGAGCTCCCTATATACCAATGTATCAAAACATTCATCTATAACTGTTCCCATGGACAGGAATGACATTCTGAAAATTCTAGAAAGTAATATTGCAATCAATCTTTTATGGACATTTAAATATAATCGTAACTGGTGCACAGGAGAGTTTGAACATTTTTCCTGTGCAGTTTGATGATTGGAATCATAATCCTAATCAATTATTATTCAAAGATTAGACATTTAATGCAATTTATCAACAGTAGATGAACAACATACAGAAGTCACCTGACGCTCGGAGGAAGTGTATTCCAGTGATATTTTTATTTTGGCAAGCAACTGGGTCAGCAAATCCTGTTATCCTTGAGTCTTAACACGAGCCAGATTTTTATGTGAATGACGGCAGTGGGTGATGATATCAAAGGCTTAAACAACCCGCTCATTTCCCTGGTAACCATCAATGCATAGCACCAAAGATACTGCCACAAAGAAAACTAGATTGTTCTTGTAACACATTTTTTTTTCAGTGACTTTATTTGAAAATCAAAAAAATATAGTGCTTGATCTGAAAAGCTGAAATAAAATGTGGGAAGAATAAATCTTTATTGATGTGTTACATTAATTAGGTCCCAATATTTACATTTACGTGGCATTGATCAACCCAACAGTAAGATTTTCTCATGGTTTTGAACAAGCCTCCACAACTATTCGCAAACACATTTTAACACTGAAGACGCTGGTACATATTGGGAGTTTAAATTTCAGCCAACCTTAGTTGCTGTGGTATCAATTAAGGTACAGTGAAATTTGAGTTACCATACAGACATACTAAGTGAAAAGAACACGACACACACATAAAATTAAATTTAACATAAACATCCACTACAGTGGAATCAATATTCCTCACTGTGATGGAAGGCAATAAACTTCAGTCATCTTCCTCCTTTGTTCACCAGTGGTCAGGGCCTTCTTCACTCAACAATAGATGTTGAGTGAAGCAGTAGAGATACCTGTAGGACTCTGAGGGCAAATGGGAGAGTAAAATCCAAGGTATGGTCAAGGCGTTAAAAGGTTGAAGAGTGATGTTATTCAGGTCAGTAAAGGTTTGCAATCTTTAAATGTAAAATTGAAAGTATTCTTCCATACACTATTTCCATATACTGTAATTGCTGGTGTAAACTGATTGCAACTACCCGATAAAGTTTTTTCTAATGGTGCTGATAGTACAACGTTGAATAGTGAGCTGGGTATCAAACATTGTAATTGTACAAATGCAACTGGAGGTGCATTACATGTGGCTTGGTGTGTGGGAATCACTAATGTTCTGCTGCATTGCAAACCAATGTATGCTTGATTGAATAGACCTTACACTAAATACCCACAATGTCTCCTTCTCTGCAGCCTCCTCTCATTGAGGATAGAAATGGGCGTTGAAGATTTGTAGAGGAATGGATCAGGGGCAATGAATAGTGAAGGATTGGGTGTGAGATGAAGAGGTAATGGTCAATTGGAGTAAGAGCAGAAAAGTGTGGAAAGAATAGATCAGGGGGGCCCTGGTGGGAAGGAAGATATCAAACATTGCCTCCCCTATTTCTTCTGGGTGCCCTGTCTTTGTCCCCCCCCCCCCCCCCCCCCCCCCCCATGCTCAGTGCTTTTCCTGCTCCTTCTGTCTCGCCTTCTAGATCAATTGCTCCTGTTCACCTGTAAAGAATTTATACTATATTTGTTTATTTATATGTTGTGTGTTTTTCCCAACTTGACATCACAGAGGTAAAATTAAAACGTGGAAAATATCTCTGTGAACCAGGAGAAAGCAGCTTCCAATCGGGCTGCCAATATTGATAATTTCATAGGTAGACAAAAATGCTGGAGAAACTCAGCGGGTGCAGCAGCATCTATGGAGCGAAGGAAATGGGCAACGTTTCGGGCCGAAACCCTTCTTCAGACTGAAGAAGGGTTTCATACCTTGGCTACTACTCAGAGGACATCTGCTATTGCAGTAGTGGCAAAATCAACATTGTAGAAAACAGTAAGATCAGCTACATTCACTAGACAGGAAGCAGGCTGAGAGCTTCATGAACTGAGGTGAAGATGTGCAGGTGGTATGCAAGTTTTTTACTATACGTAAGCAGTTAATACAAACATCTTTTGCTCTTCCAGTCCTACGATTCCTCTCCCTTTGCCACTGACTCTCCACGATTCCTGTGGAAACCAGGATCTGCAGATGCTGGCTATTGCACAAAAGGGAAACAAAGTGGTTGAGTAACTCAGCAGCTCCTGCAGATTCCCTAGAGAACATGGATAGGAAACATTTCAAATAGAGATCAATTTCAGACTCCAAGACACTGTCTGAAAAAGGGTTTCGACCCAAAATGTGATCTATATGTGTTCTCTGTGCATTCCATTAAATGTCACACCAGTTGTAAGCCATTAAATACTTAAATTATGGAAAAATACAACCACACAAACTTAAAATGTGGATTAGGAATATGATGGACATAGCACGCCTTGAAGAAATGAGACACCGTCTAATAGATAAATATGACCAATTCTTAAGGAGTTGGTCTCCTTTCATCGACTTTTTGGAATCATGTGATGCAGCGGTACCGTAAAGATTGCTGATTTCAGTTCATGACGCGGATAGATCTACATCTCCGAATACAGATTTGAAAAATTCTCTTTTAAGGGGCCTTCTCTTCTATTTCTACTTTCTCTCTTCCTTTTTTTTTTTTTTTTTTTATATACACACTTCACGTTTTTCTACTCTCTACCATCTATTTTTCCACTTTTTCCCCTTTCTATTGTTTTCTTTTTCTTGTGCTGCTTACTTCCTTCTTATCACATATAACTAGAGGTTGTACATAGAATGGATTATGGTATTACATAGTTGGCACCTAAAATTAGGTTCCACTGTACTGTTTTGTGCTGTATTAACTTCTAATAAAATAAACAAAAACAAAAAAAAAAAAAAAGTTGTAAGCCATTGCACACTGTGTCAATTCCAGTCACCATGGCTCTGTTCCCGCACTCTTTTGAAACTTAACTGATTCTTGGGAAAAATGTATTCTAATACTGTCCATGTACCAGATTATTGAAGTCTCATTATATTGGGGGTTATTGCTATTATATTTGACTTAATAGGGAACCTGCTGCCATTTTCCCTCTGGCTCATAGACCTTGCAGGTATTGAGGTGCAGCTCCGGGTCCTTAGGTGACATGATAATTTTGGTGATGGTACGCTATGATCATAAAGTGCCAATGATGGACAGATTGATTGTTAGAAAGATTGCCATTCAAGTTATAAACACAAAATGCTGGAATAACTCAGCAGGTCAGGTAGCATCTCTGGAGAGAATCAATAGGCGACGTTTCAGGTTGGAAACCTTCTGCAGACTGATTGTAGATGGTGGGAACTGGAAGCAAGAAAAGGCCAGGACAAATCAGGGTCGGCAACACAGTGAACCATGTTGTCCTGAATTCAAGCTTTTTAAGTGTTGATGCAGCTGACTCATCCAGGCAATTCTAACGGTGGAAAAGCATTGGGGAAATTAGGTGTGCTGCTCATCACAGAAAACCTAATTGTTAGCTTTTTTGGCTATTTCTCACAGCCACACCACTTATGCGCTGGTTCAATTGTTACTGCCCAAATGTTATCCTAGATGTGAATGGTGGGAAATCTGTGACGGTGATCCCAGTTAATTAAAATATAAGTAGTAATGCTCTCTAGCTGGAGTTGGTAAATAATTGCTGTTTATGTGGTGCAAATGTTACTTGCTTTTGATCAGACAATGACTGAATATTGCCTGAGCCTTGCACGCGTGGATTTCTTACTTTCTACGGAAGTTCAAAATGGAAAGGCGCTTGTAGAATCATCAGTGAACAGTCCTACTTAAGGCCAGGAGGAAGATTATCAATAAGGTAAATTGAGATAGTTGAGCCTAGGACACTGCCCTGATGAATTTGTGTAGCAATAGTCAGTGTTTACAAAATTACACCCCAACAATCTTCCTTTACATGAGGTATGACTCCAAGCATTGGAGGGCTTTCCAGTTGTTACCCATCAACGTCAGTTTTGCCACGGCTCTGATATCAGAAAGTCCATTCTGTCTTCATTCATGTACCTGCTTTGCTTTAAATTTTAAAACAGTGAAATTTATAACATTCAAAATGATTTTATTTATTTCATTATTTTTTCATACTAATTCACTTTAGAAATGTAACTCAAGTGACGATGGTTATTCTTTTATGAAAAGTCTACAGAATGTCCTACAGCAAGATTGTTACACCAAAGGCACTGGATGAGAGAAGGTGGGTGACTTGCATTCACTGGAGTTTAGAAGGATGAGGGGCAGATCTTATAGAAACATATAAAATTATAAAAGGACTGGACAAGCTAGATGCAGGGAAAATGTTCCTAATGTTGGGCAAGTACAGAACTAGGGTTCAAGTTCAAGTGAGTTTATTGTCATGTGTCCCTGTATAGGACAATGAAATTCTTGCTTTGCTCAAGCACACAGAAAATAGTAGGCATTTACTACAAAACAGATAAATGTGTCCATATACCATGATATAAATATATACACACATGAATAAATAAACTGGTAAAGTGCAAATAACAGAAAGTGGTTATTAATAATCAGAGTTTTGTCCGAGCCAGGTTTAATAGCCTTATGGTTGTGGGGAAGTAGCTATTCCTGAACCTGGTTGTTGCAGTCTTCAGGCTCCTGTACCTTCTACCTGAAGGTAGCAGGGAGATGAGTGTGTGGCCAGGATGGTGGGTCTTTGATGATACTGCCAGCCTTTTTGAGGCAGCGACTGCGATAAAGCCCCTCGATGGAAGGAAGGTCAGAGCCGATGATGAACTGGGCAGTGTTTAATACTTTTTTAGTTTTTTCCTCTCCAGAGCGCTCAAATTGCTGAACTAAGCCACGATGCAACCGGTCAGAATGCTCTCGACTGTGCACCTGTAGAAGTTAGAGAGAGTCTTCCTTGACAAACTGACTCTCCGTAATCTTCTCTGGAAGTAGAGGCGCTGATGAGCTTTTTTGATAATTGCATTGGTGTTCTCGGACCAGGAAAGATCTTCAGCGATGTGCACGCCCAGGAATTTGAAGTTCTTGACCCTTTCAACCATCAACCCGTTTATATAAATGGGGCTGTGGGTCCCCCTCCTACTCCTTCCAAAGTCCACAATCAGTTCCTTGGTTTTGCTGGTGTTGAGGGCCAGGATATTGCACTGGCACCATATGGACAGTTGCTCGATCTCTCTTCTGTATTCTGACTCATCCCCATCAGTGATACGCCCCTCAATAGTAGTGTCGTCAGCTAACTTGATAATGGAGTTCGCACTGTGGTTCACTACGCAGTCACGGGTATAGAGTGAGTACAGCAGGGGGCTGAGCACGCAGCCTTGAGGTGCTCCCGTGCTGATTGTTATCGAGGCTGACACAGTTAGTCTTAGAATAAAGGGGAAGCCATTTAAGACTGAGGAGAGAAAAAACCTTTTCATCCAGAGAGTAGTGAATTTGTGGAATTCCCTGCCACAGAAGGCAGTGGAGGCCAAATCACTGGATGGATTTAAGAGTGTGTTAGATAGAGCTCTAGGGTCTAGTGGAACCAATGGATGCTTAATTCCAAGTATGAAGTAAAGTATCCTTTATTGTCATTCACATTTTTCAGTCTGAACAAAATGTTGTGCCTTGCAGTCATAACATAGAATAAAATAACAAATCAAACAATAAACACAGATTTAACATTCACCACAGTGAGTCTACCATGCACCTCTTCACAGTGATGAAAGTCCTTAAAATGGCCATGACTTTTTTAATACTGAAGATATGAAAGTGAATTAGGTGTCAAATTAAACTTCTTTTTATGCTTTATCTGATGGGATAAATTGCAGACTTGATTTTTAAAATCACAAAATTTTGTAACATTGCTACTAACAAACAGAATTTGTAGGGAGTGCCAAAGATTCAGAAAGGAGTGTGTTGCGTTTGTCGGATGTGAAATATCGTGTGAAATATTGGATAAAAGTTCAGTTTGCATTTTGTGATTGATTAGACACAGTTCACGTTGCATCTGATCTGGTTACATTTTGCAACGACATATCGCCTTGACTTACCGTCAACTGAATGTCATGAGACGGATTTTAATGAACTCATTGAGCTGCTGGTGGGTGAATTCGCTATTTTTCCCCCCAATGCAAATACTTCTCCAGTGGGTGACTGTAGTGAAAAAAAGAACAGAGTACATAACATATTACATTTACAATCATTCAGTGCGCAATCAATGAAACACTGTTGGCAGAGGTGCATTGTGCAGCGATTCTTGCAGCCTACCCAGTGCTAGACCAAAGATAATTCAGAGCAGTAAAAAACACAGTGGGGCATCCATCTTGTTCAAACTGGAAGAAAAACTTTATTTACACACTTGCTCACACATCAATTACAGTACCTCTCATTGGCTGTCATCATTGTCAGTTACTATTGACTGCTATCATTGTCAGTCATTCACCACCTGCATCAAGATTGTCTGAGTAACAATACAACATTAAGATTAACTTCTTTACAATTGAGAGCATATTTTCATATATGTCAACACCCCCACTTGCTCTCGCATTGTTATCTTAACTCAAAATAAAACATCCTAAGGTTTTCTACCTTACATCATGTAGACTTTTACATACATGGTTACTCTCCAAACATAAACTTTGCAAACTCCATCAACTTAAATTTTGTTGCAGGTTTTGTCATCACGTCTGCTACCATCTGGTCTGTTGGGCAATACTCCAAACTTATTTTGCCATGATTCACAGTGGACCTCACGAAGTGATATTTTATGTCCACATGCTTACACCTCTGTCTACTTACAGGATTCTTTGCTAACGCAATTGTACCCTGGTTATCCTCATAAACCTTGGGTGTTGGGTACTGATGTCCATCAATACCTTCTAGTAATTGTACTAGGTACATACACTCTTGTAGTATTGCGGCTAACGCCATATACTCAGCCTCACAAGTTGACAGTGCAACGGTGGGCTGCTTTTTGGTTTTCCATGAAATCTCGCAATCTATTGGTGCATGTAGGTAGGCAGTTTTGACATCCATCTGATGTAAAATCAGGTTTTCCTGTGCTGCTTTTTGCATCATCACTCTGATACTGGTCAGGTTAGCAGTAGGAGAAAATGTCTCCTCATAGTCTACACCCAATATTTGACTGTATCCTTTGGCTACATACCGTGCCTTGTATTTATCAGATCCATCCTCATTGTTCTTGATTGCATATACCCATCTACCCCCCACTGCTTTCTTACCCTCAGGCAAGTTGGTTAGGGTAAATGTGTCATTTTCTCTCAGCGACTGCATTTCCTCACGCATTGCGTTAACCCATTCCTTTGAGTTAGTTGAGGTTACAGCTTCCCTGAATGTTAGGGGGATGTTACACATCAATCTGTAGCAATAATCTATGTTAATCATTACATGATCATCACTCGCCTTGCCAGTTACATATTCACTTAAGTAACCTGGTTTCTTCCTCAATCTAGAAGGGTAACGTGCAGGCTCATGCTTGTTTTCACCTATCTGTGCTTGGCTATTCACCTCGGGCCTAGTTACTGGATCTTGGCTCTGAGTATGTCCTGGACTCTCATCAGTATTTTTTCTCATCCTACTGGCCCTATTCTGCACCTCAAAGTCATCGTCACTGGGGGTCATGTCAGTCTGTGTCTGCCTCTCTACAATTGTTTTGGTCACAAACTTCACCAGTCTGTGCTTCTTTACTTTCCCATTGTCAGGATAGTAAACCATGTAAGCTGGGCTATTCTTGTCGTACCCGACAAAGATTCCCTTCTCACACTTTGTGTCCAGTTTTCTCTTGTCCTGTTTATAGGCATAACACTCAGACCCAAATTTTTGCATCCTAGACAGGTTGGGCCGTTTTCTTGTCAGCATCAAGTAAGGCGTCTGCTTTGTGCGCTTGTTAAAGCATCTGTTCCTCACTACAGCTGCTGTCTGCACTGCATAGGTCCAAAACTGTTTAGGTAACTCGCTCTCTATTAGCATACACCTGGCCATGTCAAACATGGTGCGCCAATTTCGCTCAGCAGTACCATTCTGGTGTGGTGAGTATGGCGCTGATGTCTCATGTCTAATGCAATTTCTGCTGAGTAGTGCCTGGTAATTCTTTCCCATTAATTCAGTACCATTGTCAGACCTCATACATTTAATCTTCCCATATGGGGCTGTGTCAGCAAGAAACCTCTCGGTGGCTTGCACTGTGTCACTCTTATTCTTTAGAAAGTACACAAACACTGCACTGGAATAATCATCAGTGAATGATAGCGCAAACCTGTACCCCTCTCTGGACTCTGGGTCTATCGGTCCCGCTAAATCTGTGTGTACCAACTTCAAAGCTGCTTTGGCTCTTACATCAGGGTCCCTGTTCCTAGTTTGGATAAACTTTCCCTGAGTACACACTTCACAGTGTAGAGCAGGTTTGTCTGTTTTGCCCTTAATTGCCATACCTTCAACAACATTCTGTAATTTTTTAATATCTTCATAATTACAGTGCCCTAGAATCTCATGCCATGTCTGGATATCATAACTGCTCTTACATTGGTCATCACATTCAACGTTTACCGTGTGCAAATAGTACAGTCTGTTGTACTCATGAATGTGGAATTTTGTACCGTCCTTGTGTTGTAGGACGTCTTCCCCGTCCCTGAAGATTACGGTTGCTCCGCTGGAAGTAGCTGCTTTTACAGAGAAGATGTCCTGCGGGTATGAGGGGATGTACAACGCCTGCCTCAGTGTTGTGTTGTGGCGACGCTCTTGGCTGTCGACCAAGCAAACCTCCGCGTCTCCTCTGCGCTCCGCGACTCCATCACACCTTGTACCATCAGCCAACTCCACGCAGTGTGTCTCGGACTGGAACATAACGTCGAACTTCTTGAACCTTGCTATATCAGTGATGATATGCGAAGTTGCCCCCGTATCGACCATCAGCCCTTTCAACTCGACTCTACGCTCTGACTGGATCTTCGCGTCCCTTTCACTCACCAGGAATGCATATTCCTTGTTGTTAGTCTCCCCGGAAACTTGTCGTGCGTCGTCCCGCCGCTGTTTCCGTCTGCAGGTTGCGTCCCGATGTGTGGTGCTTTTACAGTGACTACACCACTGCTTGCGATGACATGCTCTGGCTTTATGTCCTTTTAGGCCACACCTGAAGCACACAATGTCTGCTCTCTCCGCACTTGTACTTGTCGTGTCGGGTCTCACACTCGGTTGCACACGTGCCTTCATGACATTGTCGTCGGATGCTGCTGCACGCATCTTTTCCGTGTCTTCATAGCTCCGTAGTTTAGTTTTAAATTCGGCAAAAGGCATTGCCTGCTCACTTTGCGTGACATGGATAGCAAATGGTTTGAAAGATTCGGGCAGTCCCTTCAGAATCATTGCAATTAACAGTCCGTCACTCAATACCTCACCAGCGTTTCTCAATGCTGTGATGGCTGTCTCTGCCCTTATAACATGTTCAGTTACACTCTCGCTGCTCAACTTTTGAAGTGAAGTCAGTTCTGTATACAGACTTATTACACGTGGCTTTCCCTTACCCGCATAATAATCTCTCAAAATAGTTAGCGCTTTCCACCCATCGTCTGCTGCTTCTCGCATTACCAGCGACAAACTCTTGCCATCCAGAAACTGGATTAGCTCAGCATATGCCTCTGAATTTTTGGCCTTGTCTCCTTCTTCATTGTCGGTAGGCTCTTCCAAGATAGTATCCTTTAGCCCTTGTAACCGAAGATGGCCCAAAAATTTAGTCTCCCACAGCTCATAGTTCTTTTCATCTCCGTCAAAAACTAGCCGAGACCAGCGGCTACTCGACTGGGTGCTCCGTCTACTCATGGTGCTAGCTTAGCAAGTTAACTCTCACCGGACGTTTCCAGAGGTACTGTCTCTGGGTACCTCTGGGTAACTCTAGGTAAAACTGGGTAAAGCTGGGCCCATAACCTGTTGGCAGAGGTGCATTGTGCAGCGATTCTTGCAGCCTACCCAGTGCTAGACCAAAGATAATTCAGAGCAGTAAAAAACACAGTGAGGCATCCATCTTGTTCAAACTGGAAGAAAAACTTTATTTACACACTTGCTCACACATCAATTACAGTACCTCTCATTGGCTGTCAATAACAGCACCTCTCTTTGGCTGTTATCATTGTCAGTCATTCACCACCTGCATCAAGATTGTCTGAGTAACAATACAACATTAAGATTAACTTCTTTACAATTGAGAGCATATTTTCATATATGTCAACAAACACTCTGGCAACTCAAGTGTAACTGCCTGGCCATGTACAAGATTTAACATTGAGTTCTGTAGCATTGAGGTCAAGTCAAGTTTATTCGTCACATACACATACGAGATGTGCAGTGAAATGAACAGTGGCAATGCTCGCGGACTTTGTGCAAAATGACAAACAAACAAACAACCAAACAAACTGTTATTGCTCTGCAAAAACAAAACAATATTGTCCTTTTGGGGGCAAATGCAAACGGCAGCCGGAGGTGAAGGTGGATATAACAATGCAGGGTCATCAGAAGCAAAGATTATAGAGCAGAGCTGTATAATCTTTGGTCAGAAGGACGTTGATTACTAGAGCTTCATGTTGATTCCGCTGCCCTCAATCTGGTGGGGACCAGCGACCTCACCAAGATGGCGACCTCACCGAGATGGCGACCTCACCAAGATGGCGACCTCAACAAGATGGCGACCTCAACAAGATGGCGGCTTCAACAAGATGGCGACCTCAACAAGATGGCGGCCGCGCGGCCCCTTTAACTCGCTGTCGTCGCCCGCCGGGGGCCTTTCAACCACCTTGTCGCGGATGGATACCGTCACCCATTATGTGGAAGACACCTGCTGCCCAACTTCCTCCGCGATGGTCAACCCGCTCCCACACAACCCGCCGTTTACACACCTCACCCTTCCTTATCTCTAGTCTCCCCCTCCCTCGGCCTGAAGAAGGGTCCCCACCCATTCCTTCTCTCCAGGGATGCCGCCTGTCCCGCTGAGTTACTCCAACATTTTGTGTCTGTCCCATCTTCTGCTCTTTGGAGAAGCCGGGAATAATTATATTGTCGAGGCTGAGCTGGTGATGATGCTGGTTAGCGCGGGGGGGGGTGTAGTTGTGGTGTTGCTCGTGTTGTTGTGCAGGCGGAGGCGGGGCAGGCCGGGTGGCTGGCGTGGGTCCTTGGTGACCTCCAGCTGCAGCGGAGACGGAGACGGCGCCGGTGTTGATCCGAGCCGGGCCCGGCCCCACGACACGACACCGCCCACAGCGGACAGCGGCCCCACAGCAGCGGCACCACGACACAGCGCAGCCCGGCCCACAGCCCACAGCGGACAGTGGACACACACGGCCCCACAGCGGCACAACGACACGACACGGCCCCACAGCAGCGGCACCACCACACGGCCCCACAGCAGCGGCACCACCACACGGCCCCACAGCGGACACACACGGCCCCACAGCCCAGCCGGTCCCGGCACCACAGCACCACGACACAGCCCGGCCCCACAGCGGCAGCACCACGACACAGCCCGGCTCCACAGCGGACAGTGTTGATTCAAGCCGGTCCCGGCTCTACAGCACAGCCCAGACAGCGGACACACGGCCTGTCCTGTCCCAGCCCAGCCCGGTCCCACAGCAGGCACGACACCGCCCGGCCCGGCCCCACAGAGGACACACACGGCCTGACCCAACCCAGCCCAGCCCCGGTCCCACACGGCCCGGCTCCACACCACAGCGGACACACACGGCCTGACCCGGAACGGCGAGACGTGTCCATGGTCCCTGCACTCACCTTCCCCGAGCGGAGACACCCGGCAATATGGTGAGTATAGTCTAGTCTAGTCTAGTCTGCTCTGATCTAGTCCTGGCCGCAGTCGACGTGGTTGTGGATCCCGGGCTGCGGGAAGACAGGGGGGTGTATGAAGCACAGCTTGACTACATAGAAACAGAGAAACAGAGGGACAATGAGGAGGGAAGAGACAGTAACCTCAAGACTTTTGCCTCCATCACAGTGATGAGGTGCCTGGTGAACTCACTGTGGTGGATGTTCATTTGTGTTTATTGTGTGTTTTGGTGTTTATTATATGTATGGCTGCAGGCAACGACATTTCGTTCAGACATTTCGGTCTGAATGACAAATAAAGGATCTAATCTAAATAGACAATAGGTGCAGGAGGCCATCATTCGGCCCTTTGAGCCAGCACCGCCATTCATCGTGATCATGGCTGATCGTCCCCTATCAATAACCCGTGCCTGTCTTCTCCCCATATCCCTTGACTCCACTAGCCCCGAGAGCTCCATCTAACTCTCTCTTAAATCCATCCAGTGATTTGGCCTCCACCTGCCCTCTGTGGCAGGGAATTCCATAAATTCACAACTCTGCGACTAGTGCGGGTGTCAGAGGTTATGGGGGGGGGGGGGGGGATAATGGCAGGAGAATGGTGTTGAGAATGGAGGGAGAGATAGATGAGAATGGATCAGCCATGATTGAATGGCGGAGTAGACTGGTTGGGCCGATTGGCCTAATTCTACTCCTATCCCTTAGAAACCTTAGGAGGAATGAACTACAGATGCTGGTTTATACTGAAGATAGACACACAAACAAAATTCTGGAATAACTCAGCGGGACAGGAAGCATCCCCGGAGAGAAGGGATGGGTGACGATTCCGGTCGAGACCCTTCTTCAGACGAGAGGGGACCCTCTCCCTCACAACCCACTGACAAAGTGAACCGAAGACAGACAGACAGACAGACACAGAATGCTGCTGGAATCACTCAGCGGGCAGCAGCTCTGGAGAAAAAGGAATAGGTGACCTTTTGGGTGAAAGAAGGTGACAGTGACCTCTCTGTGTGAGAGCCAAAAACGAAAGCAGAGGTTACCTTCAGGAAGTTAGGCAACAGCAGGGGGGCGAGAAATGGTCGGGGAAATGCAAGGACGCACACCCTCAATGTCAGAAATAAGCCATCTTTACGCTTCAAAAATATAGTAAACTTTGTCAGGAAATTGCAAGTCGATTTAGAGTGTGCGATGTAGCGAATTGTTTGTGAAAGGGTTGCCTTTCGTTCACGGTGAGGGTCATTCAGTGTCATGCATGCTATTTTCTATCAGGTGTTCTTGATCTCTTGCCAAAATTCAATCTTTCTTGAGTGTTTTGCTTCATTGTATGCCCCTGTCTTAAAAATACTTCTCAAATCGTTTTATTTAGATATCAATGTTTAATCAGTAAAATATTTCTGAAATTTTAATTAAATAGACACTGGTAATGTTCATAGGAACTACAGAGGCAAGTGAGAGGGGAGACAAGAGTGAAGAGAATCCATGAAAGTGGTGGCTGGAATACTTATGTGGCATGAAGTAATGCTCTAGCTCTTGATTCCTAGGGCTAAAGGAATTAAGGGATATGGGGGGGGGGGGGGGGAGCAGGAATGGGGTACTGATTTTAGATGATCAGCCATGATTATATTGAATGGTGGTGCTGGCTCGAAGGGCCGATGGCCTACTCCTGCACCTTAGGCATAGATTATTTTTTTAAAGGGGAGAGAATCCAGAAATTGGTGGTGCAAAGGGACTTGGGAGTGCTGGTGCAGGATTCACAAAAAGTTAATCTGCAAGTCTAATTGGTAATAAAGAAAGCAAACGCAATCCTAGCATTTATTTTGAGAGGGCTTGTGCACAAAAACAGGGATGGATTGCTGAGGCTCTATAAGGCACAGGTCAGGCCTCATTTGGAATATTGTGAGCCATTCTGGGCACCATATCTGAGGAGGGATGTGCTGGCTCTGGAGAGGGACCAGAGGAGGTTTACAAGAATGATCCAAGGAATTAGTAGGTTAACCTATGATTAGCGTTTAACGGCACTGGGCTTAAACTCGCTGTAGTTTAGAAGAATAAGGGGGAACTTCATTGAAATGTTCAGAATAATGAAAGGCTTGGATTGAGTGGATGTGGAGACGATGTTTCCACTAGGGGAGCGTCTAGGACTAGAGGTCATAGCCTCAGAATTAAAGGATGTTCTTTTAGGAAGGGGATAAGGATAAATTTATTTAGTCAGAGAGTGGTGAATCTCTGGAATTCTTTGCTACAGAAGGCTGTGGAGGTTAAGTCAATGGATATATTTAAGGCAGAGATAGATAGATTCTTGATGGGTATGGGTGTCAGAGGTTATGGGGAGAAGGCAGGAGAATGGGGTTAGAAGGGAGAGATAAATAAGCCATGATTGAATGGCGGAGTAGCCTTGATGGGCCGAATGGCCTAATTCTGCTCTTATCACTGATGATCTTATGAATTTGGGTAGAGAATTAAAATGGCATAAGACCAAAAGATTGCAAATCGATGAATGATGTTCAGCAAAGCAATCGCCCCATCTACATTCAGTGTCCTCAATGTGGAGTGTGAAGAAGGCCAAGGTCAAACGACTTGAAAGCGCTGCCAGTCAATTGTTGTTTTACCTGGCAAGAGTGTTCAGAGCATTGGTCATGGGAAGGGCTTTTTGAAAAGACGAGTACTGTAACTCTTGCTTTTATAGCCATAGAGGTATACAGCATGGAAGCAGGCCCTTTTAGTCCAACGTCCATGCCGACCAAGATATCTATAATGATATAATAAGAATAACATTACATACCTTTAGAAAGGGGATGAGGAGGATTTTCAAGCCAGAGGATGGTGTACTTGTGGAATTCATTGCCACAAACAGCTGTGGAGGCCAAGGAATTTGGTATTTTTTAAAGCGGTGATTGACAGGTACTTGATTAATATGGGTGTCAATGGTTATGGGGGGAGCAAGCAGGTTGAGAGAGAGAGAGATAGGTCAGCCATGATTGAATGGCAAAGTAGGCTCATTGGACCAAATGGACTACTACTGCTCCTATGACTTCAAGAGTCAAAAGTGTTTTATTGTCATGTCCCAGATAGGACAATGAAATTCTTGCTTGCTGCAGCAAGTTCAAGTTCAAGTTCCAGTGAGTTTATTGTCATATGTCCCTGATAGGACAATTAAATTCTTGCTTTGCTTCAGCACAACAGAACATAGTAGGCATTTATTACAAAAAGGAGTGTGTCCATATACCATAATATAAATATATACACACATGAATAAATAAACTGATCAAGTGCAAATAACAGATAATGGGTCATTAATAATCAGAGTTTTGTCCGAGCCAGGTTTAATAGCCTGATGGCTGTGGGAAAGTAGCTATTCCTGAACCTGGTTGTTGTTGCAGTCTTCAGGCTCCTGTACCTTCTACCTGAAGGTAGCAGGGAGATGAGTGTGTGGCCAGGATGGTGTGGGTCTTTGATGATACTGCCAGCCTTTTTGAGGCAGCGACTGCGATAAATCCCCTCGATGGAAGGAAGGTCAGAGCCGATGATGGACTGGGCAGTGTTTACTACTTTTTGTAGTCTTTTCCTCTCCAGGGTGCTCAAGTTGCCGAACCAAGCCACGATGCAACCGGTCAGCATGCTCTCTACTGTGCACTTGTAGAAGTTAGAGAGAGTCTTCCTTGACAAACCGACTCTCCGTAATCTTCTCAGGAAGTAGAGGGGCTGATGAGCTTTCTTGATGATTGCATTAGTGTTCTCGGACCAGGAAAAGTCTTCAGAGATGTGCACGCCCAGGAATTTGAAGTTCTTGACCCTTTTCAACCATCGACCCGTTGATATAAATGGGGCTGTGGGTCCCCCTCCTACTCCTTCCAAAGTCCACAATCAGTTCCTTGGTTTTGCTGGTGTTGTGGGCCAGGTTATTGCGCTGGCACAACAGAATATGTAAACATAGTACATAACGGGAGAAGAAAAAAAGGTCAGTGTGTGTATACACATGCACACATATTCAATCTCAATAAATATAGTGCAATAATAATGATAGTCTGTTGCAGTTCAGAGCTTATTTGTTATTGTGTTTAATAGCCTGATGGCTGTAGGGAAGAAGCTGTTCCTGAACCTGGACGTTACAGTTTTCAAGCTCCTGTACCTTCTTCCTGATGGTAATGGTGAAATGAGTGTGTGGCCAGGATGGTGTGTGTCTTTGATGATGTTGGTTGCCTTTTTGAGGCAGCAACTTCGATAGATCCCTTCGATGGTGGGGAGGACAAAGCCGGTGATGGACTGGGCAGTGGTCACAACTTTTTTGCCGTCTTTTCCGTTCCTGGACATTCAAGTAGCCGAACCAGGCCACGATGCAACCAGTCAGTATGATCTCTACTGTACTCTACTGTACACCTGTAGAAGTTCAGGAGAATCCTCTTTGACATGCCGAATCTCCGTAAGCTTCTCAGGAATTAGCTTTTATAATGGTGAGGTGATGTGATTGTTGCCAGTTTTACTGGGGAGAGGTAATGGTAGCACAGCGGCATAGTTGGTTGAGTCGCTGTCTCAGAGCCAGAGACCTTGGTTCAATCCTCACAGTTAGTGTGGAACCATACAGGATTAGATTAGATAATGTATGAATACAAAAGGATTAGAAGAAAAGGGATTAGAATTATGTAATTCACAATGATGGTAAATAAAATGACATCTACTTGATCTGGGTGGACAGTTTTCATCTCTATTCTGTTTTTCTCTCTCTATTTATCCCAAATAAATATGTAAGAATTATAATTGTATGTAAACCTTTAGCTATGTTGAACACATAATCAGGGTAACTTTAAAATCTCCTAGTGAGCTCTTGCAATCTTCTATTAAATAGGGTAGGTAGAGCAGAGGAATAGTTCCCTGAAAGTGGTGTCACAAGTAGAGAGGGTGGTGAAGAAGGATTTTTTTCATGCTGGCCATCATCAGTCAGAGAATTGAGTACAGCAATGGAGTTGTTATGTAATGCCCCTGTCCAACTTAGGAAACCTGAACAGAAACCTCTGGAGACTTTGCGCCCCACCCAAGGTTCCCGTGCAGTTCCCGGAGGTTCCCAGAGGTTTCTGTCAGTCTCCCTACCTGCAACCTCCGGCAACCACCTGCAACCTCCGGGATCCACATGGAAACCTTGGGTGGGGCGCAAAGTCTCCAGAGGTTTCCCTTCAGGTTTCCTAAGGGGGACAGGGGCATACAACATTGAGGTTGAAGGGTGATCTTGTAGAGGTGTATAGGATCATGAGGGGGAATAGATAGGGTGCATGCACATAGTCATTTTCCAAGTGTATCAAAATCAAGAACTAGAGGGCACAGGTTTAAGGTGAGAGGGGAAAGGTATGGAAACCAGATGGGCAACCTTTTCATACAGAGGGTGTTGGTATGCCTTCTTGGCTGGCGACGACAGATCATGGGCAATATTAACGTCAAGGAACTCGAAACTCTCAACCATTTCACTTTGGCACAATTGATGCTGATTGGGGCATGTAGACCACCACGCTGCATGATGTCAATAGCTAGCTCCTTCATCTTGCTGACATTGAGGGAGAGGCTATTGTCCTGACATCTTGTCACTGGGTTGTCTATCTCTTTTCTATATTCTGGCTCGTCATTGTGATTTAGCCCACCTGTGGCTGGTATATGGAATGAGCTGCCAAAGGAAGTGGGTGAGGACGGAACAATAGCAACATTTAAAAGATGCTTGGACAGGTACATGGATAGGAAAGGTTTAGAGGGATATGGGCAAATCACAGCAAAATAGCACAAGCTTGGATGGAACATCGTGATCAGCATGTAAGGGTTGTGCCGAAGGGGTTGTTTCCATGCTGTGTGACTCTGCCTCTAATTAAATAATTAAATATAAATTTGACCCAGAAATTCTGACAATATTTTTAGATTAATCTCTGCTTCACACTTGTGTTTGAATGCTAGTCTTCATTGTTATGTTCTGACATCTATATATTTGTTTTTAACATAATAACATAGAAGCATAGAAAATCGGTGCAGGAGGAGGCCATTCGGCTCTGCGAGTCGGCACCGCCATTCATTGTGATCATGGCTGATCGTCCCCTATCAATAACCCGTGCCTGCCTTCTCCCCATATCCCTTGACTCCACTAGCCCCTAGAGCTCTATCTAACTCTCTCTTAAATCCATCCAATGACTTGGCCTCCACTGCCCTCTGTGGCAGGGAATTCCATAAATTCACAACACTCAAGGTGAAAAAGATTTTTCTCACCTCAGTCTTAAATGACCTCCCCTTTATTCTAAGACTGTGGACCCTGGTTCTGGACTCGCCCAACATTGGGAACATTTTTCCTGCATCTAGCTTGTCCAGTCCTTTTATGATTTTATATGTTTCTATAAGATCACCCCTCATCCTTCTGAACTCCCGTGAATACAAGCCTAGTCTTTTCAATCTTTCCTCATATGACAGTCCTGCCATCCCAGGGATCAATCTCGTGAACCTACGCTGCACTGCCTCAATCACAAGGATTAACGTGACAAAAACCTAACCAGGCTTTCTACAGTGTAACTGGAAGTATTAGTAGTGTGGAAAAGTTAATATTTCAGGCCGATGACCTGAACTGCCATCCCGTGATTCCAAGTAGAATATTTTCCATGGATTAGCTCTGTATCAGTGTCTGTTTTAATGCTCTGAGCTAGTCTGATTGTAGCACAACAGCTTTGGGTCCAATCTGCATCGTTGTGATGCTTTACAAAGTGAGTAACCTGTTGCTTGTCAAGACAGATATCAATGCACGGACATGTAGAAATACTTTGGCTGCTGCTGTTAATTTTTAAATACATTTTAGTTGTACAATTTATAAAAAAGCTATTGTTCACCTTGATACTTTTCCATTCCAGGGTGTGATAGGCGTTCAATTGGTGGTTACTATGGTAATGGCCAGCATCATACAGAAGATTACACCCCACTACTCGTTTGCTCGTTGGTTGCTTTGCAATGGGAGGTATGGAGACTATTTTTAAATGTTGGTTGTGGGCCTTTTTTTTTGCATTTGCAGCTGCTGAATCTAAATGGATTTTTAACAATTCCTCCATTTCCATCTTACACCATTCAAACCATCCCAGTGTGCATGACATAAGAAATCAGAAGCATGTTTGTGCAATTTACTGGATGTCTTTCTTTCCGTTTTATTACTGCACACAATATTGGTTAAGGAGAAAATGGTTTGTTCTCTCTGAGGTCCAGAGAATAAAAGACAAATGAAATTTTGCAGATGTGTGTAAGGTACAACAGGTGAAAACATTTGAAACAATCATAAAATTTGGAAGGTACACAAAAAAGCTGGAGAAACTCAGCGGGTGCAGCAGCATTTATGGGCAAAGGAAATAGGCAACGTTTCGGGCCGAAACCCTTCTTCAGACTGATCGGGGGCGGGGACAAGAAAGGAAAAAGGAGGAGGAGCCCGAAGGCTGGGGGATGGGAGGAGACAGCAGGGGGACTGAGGAAGGGGAGGAGACAGCAAGGACTAACAAAATTGGGAGAATTCGATGCCCCCAGGATGCAGACTCCCCAAACGAAATATGAGGTGCTGTTCCTCCAGTTTCCGGTGCTGCTCGCTGTGGCCATGGAGGAGACCCAGGACAGAGAGGTCGGAGTGGGAGGGGGAGTTGAAGTGCTGAGCCACCGGGAGGTCAGCTTGGTTATTGCGGACCGAGCGGAGGTGTTCGGCGAAACGATCGCCCAACCTCCGCTTGGTCTCACCGATATAGATCTGCTGACATCTAGAGCAGCAGATGCAATAGATGAGGTTGGAGGAGATGCAGGTAAACCTCTGTCGCACCTGGAACGATCAAATTTGGAAGTTTGTCAGATAAACACACGCCCTATGCTGTATGGGCATAAAGGTATGCGGACAGGGCGCTGAGCTCAGGTCCTGGCAGTAGAACTCCAGCACCATAGAGATATCGAAGCCGTATTGTAGAATGTCCTGTTACCGATTGTTACCATTCGTCTGTTCAGAATCTGGAACCAGTAGGTACATTTTTGGTGGCATGGATGACTATTGTCCCCTATTAGACGTGAAGTCAATAATGGGGGTGGTTATGAAGGACCATAGGTGTCTCTACCACCATGCAGTGGGAAGGGAACCATTTGGGTATAACTAGAAGATATTTCTGATTAATAACAAACAAAAGAAGAATCATAATACATAATACTCATACAATCAGTAAAGAAAATAGAGGTAAAATGTACATGTGAATGTTAAATTATTATAAAACATTAGTGCCAGTGAAGTGGTCAGCAGTCTGTGGCTTTTGTTGGGATTCTGGCTTTCTTTGCCAATTCTTTTGCCATTCTCTTTACCTATCCCCTTTTAGTTGGTAGCACACTCTGGATCTTGCAAATCCATTTTCTATTTTATATTGTCTCCTTTAACATAATGTTCATATTGCTATCATTTAACAATTTCCTTTACTCAAATTTTAAATGATCTTCAACAGGTATTCTTTACCCAATGGAGAAGGGTTTTGGCCCGAACCATTGCCTATCTCCTTCGCTCCATAGATGCTGCTGCACCCGCTGAGTTTCTCCAGCATTTTTGTGTACCTTCGATTTTCCAGCATCTGCAGTTCCTTCTTAAACAAAGTTTCAAGGAGTTGTTTAAGTGGCTTAAACTCCTGCGAACAGCTAGTTCCCTTGTTCTCCCTGCTATTGAGAAATTATTTATAAAATTCTCTTTCTTCCTTTTTAAATGTTGTTTTATTTTTAAATGCCACCCATCTGAAACTTTTAATGAAGGAGATTTCATCCCCAGAATGATCATCTGTTATTACTACTGTTTCTGCTAGTTACTTAGGGTTAATGTGGACAGCCTGCTTACCTGTTTGCTGGTGAACAAAATATCAATTGTTTATCAGCAAAACCTCCCTTGACATTCTCCATGGACATTTTATATCTGATTTGATGCACAGTGCTATTTAATTTCGCTGTTCAGTTGTTATAATCTCATCTAGTTTGGAATGATTCCCTCATCTCCTGTACTTATTAGGGAAGAATTTAGATGAAATCTTTCCTTGCCCACTTGCATGCACAACTATAAAAGTATAGCAATCTTTTCATGGAGTAGTATTTTAAGAATACTGACTTTTATGACACCGCTTACCATACATAACAATAAATATTTGCCACATTATGTAATTATGCTCCTGGAGCGAACCCCCTTAGTCTAGTTCAGTAAAACACTGAGTCAAGCACTGGACCACTAAATCAGATTCAGATTCAGATTCAATCTTTATTGTCATTGTGCAGTGTACAGTACAGAGACAATGAAATGCAGTTAGCATCTCACCCAGAAGAGCGAACATAGAATAATGGAACAGTAAAATATATATATATATACATACAGTAGCAGTAGTGCAATTTTTCTGGGGGAAGGAGTGTCCGAGGGGGAGGGGGTGACTGACAATCACCAAGGTGCAATCACCAGCCGCAGGGAAGAAGCTGTTCCTAAACTTGCTGGTCCGGAACGGAGAGACCTGTAGCGCCTCCCGGATGGGAGGAGGGTAAACAGTCTGTGGCTGGGGTGAGAGCAGTCCTTGACAATGCTGCGCGCCCTTCACAGAAAACAAAATCTTTTGTTTTATGAAACAATGACTAATTCCCTATACGATACCATGGCCACACTGCGGGATCGATCCTTGTCTCTGCTTGTCCAAGCCCTTCAGCCTCATGCAAGCAGATACTTCCAAAAGGTTACACAGTCCCAAGCGCTCCTCCAGAAGATCGATAACGAACCTCGTGGGGGTTACCTTTTATAGGTCATCGAACCCTGTGGGGTAGATCTACATGGGTGTGGTACCCCTACAAACCAATCACAGTTCTCGATTACATTAAAGTGTTATTGACAGTTCCCCAACCCAATTACAAGGCATCCCATTACCATGTTTTTACAGAAGCTTCTTGAAAGAAAGACCCAAGTATTGCAACATTCTCCCGGGGAATATAAACAATTCAAACAAGGCTTCACGCTTCAGCCAAGCCTTAAACAGTAACATAAACACCTTACAACATTATTAACAGTATTTACAATCCTTCTGCAGCCAGCCTATCATGCTAATGTCGTCGCAACACCTTTGGGGTTTCTCTGCAAAGTACTCATACATTTTAACAATTGTGAGGACATCTGGACCTCACCTTATCTGATAGTACAATCTAGGACCTAGACTTCCTGGCACCAATTTGCAGCTCTCAGCTTTGCACAGAAAGTGACCAAACAGGTTTTTCAAATGCCCTGATACTCCATTTTATGACTTTATTTTACTTTATTTGTCTGGGATCAGCTCTAAGACAAAAGATTAGACCTCTGCTTTTCTCAGCTGAAACTAACAAAGTCACAATGATGGACGAACAGTATTCAGCGTTGCTCCTCTAAAAACCTCTCGTCTGTAAATCTTCAGTCATTTCCAAACTGATGCTATTGCCCAAACATGGGTAATTTACTAATACCATCTCTAGTTACAGAGGCAGATGGGATTAGCATGAGTTATCAAGTGTTCAGTTATGGTATCAACTGCCAATGGACACAAGGTGCATTTTGTGCATTAAAGGGCATGTGGATATGCATAACCTGCATGCACAAGTCCAAGGTGATACACTTTGGTGGTGGTATATGTTAATCACAAAGGTACAATCAAATCAAAGTATCCGGTGATAGTTTTACCTAACCGCATTTAGCACTGGTGTATTATCATGCAAAATCAATGACAACAAAGAATGAATGTGTGATCACAAAGTATTTAATAACATTGTGGATCGATGGAACACTAACGATTGAGATGTTTGCATCCAGATTCAATCAACAGTTACAAAAAATACAAGGCATATTAGTCCAGCATCTGCAGTTCCCTCTTTAACACTTAGTGGCAAAGGGTGCATTCTCTCTACACAAGGGAGGAATGTTCTTTATGTCTTCCTCCATTTGGCCTCAATAGACAGGTCTTGCAAAATTCAGCAAGATTCCCGCTTCCAGGTTTCATAGTCCCTGCCTGGGTTATATACCCATGAGGCCTGCTGATGTGGGGAATGAGCATAAAACCACACATGGTTATTTCCGGATAAAAAAGATGCTGGTTCATTTGTGATATTGAAACCATCCTCTGCATGATATAATCAATTCATAGACTTACAGACTCTGAGAGACCGTTTCCTGCGGCTTGGGTTGTCTAACCATAAGCATTAGGAGTGCCCACTGCAGATTGCAGGGATAGCACCAAATAGCAACAAACCGAATAGGAGATGGGAAGCATTGTTTATTCTTCTTTACATTTAACTCGGCACGGATTACTGAAACATTAAAATTCAGTTTTATGGGATTATAACATCAAGTTAAAATTCCATTTACTGTGCCTGAAGTACCTCCTCATCATTTGGCTGCGGAGAATATAAACCACTCTTTCCGGTCTCACCCTCTGACGTCTAGATTATGAAGGGTATCGTCAACTAAAAACCTCCTAGGCCTAGGGACGCAGAGATATGCGTTTTTAACATTGTGCTACGTCACTTCGCCGATAGGCACCAGCAACATCCCTGTCCTTGGTCAAACTCACGTACTAGTGGTTATGCCATAGCATTACATCGCTACGGGTCCAGTCATTGCTACACTGGATAGAATGATCATATCTGTGGGCTATAATAACATGTTTTGTTTATGATTAGTCAAGCAGAGTAGATAGGGACACAGACCAAACTAGATGTTGCATATCCCATGGACCTTGGGTTGCGTGTGATCACGCATCTACGCCAGTATGGCAAGGTCCCTAAGAGCCTCATAAACTCTGACAGCAATATTGTTAGTTACATAAAACCTCGTTAGAAGGAATCACTATAAATCTTCTCCAGAGGGTTAAATGGGTCTGCATATACAGGAGTGTACATTGAAATTGAGTCCCACTCTACCAGGACCACTATACCTCAGCAGCAGGGATGGACCACATCCTAGCTGCTGCAGGATGGTCAAACTATTAATCTGTACAAATATTCAAAATAAGCCCATTGCCAGATCGGGGGTATTTGCCAACTCTATGTTAGGTATGGTTCATACTTCCTCCAGGTTGAGGGAGGTTACGATTCCCACTATTGTTCATTAATAGCATCAACATGTCTATATCAATGTCATGTCTGAATGCTATATTAATGTTCACCCATCATTGGCCTACTTATGCTGTGTATGATGCCTGGACTCGTTTCCACGGCATTAAATCACAGAGCTTTAAAATCTTCACGTAGTCACTCACGTGACACCGAAGTAAAATAGTAAGATTAAACGAGAACTTACCAGTTTGAAATTTGATCTTTATTTTATGAGTAGTAACGTTGAGGGATTACGTGCCCTCCACGCCCACCCTTGATCATAAAGTTCAACTGGTATCCTATTTCTCTAATCTTACTATATTCAGTTGATTTACTGTTATCTGTAATTTCACACCGCTGCTTTGAAGATTGACACGCATGCATCCTGGCGGGTTCTTCACGTAATCCCTCAACGTTACTCCTCATAAAATAAAATCAAACTTCAAACTGGTAAGTTCTTGTTTAATCTTACTATTTTAGCCCATATTAACAATTATATATTCAGAACATTAACATACTTCCTTTAATTTTAATTGTTCTGATCAGTTTTTAGTATTTGTGTTCAACCAATCTGAATGTCAGTCCTAAGAGTAACATTTCTGGCTTTTGATTTTACTTAATTGTGATCCATTTGGCAAAGAGAATGTTGCATTGCCCTTTACATAGAACTATGATCAATGTAGTCCTAGATCAGGCTCCTCGGCCTGAGATGTCAATGCTGAACATATTGTCAGATTAACCTAATCCCTTCTGCTTGAACATGATCCATTGGCTTCCATTCACTGCATATTCATGTGCCTATTTAAGCTTCTGAAACACCACTATCGAATATTTTTTTCCTGGCATCATTTTCCAGGCACTGCCACCTCTGGGTAAAAGTCCCACACATCTCATTAAGCTTTCTCCTGCTTGTCAACGCGATGCCCTCTAGTATTTGACAATTTCACACTGGGGAAAAGATTCTGACTCAACCTTATCTATGCCTCAAATCTCATTCATCTCTATCAGGTTTCTCTAATGTTCCAGACAAACCAAACAATGTTTAAACAACCTCTCCTCATAGTTAATACCCTCTTATCTAGTGGGCATAGTGATGAGCCTCATCTGCACTAGGTTTGGGATGAAACTCCCAATGATTCCATACAGAGATCTTTCTAAAGTTAAGAACTTTCTTAGCTCCTAATACCTTTGTGCACTACTTCATTATTTGCTTTGTTCTTGAGCTATTTCTTGTTCTTTGGCACCTTACTGTTCAAGGATTATTTCTTTAAATATTCCCATTTTTACCTAAACAGCTTATTTTTTACAGGATCAAATCTGAAATTCCGTTCAATTGAATGAATGCACGGTATAACTTCAGCAAATGTGCCTGATGGAGTTGGTCCCTTTTTGCAATATCATCGTTATTAAATATGTAGGGTGGTGTTAATGTATTGTATTGTATTGTATTCAAATTTATTGTCATTGTCTCAATTAGAGACAACGAAATGAATTTCCCTTTACAGTCAGTATCATAAAAATAAATAAATAATAAATATTAAAACATATTAAAAAAATAAAATAGAATTTTTAAAAAAAGCACAAACACAGAAAGTCCACGACACAACACAACACAGTGGCACCAAGGTGAGGAAGGCACCATTGTCCAGCCAACCTCCCCTCCGATCTTCCCAGATGCTCATCCGTGGTCGGGGCCTTCCGAGCACCCGCAGTCGCCGCCCCGGGTGGCCCGATGTTCAGGCCCTCACGCCGGGCTAGTGGAATGCCGACGCCGATCCCCGACGGTGAACGTCCTCCTCCTCAGCAGCCCGGACCTTCTGATCAGCCGCCTCCCGCAGCCGGAGTCCGCAGCTCCCGAGTCCGCAGGTCGAGCCGGGCAGAGTCGCAGGACCCCGCATTGTTGATCAGCGCCGCCCGCGTTGGGAGCTCCGCAAACCGCAGCTCCATGATGTCGGTGCAGCAGGTCCAGTACTCCGGGCTCCAGACGGCGACCCCCGGTAAGGCATCGCCAGCCCCGCGATGTTTCAGCGCTGTCCCGCCGCTGCTGGAGCTCTGGTCGATCCCGGCAGGAAAGGCCGCGCCAATCCAGGTAGGTAGGCCGCTGGGGGGGGGGGGGGCGAGGACACGTCTCGAATAATAGTCGCGTCCTCACCAGGAAGCGGCTGAAGGACGGTATCTCTCTTCCCCCACATAAAGACATTAAAAAAATCATAAAAAACACACATCAACATAACTAAAAAAACAAACAAAAAAACAAAAAGATACCCGGCTGAAGGTGGAGGCTGCTGGCACCAGCGCCACCGGAAGTACAATGTGCAGGGATGTGCAGTAATGTGCAGGGATCGCTGGTCGGTGTGGACTTGGTGGGCCGAAGGGCCTGTTTTCGCGCTGTATCTCTAAACTAAACTAAAATGGACAGGTGATATTTTGAGTCGGGACCCTTCGTCAGATTTAAGAAGGGTCTAGTTTTCTGCATCCATAGAGCGGTCGACAAAAATGCTGGAGAAATGCTTGAGTCTGAAGAATGGTCAAACTCAGACAGATGTTGCCTCACCCGCTGAGTTTCTCCAGCATTTTTGTCTACATTGTCATTTTAAATGGTGAGCGATAGAAACTATTCTGCCGACAGAAAACTATTCCCATTGGTGAGTGGAGGAGCATGACTTTTATTTATTTATATATATCTAAAACTTTTTTTGAACGCGAGAACTTGTGTCTTCAGCGTGAGAGCGTGAGAATTTCGTCAAATGCGTGAGTCTCATGCTGAATGCGTGAGAGTTGGCAGCCCTGCCCCATGCAACACGGAATATTGCATGTCTCAGTGCAACCATTTTTCATTCTTCTAAAGACTCGCCAGTATGTTGGCAATGTTGCTTGATCTCTCTAGGACATCCCCCTCTTTTATTTATTAATTTCTCTGGCTATGAGTGCTTCCAACTGTGTCAATCGCGTTGGCCTCAATAGGAATTATAGATTTCCACCCCTTAAGGATGTTAGTTTTTACAATATTCTGATAATGAGTTTAAAAAAAAAGTTAATTTGCTATAATAACACAGCTGATTTAATGGCCTCCAAACTTCCGCATAACCACTTTGCTGAAACCTCAACATTTACCCTCAAAAAAGCACTTAATATCTACGTTCTTCTTAGAACATGGAATATAGAAAGGTATAGCACAGGAACAAGCCTTTCAGCCCACAATGTCTGTGCTGAACATGATTCAAAGTTAAACTAATCTTCTCTAACAGTACATGATCTGCTTCCCTCCATGCTTTGCAAATTCATGTGCCTATCCAAAAGCATCTTAAATGCCATTATCTTATCTGCACCACTATCCCAGGCAGCATGTTCCAGACACCCATCACTCTGTTTAAAAAAAAATTGCCCTGCACATGACCTTTGAAATTTGCCCCTCTCACCTTATAGCTATGCCCTCCATTCTTCATCAAATCAATCCCAGGAAAAAACGTTTATGGTTATCTACCATATATATATATATATATGCCCCTCATAATTTTACATACTTGCTTATGATCTCCCCCAGACACCTCCGCTCCAGAGAAGACAATCCAAGTTTGTCCAATCTCTCCTTATGGCCAATACGCTCTAATTAACACATTGGGATAATCATCGCACATAAAGTTGCAATTACAATCAATAATGCATCATTCGATTGTATTTATTTAAAATGTTGATTGTTGGAAAGTAAATGCTGTATTAAAAATGGAAAATATTTGATTTGTATTGTTGCAGCCTGCAATGGTACCAGCATCCGTCAGAAGAACAACTGCAAGTCCTTGCTGGAAAACAACAGAAAGCTAAATCTAAGAAAGAAAGGTAATCCCACGCTGTAAATGGCTTGATTGTAATGATGTATTGTCTTTCTGCTGACTGGTTAGCACGCAACAAAAGCTGTTCACTGTACCTCGGTACATGTGGCAATAAACTAAACTGAGCTGATTCATCTGTCTGACATTAGATTAACCTTTCAGAATATAAAATATTCAAGGCACCTCTGAATGTCCAGGATTTTTTACTCTTTCAAAGGCTCTCCCATCTGATGGATCTGTATTCTTTATTTCGCTATCTTAATTTTGGGTGCCAATTCCGTTGTTTTTCAAACTTAGATCGTTTTTTTTATGGAGGATTGGAGGCTGAGAGAAGACCTGGCGGAAGTTTATAAAATTTATGAGAGGCATCGATTGATAGGGTAGAAAGTCAGAATCTATTTTCCAGGGTGTAAATGGTAACCCATGTACCTATCAAAGTGTCTTTCAAATACTGCTATATCACATATCTCAACTACCTGCTATGGCAGCTCGTTCAGACTGATTCCTGGGACCAGACTGATTCCTGGGATGTCAGGACTTTCATATGAAGAAAGACTGGATAGACGCGGCTTGTACTCGCTAGAATTTAGGAGATTGAGGGGGGGATCTTATAGAAACTTACAAAATTCTTAAGGGGTTGGACAGGCTAGATGCAGGAAGATTGTTCCTGATGTTGGGGAAGTCCAGGACAAGGGGTCACAGCTTAAGGATAGAGGGGAATTCCTTTAGGACCGAGATGAGAAAAACATTTTCCACAGAGAGTGATGAATCTCTGGAACTCTCTGCCACAGAAGGTAGTTGAGGCCAGTTCATTGGCTATATTTAAGAGGGAGTTAGATGTGGCCCTTGTGGCTAAACGGATCAGGGGGTATGGAGAGAAGGCAGGTACGGGATACTGAATTGGATGATCAGCCATGATCATAATGAATGGCGGTGCAGGCTGGAAGGGCCGAATGGCCTCCTCCTGCACCTATTTTGTATGTTTCTATATTTCTATGCAACACATTGCACATATCTGCATTAAATTCCAATTATTGTTCGTCAGCCTACTTGCCCAGCAGATCAAGATTCTGCTGCAATTTTTGATAACCATCTCCACTGTCTATTAATACCATCTTATTTAGTCTCATCTGCAATCTTACTACACATGCCTTGTACATTTACATCTAAATCGTTGATATTAACTGCAAACAGCACAGATCCCTGAGGCACACTACTAGTACAGGCCTTTAGTTTGAAAAACAACCTACCACCTCCATCCTCTGCTTCATTCCATGAAGCCTATAATAATTTTGGTGGCCCACTGGTCCAGTGTCACTACCATCACCCTCTGTTGAAACCTCTAATTTCAAATCGAGTATTTATCAGAAAGTAAAGGAAATTACCACGAAAAGCATAGCCCAATAGTTTGCAACACTGCTTTGGGTTGAAGTCTCTTAAAATGCCAGAGAATCAATAAAGGCATAAAGTTAATAAGTTTAAAAGGTTTTTTTTGTCAAATGTGACAATCTGACAAGTTTATCTCTTGAGTTACAGTGCATGTTCTTAAGATGTCAAGGTGATTCTGTCTTCTCACACGATAATAAGATAAATGCTAATCCCTCGTTTTTCTCTCTTGTCTTCCTCCTTTTTGTCCCATTCCTTTCTCCCTTTTTCTTACCACTCTCTTACTCTCAGGATTGCAAAATAACCTGTGTTTAACCTGAATTGTGTATCCAATCCTATATTCTCCCCACGACAGATTTCACATACTTCAATAACAATACAGATCATGTATTTTTCTCCTCCAGCATAAAACATTTATACTTGATTTCCTTATCTGTCCTGCATTAGCTCCATAATGCTCGTGACTCCCATGTGCTGTCCTTTGACTTTAGCCTTTTATACATTCTGCATACATTATTTTTTTGAACTCCTCATGCTCTGCCACTATTTTCTCCTCTACCTGTCCTTCTCCATCTAGTTTAATGCATAGAATGTTCAAGTTCAAGTGAGTTTATTGTCATGTGTCCCTGTATAGGACAATGAAATTCTTGCTTTGCTTCAGCACACAGAACATAGTAGGCATTTACTACAAAACAGATAAGTGTGTCCATATACCATAATATAAATATATACACACATGAATAAATAAACTGATGAAAAGTGCAAATAACAGAAAATGGGTTATTAATAATCAGAGTTTAAGAAGGAACTGCAGATGCTGGAGAATCAAAGGTTACACAAAAAAGCTGGAGAAACTCAGCGGGTGCAGCAGCATCTATGGAGTGAAGGAAATAGGCCTATTTCCTTCGCTCCATAGATGCTGCTACACCTGCAGTTTCTCCAGCTTTTTTGTACCTATTAATAATCAGAGTTTTGTCCGAGCCAGGTTTAATAGCCTGATGGCTGTGGGGAAGTAGCTATTCCTGAACCTGGTTGTTGCAGTCTTCAGGCTCCTGTACCTTCTACCTGAAGGTAGCAGGGAGATGCGTGTGTGGCCAGGAATGTTGTTTCCACCCTATATTTGTATATTAATTCTCTCTCCATAAAGCAAATTATGGTGATAGTAAGAATGTTTATTTCACTCCCAAGATGTTAAATAAACATTTGGATGAATGTTAGTCTGTTTACACAAAAGAATGCAAGTTTCCAACTGTAGACTTACAGCCACTTGTATTATGGTTTAACCAGGAAATATAATGGGCACATAGAAAGCAAGCCGCTGACTGTTCCTAAGGATATCAATCTGCATCTGGAAGCAAGGAGCATCACAGAAATGGATACACAAGGTAGGATATACATCTGAAGATGCACATTTAATGAGTGTATTGAAAATTCTCTTTCGATTTATATGGTGATTAAAATGTTGAATTATAATTGAGGAATGTGACAGAGATGTATTAAAACCTATCACTTCTGGTCAGTTGCTGTCTTTAACTGATTTATGTTGTTTATTCACCAGGTTCAACTAAGTCATTGCTAAAGCATTCTTCAAGCATGTTGTACACTGATCAAGTGGACTTTTCTGATACCCATGTTCAGTAAAAGAAGCTACCTCGTTTTTAGCCTTTGTTTTAGCTTCTGTCAGCAAGCTCCATGCCATTGACAGTTCTCGTCCATAACCCAATTTATTTTTGTTGATGCCACATATTTCTACTCCAGTGCACAATGCTAACTGTTGAGATATGCTTCTAAATGTCAAAGATCTCATTCTTGCCTTTTAGTTTCACTATACTACATGTCAATTCATGAACATGGAGTTCCAATATCCTGTAGGAAAACTTATTTTTCATTTCTTCTTTTCACTGTTGATTTATTTGATTTGTAGCTGGTATTCAAAGATACCTGATTATATCACTCGGATCTTGTGGACCCCCAAACGATGAGATAGATTTTACAAAATTGCAACTGTATTTTTCAGACTTTGCCTGGTTTTCTTTGAAATTGAATTCCATTGTGTTAGAAATGATCTCGCAGGTCAACTCAGGAAAAACTTTGGTTTACAAGGCCCTTCCATCTTGACCCCACTGCTTAAAAACCACATCTTTAAGCCTTCAAGTACAGACCACGCATTCAAAACCTGGCATAGCAATGGTATCAGTAGTATCAAAAACCTATACAAGGATGGCATCTTTTCGTCTTTTGCGGAGCTCTCGTCCAACTATAGCCTCCCAAACTCCCACCTTTTTTGTTTTTTCCAGATTAGGGATTTTGTGAAGAAGACATTCCCCCATTTCCCAAATCGCCCCCCTGAAACCCTGACCGATACCATCTTAGCTCTAGATCCCAACCGGAAGAAATGCATCTCTGTTTTGTATAACTTGTTAGGGTCGGTTATATTGAAACCTCATACCACATTAAAAGCTGCGTGGGAGGGCGAGCTGAATACGAAACTAACAGACCAGCAATGGGACTCTGCCTTGGATTTGATCCATTCTCCCTCCATATGTGCCCATCATGGCCTAATCCAATGCAAAGTCCTTCACAAAGTCCACTACACAAATGCAAGATTATCTAGAATTTACCCCGCTGTTAGGGACACCTGCAACAGATGTAATCAATCTCCTGCCAACCATAGCCATATGTTTTGGTCTTGCCCTAAGCTAGCAGCCTTTTGGAGGAGTGCTTTCGACTTGATAAGACTATATTCCTCCAAACCCACTGTCAGCCATTTTCGGTACCCCTCCCAACACCAACCTCTCTGTTGCGGTGAAACGAGTTCTAGCTTTTACAACCTTGTTAGCTCGGAGACTGATCTTGCTTAACTGGAGGCTCACCTGTCCCCCGACACACACCCGCTGGATTAAGGAGGTGCTTTACAATTTAAAGCTTGAAAAACTTAGGTTCTCTCTCAAAGGCTCTACCAATACATTCCTAGATACATGGAACCCTTTCTTGGAACTTGTTAACTCTCTCAACTTGTCCCCGGACTCGGAAGAGGACTGAGTGCTCTCCACCATTGTTCTGCTCTACTGCAGCTGCTCTCCCCTTAACCCCCCTCCCCACACACTTATTTATTTAATTACTTACTTATTTACTGTTATTAGTGACCCCTTTTTTTAAATTATTTTTTTTAGTACTTTTTGTTTTGTTTATCTTACCATGTTTGTGTGGATGTGTATGTATGTTAATGTTGTTTGTCCCCGTTTGGTTCCGACCTGATTCTGGTGGGTTGAAGGTGGGTAACGGTAAGGGCTTTAAGGGTCGCTTACATACTGTTGCACAATTATGCCTTGACTGTCACTGTCTGTTATCATTGTATGTATGCAAATCGCTGTGAAATTCAAATAAAAAGATTTAAATCGGAAAAAAAAAGAAAAAAAAACAGAAATGATCTCGCAAAATTCAAATATTGTTTGCATGAAGCTAAATGGGCTTGTATCTTTGCCCAGATTCATTTATTTAATGCAGGTGTAACTACTGGTCAAGTCAAGTCAAGTCGAGTTTATTCGTCACATACACATACGAGATATGCAGTGAAATGAAAAGTGCCAATGCTTGCAGATAGTGCAAAAAAAACCGGAATGGAACAGAATCACTTATTCACATATTACATATTTGTGGGAGGAAAAAAAGAAAAAACAGTAATTTTAAAAGGCACCACACAACTGTAAAATGGTACAGTATAGTTAGTCCCTGGTGAGATAGGAGTTTACAGTCCGAATGGCCTCTGGGAAGAAACTCCTTCTCATCCTCTCCGTTTTCACAGCTTGGCAACTGAGGCGTTTGCCTGACCGTAGCAGCCGGAACAGTCCTTTGCTGGGGTGGAAGAGGTCTCCCATGATCTTGTTGGCTCTGGTGTTGCACCTTCTGATGTATAGTTCCTGCAGGGGGGCAAGTGAAGTTCCCATAGTACGTTCGGCCGAACGCACTACTCTCTGCAGAGCCTTCTTGTCCTGGGCAGAGCAGTTCCCAAACCAAATTGTGATGTTTCCAGACAAGATGCTTTCCACAGCCGCTGAGTAGAAGCACTGGAGGATCCTCAGAGACACTCTGAATTTCCTCAATTGCCTGAGGTGGTAAAGGCGCTGCCTTGCCTTACTCACCAGTGCTGCAGCATGTGATGCCCATGTCATATCCTCTGAGATGTGGACTCCCAGATATTTAAAGCAGCTCACCCTATCCACAGTATCCCCATTTATCCTCAATGGAGTGTACGTCCTCGGATGATGTGCCCTCCTAAAGTCCATGATCAGCTGCTTGGTTTTTTGATATTCAAGAGGAGGTATCCTGTATCTGCACACCAGAGTTCCAGATCAGCCACCTCCTCCCGGTAGACCTTCTCATCGTTATCAGAGATCAGTCCCACCACCACAGTGTCATCAGCAAACTTGATTATAGAGTTGGAGCTGAACCTAGCCACACAGTCATGTGTGTACAAGGAGTACAGTAGGGGGCTGAAGATACAACCCTGGGGCGATCCTGTGCTCAGGGAGAGGGACTTCGAAGTATTTCCTCCCATCTTGATTACCTGGGGCCTGGCGGTGAGAAAGTCCAGGACCCAGGCACACAGGGGGGTGTTGAGCCCCAATTCCAGTAGCTTCTCAGCCAGTCTGGTGGGGACTATCGTGTTGAAGGCTGAACCGAAGTCTATGAACAGCATCCTCACGTAGCCCCCCTTCTGGCTGTCAAGGTGAGAGAGAGTGGTGTGCAGAACCTGGGAGACATACATAGAAACATTGAAAATGGGTGCAGGGGTAGGCCATTCGGCTATTCGATATGATCATGGCTGATCATCCAACTCAGTATCCTGTACCTGCCTTCTCTCCATACCCCTTGATCCCTTTAGCCACAAGGGCCACATCTAACTCCCTCTTATGTATTAAGTGTATGTGACAAATAAACTTGACTTGACAACTTAAATATAGCCAATGAACTGGCCTCAACTACCTTCTGTGGCAGAGAGTTCCAGAGATTCACCACTCTCTGTGTGAAAAATGTTTTTCTCATCTCAGTCCTAAAGGATTTCCCCTCTATCCTTAAGTTGTGACCCCCTTGTCCTGGACTTCCCCAACATCGGGAACAATCTTTCTGTATCTAGCCTGTCCAACCCCTTAAAAATTTTGTAAGTTTCTATAAGAACCCCCCTCAATCTCCTAAACTCTAGCGAGTACAAGCCGAGTCTATCCAGTCTTTCTTCATATGAAAGTCCTGACATCCCAGGAATCAGTCTGGTGAACCTTCTCTGCACTCCCTCTATGGCAAGAATGTCCTTCCTCAGATTTGGAGACCAAAACTGTGCGCAATACTCCAGGTGTGGTCTCACCAAGACCCTATACAACTGCAGTAGAACCTCCCTGCTCCTATAGTCAAATCCTTTTGCTATGAAAGCTAACATACCATTCGCTTTCTTCACTGCCTGCTGCACCTGCATGCCTACTTTTAATGACTGGTGTACCATGACAACCAGGGCTCGTTGCATCTCCCCTTTTCCTAATCGGCCACCATTTAGATAATAGTCTACTTTCCAATTTTGGCCACCAAAGTGGATAACCTCACATTTATCCAAATTATACTGCATCTGCCATGCATTTGCCCACTCACCCAGCCTATCCAAGTCACCTTACAGCCTCCTAGCATCCTCCTCACAGCTAACATTGCCCCCCAGTTCAGTGTCATCCGCAAACTTGGAGATGTTGCATTCAATTCCCTCGTCCAAATCATTAATATATATTGTAAATAGCTGGGGTCCCAGCACCGAGCCTTGCGGTACTGCCTGCCATTCTGAAAAGGACACGTTTACTCCCACTTTGCTTCCTGTTTGCCAGCCAGTTCTCTATCCACATCAATACTGAACTCCCAATACCGTGTGCTTTAAGTTTGTATACTAATGTCTTATGTGGAACCTTGTCGAAAGCCTTCTGAAAGTCCAGATATAACACATCCACTGGTTCTCACCTATCCACTCTACTAGTTACATCCTCGGAAAATTCTATAAGATTCGTCAGACACGATTTACCTTTCGTAAATCCATGCTGACTTTGTCCAATGATTTCACCACTTTTCACTACAGTCAGCTACAGTTACAGCTACTAGAGCTACAGTTAGCTAGCCCTCCCTGGATCCAGAGTGAACTAACCTGAGCAGCCTATTCCTGAGCAGCCTACTATGTTGAATCGTACCATATATCGACTACATTGACTGCCCTCTCCTGATTGACCTTCTTGGCAACTTCTTTAAAATTGAGTGTTTGAATCAAATTCCTGAAATATCTTCTCCTATGCACAAAGCTGTGCTGACTATCCTTAACCTTTAAGTCTTTCCAAATGCATGTATATCTTATCTCTTAGGATCACCTCCTGCTACTAGCCTGGCCTAGATGTTAGACTTACTGGTCTATAGTTGCCAGATTTTTCTTTGCAGCCCATCTTAAATTGAGGCATAAAATTAGGCACCGCCCAGTCTTCCGAGATCTCACCTGTGACTGGTGAAGGTGCAGATATCTTGGCCAAGGCTCCCTGCAATGTATTCCCTGGGTTCCCACTGTGTCCTTGGGTATACCTGATCAGGACCCAGAGATTTATCTCCCTTCATACTTTTTAAGACATCCAGCACCACCTCTGCCATTATTATTCACTATTCCCCAAATATCCTCATTAACGGTCCTGAGTTCCCTACTCTTTCTCCACAGTAAAAACAGAGGAGAAATATTCATTGAGGACCTCACCCATCTGCTGCTCTACGCACAATGTCCACTTTCATCTTTGAGCGGCCCTATTTTCTTTTTCCCATAACATAAAATCTCTTTGGATTCTCCCTGATCTTCTCTATCGATAAAGGTTCTATGATTAATTGAAGCTTGAGTTGGACAAGATTTAAAATAAAATCCTTTAAAGTACCAACGCAGACCCACGAAAATGTAAAATTAATTATGTTTACTAGGGAGGCACATGATAAAGTATTGTAGATACTTTAGACACATGATAAGCAGGGGTTGGAAGACTAATGGATTACTAAAAAGTTGTAAAAAATATAAAAGGTTGGAATCTTCATTGGTTTATTCACATAAAAATGTGAAAGAATACTTGAAGAATGTACAATTCAGGAAAAGGCTTCAATCAGACTTTCAACACTGAGTATATTATCTTGAACAAAGAATTCAGCAAAGTAATTTATATTCTAACTAAGGTTCAATAAGGTAAATAAGTAAATAGTAGGCACCAAGACTTGGCTTCCAAAATGGTCCTGCATGTTCTAAAATCATATTTGTGGTGGAAGTTGAAAGATTATCTGTACCATATTTATTAGATGGTACACAAAAATGCTAGAGAAACTCAGCGGGTGCAGCAGCATCTATGGAGCGAAGGAGATGGGCAACGTTTCGGCCCGAAATTTTGCCTAATCTCCTTCGCTCCATAGATGCTGCTGCACCCGCTGAGTTTCTCCAGCATTTTTGTGTACCTTCAATTTTCCAGCATCTGCAGTTCCTTCTTAAACATATTTATTAGATGTCGTCTTGGATGTTGTCACAGGTATTTTCAACTGGAAATTCACTTTGAGCCATGTCATTTTTAAAGTGCAGTACTGACTCAAACAAGTAAATCTGCCTGTGATAATAGATTGGAAAGTAAACATTATTTGTGTACTTTGATCAACTGGATTATGTATGAAAAGTGAAATAAATTTTGATCCACATTATCGTGTAAATTTATAGAAACATAGAAATTAGGTGCAGGAGTAGGCCATTCGGCCCTTCGAGCCTGCACCGCCATTCAATATGATCATGGCTGATCATCCAACTCAGTATCCCGTACCTGCCTTCTCTCCATACCCCCTGATCCCCTTTAGCCACAAGGGCCACATCTAACTCCCTCTTAAATATAGCCAATGAACTGGCCTCAACTACCCTCTGTGGCAGAGAGTTCCAGAGATTCACCACTCTCTGCGTGAAAAATCCATGACAACTTGAATTAAATACAGAACCATTAAAAACTAGAAATAGTGTAAATAAGTACAAGTTTTTTTTCTGCAAAAATATTTATTTGGTTAATGATTGTTTTTCTTACAGTTTTGCATTACTTCCCCGAGTACCAGTGGCTGGTGGATTTCACAGTATCGGCCACAGCTGTCTACGCCATCACAGAAGTATACTACAGTCTGACAAATCCCCGTAATGAGATGAATATTAGTATTGTTTGGTGCCTCCTCGTCCTTACCTTTGTATTGTATCCTTTTGATTGCTGAAGTGTTATTCCTACAGAAAGACAAAGAAGATTATTTTGGTGTATGAACAATTTAAAAAAAAATGCAGATTCTGGAAATCTAGAATAAAAATAGAAAATACGGGAAAATTTCACATGACTGGCAGGATCTGTGAAAAGAGAAACAGTTGATGTTTTGGTTCTTTGCAAAGGTTATAACTGAGCAAAAGGGATACACGTTGATCCTGAGTGCAGAATGGGTATGGGAGGTGGAAAGGATAGAACTGAAGGAATTTATTTGATAAGGCAAAATAATGTGGCATTTAAAATCAGATTAGTCATCTTTGCCTGTGTAATGTGTTCCTAATGTTTTATAATTTGTGTAATGTTGTGTAGTCTAGCATACTGTGACGTGCCCACAGGCCAGATGATGTACATTAAAAAAAAGGGAACAATTGCAAAATGTTTAGTTCTCAAATAGAAAGGAAGAGCCCGTTATGTGAGCCCGAATTCTTCAGTCTGAAGAAGGGCTTCGGCCCGAAACGTTGCCTATTTCAGACTCAGATTCAATTTTAATTGTCATTGTCAGTGTACAGTACAGAGACAACGAAATGCATTAACCTTCGCTCCATAGATGCTGCTGCACCCGCTGAGTTTCTCCAGCATTTTTGTGTACCCGTTATCTGAAGTTGGAGCCATTTTGACAGGGAGTAGTGGGGTGGGATCAGAAGAGAAGATGTATAGTAAGTGGCAGGACCCAGATGTATGTTGTACAACAGAGGGACTTTGAGGTACATAGTTCCCTGAAAGTGGTGACAGAGGTAGACAGAGTAGTGCCTTTATTGGTCAGGGTTTTAAGTACAAGTGTTGGGACATCATGTTACAAATTTACAAAATGTGGCTGAGACCACACTTGCAGTTCTGGTCAGCTAGCAGGAAGCAGGAAGGGTTCACAAGGATGTTATCAGGACTGGAGGACATGAGTGATGGAGGAGACTGGATCAGTGGGGGGTTTATCCCTGAAGCTAGGTGATGAACTTTTAAAGGTATATACAAAATTATTAAAATCTCATCTGCCAGGTGGTATTTACTTATTGTTAATTTCCTAAAATTAGGTGTGAATATTTTAAAATTTATTCCCAAACATTTGCTATTCAGAACTTATAAACTAAGTGATGATGAGATTTGCATAGATCTGTTGTGCCTTGTTATGGAGGGTGCATTAGATTGTATTTAAAACATTGTTTTGTGCTCTGGTGGTTTTTGATGTTATTAGAACTCCATGATTGAATAACAGTCCTGTAACTCCTTCCACCATGGTCATTATTCTATGTTTTTTGGCTTTGTGTAAATGTATTTTATTTATGAGCCAAATCTTTCTTGAGCAGGCAAGCAATCTATCCATGGCGATATAATCGTACCCAGAATGCCCTCAGGAATGTAATGCTACTCCCTAGATGCAGTGTTGCAAGGTTGATCGTTCTTACTGCAACATATGTGGTTAAATTACTATTTCTCAAAACCTTTTTTAAATGTAGTGTTCTATTTTAATATAAAGTCGCGGAATGCGTTGAGACAGGGTGTGCAAAATCTTTTGTATGGACATACCTAAAACTTTTATTACATTGGAGAAAATAAATTAAACTGTATCACTGTTATGACATGTGCTTATAATTGACTACTCAATGAATGGTGCAAGTGTTTTATTTGGAAATATAATACAGAATTGATTCTTCCCTAAGGTGGTTTATTCTTCTGCTGGAATTTTAATTTTCTACAAAATTGCATTTTCTTTGAATTTAGAAAAAATTGGTAGACTTTGGTTAGCTTTGGAACAGTTTGTAGTGGATGGTTAGTGGCCAGGATCTCACCTCAAGTACATTAGAACTGGTAAGAAATGAGGACTGATATAACTTAAGAAAATTTAACGAAATGAGCAGTTAAATTAGAGTGAAAGCAAGTGGCAAAATAGAGGAAAATATGAGGCCGAGAACAAATGTGGCCACTTAAAACAAAAATGTCCTATTGTAGAAACCGTGGAGCTAAGAGTTGGCAACTTGCACGTAATGCATTTCACTGCTTTAACAATATGCATTACAAGATTAAATAATTCAGTATTGGGGAAATAGTACAAAAAGAGAACCTGGGGAAACCTGATGAGATGAAATTACCAGCAAGTATGCACAGGCATTGGATTGAGGTTGGCAGGAGCGAGTTGAAATGACAAGGAATCAGTAGTGTTTTGTACTTGTTACGATACTGATAATTTTACACAAAGGATCGACAAATATACAGATATTAACTATCAATGAACTGCATTGAAAACTTTAAACCAAATTCATACTGAAGCCAACAACTAGAAAACCTGTGGTTTTCCATACTCGATTATTATTTGCAAACATTCTTCTATCTTAATCCTTTTAAGTTCAGATTCAGATTCAATTTAATTGTCATTGTCAGTGTACAGTACAGAGACAACGAAATGCATTAAGTTTGCCACTTGCAGAGTAACACATCTTTTAACTTGTAGGTACAAGAAAGCTTTCAAGCGATTGAAGACCAAAAACACAGCATAAACATTATCTCAAGGAAACTTGATATGCAATTCCCTCTAGAGACTGAATTGTAGTTCATAACAAAACAGCACTATCATTTACAGTATTCATATGAAAGAAAGAGGGAAGGGAAAAAAAAGATTGATTAGGTTTGTTTTATGAATACCAGAAGCAATGAAATATCTGATGTTTTAGTAACGTACGTTGGCTGGAATCATTTGTAACACTTAAATTCTGAGAAATCAATATCAATTTGGCACAATGTCTATATATCACGCTGAACAATTTTTTTGCATGGTAGTTATTTGTAATGTTACTTTTATTTGATCTTGTTTTCCTTAATAACTGTTTTTCAGTAAGGTATTATTTTCTATGACCACTCACTACTTCAAAGTGGAAGAAGATGGGGAGAGGTCAGTCTGCATCACATTTGGCTGCTTCTTCTTTGTAAAAGCAATGGCAATCCTAATTGTAACAGAGAACTACTTGGAGTTTGGATTGGAAACAGGTACTCGAGCTGCTAATGCTGAAATGTTTAAACATTTTAACTAATGACAGTACTTTGAAATATCATATTTTTTAATAATACCGTTCCATGTTTGCAGTACTATCAATCTTTAGAATCTATTCATATACTTTTCACGAATTAATTTCCTGCAATGCTGCTCCCTTTTTCAATTACTCTTCCGAGATGCTTTTCTCCTTGTCGAATGTTTTCTCCCTCGGGTGCACACTTGTGCACTAAGTTGCCTTTGTCAGATACCAATAAATTGGTGCCTGACAGGGTAAGCCAGTATTGGGGAAATAGTACGACAGGAGAACCTGAGGAAACTGATGAGATGAAATTACCAGCAAGTATGCACAGGCATTGGATTGAGGTTGGCCAGATTGAGTTGAATTGACAAGGAATCAGTAGTGTTTTGTACTTGTTACGATACTGATAATTTCACACAGAGGTAATAGAAACATAGAAAAATAGGTGCAGGAGTAGGCCATTCGGCCCTTCGAGTCTGCGCCGCCATTCAATATGATCATGGCTGATCATCCAACTCAGTATCCTGTACCTGCTTCTCTCCATAGCTCCTGATCCCTTTAGCCACAAGGGCCACGTCTAACTCCCACTTAAATATATCCAATGAACTGGCCTCGACTACCTTCTGTGGCAGAGAATTCCACAGATTCACCACTCTCTGTGTGAAACATGATTTTCTCATCTCGGTCCCAAAAGATTTCCCCCTTATCCTTAAACTGTGACCCCTAGTTCTGGACTTCCCCAACATCGGGAACAATCTTCCTGCATCTAGCCTGTCCAACCCCTTAAGAATTTTGTACGTTTCTATAAGATCCCCCCTCAATCTTCAAAATTCTAGCGAGTACAAGCCGAGTCTATCCAGTCTTTCTTCATATGAAAGTCCTGACATCCCAGGAATCAGTCTGGTGAATCAGTTTGTAATGACAAATATCCAGATTAACAAAGCAGTGGAAAATAGTAGTGCAGCTGGTTTAGCATCAAAACTACTTAGGTACAACTACACAATTTATGTTATTATGTAATTATGTTAACAAATTATTGAAAGTCAAGAAAGCTGTCTTTGTCTTATATAAAATTATATAAAATTATATAATTCAATCTTAAATTGTACATAATTTTAATGAGTTGCGTAATTTTTTATCTTTGCTGTGATATCTACCCAAATGTTCTTTTCTTTTAACTAGAACAAAGTTTAGGATAAAAATTGAACCCACCAGAGTAATTATAATTCTATTTATTCGTATTGTATACCTTTGAATACTTCACATTGGTAAATGACTCCTGCACTGTTGTAAGAGACTGTCACTATATTCCCAGTAATGTAGAACTCGGTGGTCAAGGGTCAAATAACCAATTCCAACAGCTATTATTTCCAAACTAGAGAGAGATGGTCCTGTCAAAAGAATGAAGGGAAAGGCATTATTTTGAACATGTTGCATGGTTGTACAAAACAGTGAATGTATGCCTGAAAAGTTAGCAACTGTGCAGAAGTCACCAGCTTCTATTACTTGCATAACCTTGTGAGTGAGATTGTGAATGGGTGGCCACGGTGGCACAGCGGTAGAATTGCAGCATTTGCAGTGCCAGAGTCCTGGGTTCGATCCCGACTACGGATGCTGTCTGTACGGAGTTTGTACGTTCTCCCCGTGACCGTTTTCTCCGAGATCTTCGGTTTCTCCAAAGACGTACAGGTATGCAGGTTAATTGGCTTGGTGTATGTGAAAGTTGCCCCTAGTGTGTGTAGCATAGTATTAATGTGCAGGGATCGCTGGTCGGTGCGGACTCCGTGGGCCGAAGGGCCTGTTTCCGCGCTGTATCTTTAAACTAAACCAAACTAAGCTGTAGTTACTGGGACTAGCGTGGTCATTCTGGGCTACCAAAATGATTTTGTTGAGGCATAGTTTCCACAGAAAGACCGTGAGATTTAATTTGCAGCAGACTTATTCTAAACCCTTTAAAGAAGAATAGCTTTGAGGGTAGAAGATCAGAACTTAATAACCAGATTGTGGTACAACTGTTGCTTCTTTGGGGAACTTTCATCTTTTCCTACTGGCTCACCAGACACTAATTCCTGCCCTCTCTTTAACTCTGTGCAGCCCTATTTCCTGGTTTCCTCTTTAACACTGGGCAGCTCCAACTACTGGCCTCTCTGTAACGCATGGCAGACAGAGCGACTGCTCTCCCTTTAATGTATGGCAAATACAGCTCCTGCTGTCCCTTTAAAGTGAGGCTGGCCCAGCTCCCTTGTCAATTGAAACTCACTGGAAAATTTATTATTCTGCTATGTAGCATATTAAACCACAATTAAAAGTGTATTAGGGTATTAATAGAAATAACATCCAAATAGTGCAGTAAATCGGCTAATTTGTCACCTCTAATATCCCCAGCCTGCTATTGAGGCATCTCTATGGATTACTGCCTTGTTGAACATGCCATTTATTGGATGTGATATTGTATATACAAGTAAAATCCTATGGCATTATACTGGACAAGAGCTGGGAGTTCTCCTGGATATTCTGGGCAATATTTATTCAAATTTCTATTCATTGCTCAACCATCAACGTTGAAATATTATTTGATTGTTTTTAAATGGTTGAGTGCCTTCTAAAGTTTGAACCTTTACACCTTCTTGCTGTTGGATTGTAACGTTTATTTAAAATATGTTGCATCCACAAATCATAAGGAAAGGTATTGCTTATCTATTTGTTCTACAGCATTGATTTACCCTAATATTTTATTTTTATGTTTTAAGGAAGGAAAAAAAACTTTTAGATTAGATTCCTTTAGATTAGATTAGATTTTATAATTGCAATTTACAATAATAAATTGTTCTGATGGGAAGGGGAAAACATTTTTCACACAGAGAGTGTTGAATCTCTGGAATTCTCTGCCACAGAGGGTAGTTGAGGCCAGTTCATTTGCTATATTTAAGAGGGAGTTAGATGTGGCCCTTGTGGCTAAAGGGATCAGGGGGTACGGAGAGAAGGCAGGTACAGGATACTGAGTTGGATGATCAGCCATGATCATATTGGATGGCGGTGCAGGCTTGAAGGGCTGAATGGCCTACTCCTGCGCCTATTTTCTACGTTTCTATATAAGAGTGTGTATTTGAGAATTTAGAGGATGAGAACCGAAAAGCACCTGACCCAACTACAAACATTAATAAATGAAAATAAATACTGATTCTAACTTAGTTCACCGAGTGGAAAATTGACCTGCTTTGTGTACTTTGTACTTTATAAAATATAATGTGTAAAATATATATATTTAATAAACGGGTATTAGAATGACTGGCCATCTGTATTTGAACGAAAATGATTATGATAAGATTTGTCTAGGTTATGTAAAACCCATTAAAGAAATAATAGTTTATAAAATCATAGACAAGATGGCTCCTTTGGTGCCCTTTTGTCCTATCTTCTGTTGATATGGTCATATAGGACTGAAACAAGCCCTTCAGCCCAACTTGTTCATGTGGCCAAGGTTCTCCAACTAAGCTAGCTCCATTCACTTGTGTTTGCTCAAACATTCCTATCCATATAGCCGTCCACATCTTTTTTAAATGTTGTTGTTGTACCTGCCTGAACTACTTTCTCTGGTTGCACATTCCAAATGCATATCACCCCCTCTGTGGGGAAAGTTAGCCCCAGGCTCCTATTAAATCTTTCCCTCTTATCTTAAACCTAAGCATTCTACTCTGAAGGAATGTCACATACGCTTGTTCTCCAAAGATGCCTCTTGAACCACTGTTACTCCAACACTGTCTTTTTTTCCCCTCTAGATCTTGATCTCCCCCACCCTTGGAAAAAGACTACATTCACTGTATCTATTCCCCACGTGATTTTGTCCAGCTACATAAGATAACCCTTCAGCTGCCTGCACTTCAAGGAATAAACTCCCTTCCTATAAATCAGACGCTCGAGATGTGGCAACATCCTAGTAAATCTTCTCTACACTCTTTCCAGCTGTATGGCAGGCTGATTAAAACTGAACATGATACTCTTAAGTGAAGCCTCACCAACATCTTATTGGTGTTACTTTTTCAATAGGTGGTCTTTTCACTCGGACACCATTTGTTGATTTATTATTTCCTGAGGTAGATAATTTATTTTTGTAGAATTTTACGAGAACTTAATTGTTCCCTTTACATTAATGCAGATGGAAAATGTTGATCCATTGCCCTTTAATTATGGGTTGGTATTTAAAACAAACAAAAAATCAGCCCAGTGGAATTGTTAGGTTTACCAAGGTGCACTAGCTTTGTGCATTGTAAAAAGCACACTTCATGTGCCTATTGAAATTGCCTCGACGGTTTATGAAAAACAGAATGAAATTCCTCTCAAATTAACTTTTTTCTTCTGTCTTTTCCCATCATCCATATGCAGGGTTTTCAAACTTTTCTGGAGGTGCTATGCAGTTTCTTGAGAAACAAGGCCTGCAATCCCAGTAGGTTTCATAATTTTTACATTTTTGATTGTTGCTTTAATATTTTGGTTGTCAGTTTATTCCACTATTCATGAGAATACTAACGTAACCTTGTTTTTCAGATGACATTTAAATTAATGATTTATCAAATTGTTATTGTGGATTTTCTTCTTTCCAATATGTCTATAGATGCAATTAATACCAGTATCACTTCCATATTTATTCCAGTGTGCAAAATATATTAAAAAATTAGAACCTGAAGATTTAATGTAGCCATGTGCAGTCTCCATTTTGTGGTTTAAAGCTCTATTCAAAAACAATTGACATTCAGAAAATGTTTGCTAAAATTTACACACTTTGTAATTCAATCTGCCAAAGAGGAATTTTGAAGTTGGCTTACCTCGATTTATCATGTTGATATTTGAGTAAAAAGGTACTTATAGTTTAGAACTTCCACTTGCAAATTTGTCATTAAAATGCCATTAAATCAAAAATTGATTTTACAGTAGTATCTTTTGTCAGCAAATGTCTTAGTCGAAGAATCAGCATCTAAAGTTGAAGTGTTGTGTAATTTATGGTAACTAATTAGATTTTAATATTCTGTACCCAACAAATGTTTTAGCTTTTAATTTCATCTTGTAATACCTTTTGGATGAATCATTTCCACTATTTGTATGCGTGATTGTTTTTATTTTCTTTAATAATTTATTCCAGAGGTCCTATCTCAAAACTGACCTTCAAAATGGTCCTGGCTGTTCTTTGTGCTTTCATTGGAGCTCTTCTGACATTTCCTGGCCTGCGACTGGCTCAGATGCACCTGGATGCCCTGAATCTTGCAAAAGACAAGCTAACGCAGTAAGAAACTTTATAATTATTATATTTAAAATTAACTGAAGCTTCCCTACTTGAACAAAACAAAATTGCATTTACCTACAATAATTTTAAGTCTAAGCAAATTGCATGTCTTGGCCAGAATCTGATATAAATAATTAGCATTGGAGAATTTATTTGTTTTTATATTCGTATCTCAATCGAAACCAAATGAATCTGCGGACTCTGGGTGCTCTTTTGAAACATCATCCAATGTTTTTAATATCTTGCATGTTGTGTAAGTAGCTCTTGCCATCCATCAGTCTTTAATCATCATTTTGGTTTTGTGTTTGTATTAACCTTCTGTAAAAAGGATTTGTGCAGCACGGTGTAGGCACAAACCAGTGGGAAAAATCAGTTCAATTCTCAGGAAGACTTGTTTCAGTTAGTTTATGTTACACTATTCCCCCTATTTATAACTATAATGCATGAGTTTTGCTGCATATTCCAGATCAGATGCAAAACAAAATTATCTCCTAAACCTAAAAGAAGTTAAAAGACAAAAACTATCTTATGTCTGCCACACTGCACAGCAAGTTCTGTGCCAGGCCAATGACTTGTCCCTTTTTTCAATAAACTTGAGGTAAATCGACATGCATCATTGGAACCAACTCATTAGTTCTAATTTTCAGATTCAACTATCTGAAACAAAGTACTTGTGCTGAGGAAGAATAGATGCAGACTCTACCTTCTCTCAATCCAGATTGATCATTAAAGAGACAATCATTGGTGGATATGTCAACTTGTTCCTGCAAAGTGGTGCTTTTAAAGGTGAGATCTGACATTATCACTGATGTGTGATTGACATTCTGAAACTGGCGCATCAGTTTAGAGTTCTTGTGCAGGTACAAGATTGAATCTGGAATATTACAATGAGTTAATTGATGCACTCAGCCCTATGAATTATTTTAATATTGGTTACCAAGTGAGGTTTTATCCCATTCTGATTGGATCCCTGCTAAAATTAATATTCCATGAAATGTGATTGTTACTGTTCTTTACAGCATTCTTCCAAACATCAGTAAACCTCAGACCTGTAATGGATGCACAATCTCTCTTGAGGATTGATTCTATGATCTCCACTTCTATTCAGGGAGAAGTTCGATAGACTGGGCACCTGTTACCAGTGTAAATAAATATTTCTCGTATTGGAAGACTAATCATTGCATCATAACTGACAAGGTGGTCAAGAGCTATGATTTATTCTGCTGCGCAAGAAGAATTTCATTGGTGCTTCAGGCATTGTGTCCCTTTCCAATGACAATGTGGTTTAGATGTTTAGAAACATGATTAATATTCTTATGTATTAATATTCTTATTGGATGGCAACAATATACTGGCACTGACCTTTTGGATTCTCATGCTGGTCCGTTTTGGATGTCACATTTATGTCTATAGTATGTTTATGTACAGCAAGTACATAAGCAAGACTGGTAATATGGTGTTGCTTGTCCATTGTCCTCCATGTTAGTTCATTTCCTGCATTTAAACAATGAGCATCCTTTGAATATTTCGTTAGCTGCAGACTATATTCTGATGTTCTGAAGCTGTCTGCCATTCCAACATTTATACCTTCTTGTACATCAGCTTGTCCTCGGTGTTTTTATCTGGATGATAAATCTATTGTTTCTTGCTTGATGAAGATGAGGACACAGAAGACGACCATTTAACTGGGGGCAAAAACCCTACAAAGATGTTAATGCTCCCCCCCAGCTTAATCCAACAGTAAATCTTGAGCTCTACAGATCACAACCTTGCAAGTACACAAACAAGTGCCTATTAAATGCAGTGAGGGGTTCTGCCTTTCATGCAATAAGCTTTGAATTTCTACTGTAGGTGAATCTTTTTTTCCTTTCCAATCTCCCCTGTGAAATGTTTAAATCTATGCCCCAGATTTTGGATCTGGATGGATGTGGGTCCCTATAATTTACTTTGACCTAGAGGTTAAGCAAATTACTCAGCACTACAGCAAATGTAAGCATTTTTAGCTGTAAGTGAAGCATATGGGGTAAAAATCCTATTGGTACAGGTTTTTCCTAACAACTATTTAACCATCATACTGTTGTAGAACATGCTTGCAGTTTGGAGTCAACATTTCTATCATGGTAGTGAAATTCTACTTCCAGAGTAACCAATCTGGCCACAGGTGCCACTGTACCGTTTGAACCATCCTTGGCCTTTGGTCTATCTTTTGCAGCTCTTCTATACCCGTTGATCCATATACAGTCACAATGTGTTAATCTTGGTTCTTGCAAATTGTTCTCTCAAGCTAGACCCAATTTATCATTTTCCAAGGATGTCAAATTGCAGCTATACATTCTGTAATTGCAATTTAAGATTGCAAATTATTCAGCTTTACTTTTGTGTTTACTGCACAATATAGTCTTTGTCGAGTACATTCCCATTATTTTAGATGGTTTTGTTCTGATTGGAATGTGGCCGCGATATACATTCCATAATAACTTTTTTCCCCTGTCAACCTCGGTACAAACGTGAGTGACAACCCTTTGACAATACTACTGTTGTCCTACAGGTGACTCAATAATATGCTTTTTAAATCACGACACTGAACTAAGTCAACAGAAAGCAGAAATGGAAAATAACAAATATAGGGAAAGTAATATATGTTTTGGAAAGCAGATTGTGAACTTCGTTTGAAGGTATCAACTCTGACTCAGTGGTAACAAATGTAATATTTTAACACCACAAGCCTAGAGAGGAGAAGGTCGTGGATTTAGGCTCCACTCGACGCTAACCCTTCCCTGCAGTGTAACCTTTTGTACTCTTACTCTTGTATTCTTTATAATGATACCTTAAATGAAAGCATCATCGATTCTATTAGTTGGATGTAAAGGACATATAGAATTCTTTGATGAGAGCATTTATCTTCTGAAAACTTAGTTTTTGTAATCTTTCAATTGACATTATTGAAACTGATTATTTATTAATTCCAATAACTGTGGTGTATAAATTAGCTACAGCTTTTGTTTGCATGCAATACCATTAGAACATCAAAATGCAAATTGAGAGTGACATGCATTGATGTTTCCATTGATACAGCAGAAAATATATTACTGTTTCACTGATATATCTGCACCTCCCTCTCTCTCTCTCTCTTGATGGGAATGTGGAAAGAATATATTACTGGGGAGAATAAAAAAGTTGGGAGTCTATGATTGCTTTGTGAGCTAGTGTAGACTAAATGGGTTAAAATTGCCTCCTTTTATGTCATAAAGAAAAGTTTGCATTTCTTGGATCATGGTGATGCTTACTCATGTGAAAGAGATGCAACATAACTATCATACAGTTCCTGTTTTATTAAAAAAATATTTTTTACACTGAACATGAAAGTTAGCTCATCCTGACCAAAATAAGCATCTCCTGCCTAAACTATTTATCATTGAAATTGTGTTGTAATAAATTGCATTTAATCTAGTTTATTTTCCATGTAGGCACATATAGATTCATTTAGTTGTACAGCATAGAAATAGGCCCTTCAGCCCGACCTGTCGATACTGACCAAGGTGCCTATCAATACTAAACACTTTGCCTGCAATTTGCTCATATCCTTCGAAGCCTTATCAATCCATGTTTCTGTCCAAATAGCATTTAAACATTGTAATTGTACCTGCCTCAACCCTCTGGCAGCTTGTTCCATATCGTCACCATCATCTAAGTGAAACGATTCCCTCCTCACCTTATACATAGGCCTCTCATTTTAGATTTGCTTACCAGAGGAGAAAGTGCATTATCTGCCATTTAAGACCATTATTATTTATCATAGCTATGCTCTTAGTTTTATAACCTCTTAGTTTTATAACTTGTTAGTTTTATAACCTCTAATATCAACCTTCGGCCTGATCATCTTCAGGAGAAACAGTAACAGCCTGTCCAATTGCTCCCCATACCTAACCCCACCAGTCCATCTTCTGTAATTGTAGTTTCTCCTGTGCTGTTGTGGGTAGAGCCCTCATACTTGTCGTCCCTATTTCACACACTTCTGCTCTTGTTTCCACCCCCCCAGACAAAACAAGGATCGAGTCCCCCTGGTCTATGCCTTTCACCTCTCCAAACTGCACATCCAACACCTCATTCTCCCAAAAAAGACACAGTGCTGGAGTAACTTGGCGGGTCAGGGGGAGGGACAAGAGGCACTGGAAGAATGGGGGGCAGGAGAAAGTCTGGCGAGTGATAGGTGGATATACAGCCTTGTATCTACATCATTCTCCAATATTTATAGATTGCACTTGTGAGTTACCTGGATAACACACAAAGCTTTTCACTGTATCTCTGTGCACAGGACAATAATATACCAATACCTGTTTTGGTTCTCTGATGCCTTAAGAAGAAATTAGCCACCTTTGTCTGGCTTCTGAACATATGCGAAATGGTGTCTGTTAAATGTCCACAGGTCTTCAGCATGAAGCATTAATAGGCCTTTTTCACGGGGCGACTTGACGCAAGATGTAGCCAGAGTGAAGTGGTCGTGGTCTAGCACGATATCACACGATATAACGGGGGGGTAGACAAAGAGTTCCCACGGTATTCGGCATTTCTGTTATTTGTGCGAGTGACTTGTCCGTCTCCCGAGCTTTCCCGTTAAATCTTGAATGACATTGTAAACTGTCAAGTGTAATTAAATCATCACGTGGCACAAACGATGTCACTTTTTTTTTTCACACACTATAAATATCCTCTCTTGGTTGAATTGGTATATACACACACAAAGCAGAGTTTTACTGTGTATGTGGGAGACACAGATGGAGTGAGCACAGTTACTGAGGCAGAGTCTCTCAGCCTGTGTGAGAGGGAGGGAGAGAGAGAGAGAGGCACATACAAGGTGGATGAAATCTCAACTGCCTGTTTCAGTGACAGACACCCGCCGCCAGTAAATGAAGACACCCCCATCTGTCTCCCGCTCCTCTCCCTCGACTCCCCCACCTTTCCCTCCCAACTCCAGTCCCGTCCCGACCCCCTGGGAAACTGAAGGGAGCAACAATTAACTGCTGCCTGCCCGCTGAGTTAAAGAGTTCCCACGGTAGTAAGACGATGTTAGTTGCGCCAAAGTTTAAATTTCCAACGTGTGTTTCAGAGTAAAGAGTCAGCGCAGAATCCTTGATAATCAAAAACTGTCTGAATCAGCAAGTTAGACACAAAATGCTGGAGTATTTTGAAGAGGGGTCCCGACCCGAAATGTCGCCTAACCCTTTCCTCCAGAGATGCTGCCTGACCCACTGAGTCACTCCAGCACTTTATGTCTATATTTGGTTCTCTGATAGGCCAATTGTTGGCTAGGGATAGTGTGATCCCAAGAGGGAACCAGCGTTGCAAACCTTGGACTGGTTAACCGACATTTACTGCATGGGGGGGGGGGGGGGGGGGCGGGGGAGAGAGAGAGAGTGTAAGTTACCTAAAATTAAATAATTCAATGTTCATAGTGAACACGGACACAAAATGTTGGTGTAACTCAGCAGGTAAGTCAGATCTGGGAAGAAAAACATAAAAAGCTGGAGTAAGTCAGCATGTCAGACAGCATCTCTGGAGAAAAAGTATAGGTGGCGATTCGAATCGGAACCCTTCTTTAGACATCCTAATCGGAATTGAGTCTGAAGATGTGTCTCGTCACGAAACATCACCTATTTTTCTCCAGAGATGCTGCTTGACTCGCTGAGTTACTCCAGCTTTTTGTGTCTGTCTTCGTTTTAAACCAGCATGTGCAGTTCACTCCTTTACACGGGTCTCTGGAGAACATTGATTGGTAGCGTTGCGGACCCTGCTTCGGAAAGGCATCGATCGCTGGTTGGCGAGGACTCCGAGCTGTTTTCTCAAAGAAGTACATGTGAAAAATTTCTCACGGACCATAAAAATGCGGGACCTTTCAGTAAAGTCCCTTTTAAAGATTATAGTTATTTTCTTGAATCTCATTAACATAACTCATGAATAAGTTGATGTCCATATGCGGATGCAAATCTTTATTTTTTAAATTCAATCCCACAGAAGACAATTTTTACTCACCTTCTGTCCCCTCTATCGAGCTTCCGGGTTCACCGTTCACAGGAGTTCCCACGGTAAACGCAAGAGTCAGTACGGATATCGCACTGGCCACTACATGCATATAATGTTGCAATGTTCAACCACAAGTGTACAAGTCACTCTTGGAGAAATTCAAGCTTGTTTGAATTTTCTCCCGAGTCACCAAGTTACACGAGTACCTGCCGTTAGCGCCACGGTGGTCCACGAATGCCGTACGGTTATCGCAAGAGGTTCCCACGATGTTAAACTCTGGTTAACTCTTGCGTCAAGTCACCCCGTGAAAAAGGGGTTTAATTCTTTTGACACAGATGCTGAGTGTTTTTAGCAGTTATTGTGTTTGTAAAGCCCACTCGGTTGCACCATTACGGTCACCTAGAACTAGATATATCCGAGTGTAGCGAGTCTAAAAGACAGCTTTGCACCGCCTTCTTGATTAGACTTGGACAATAAAGGGTGGCCGATCTAAAGTTGTCCAGATTCCAGAACATTTATACATGTGAAGAAAAAGGGGAAAGGATGTGTGAGTTGTACTGATTGAATAACTTCTGAAATATTAGCTTACTGCTGATATGTGAATGTGCCCATTCAAGAAAATAAATGATGGTTCTGTAGAATTGGAAAAATATATATCTTTACCCTTGTACTTGGATATTTTCTTAATAAAGGCCAACATACCATTTGCCTTTCTAATTATTATCTGCATTTCAGCTTTCAATGACGTGTCCAAAGTTATCTTATTACCTTTTAACATCAAAGTTCCCAATTGTCACCATTTAAAACATAATCTATTTTTATTTTTAATGTTAATGGCCTAAACTAGACAATTTCACTTTTTTTTTAACATCATATCTATTCTCTTTGTTATCTTCTTGCCCACTCATGCAGCTTGTCAATATCTGCATGTTATTTTTATACCCCTCCCTCCTCATTTGCATCCCATATAGTTCTGTATCATCAGCAAATTTGTGAACTTTTGCTCTCCTCAACCAAATTATTGATGTAGATCAGCACATGCACTGTTTACTTCAGTCTGCCAATCTGAGAAAGATCATTTTATTCTCATTCTTTGCTTTCTTTCTGTTAACCAATTCTCAGTCCACATCAGTACTCATAATTCCAAGACCTTTAACTTTTTGTTGACCAATCCCTTGCATGGAACCTTTTCAAAAAACGTTCTGAAAATCTAAATTTGCCACACCCATTTGTTCAAATGTATCTATGCTACTAGTCATATCCTGTCCTATATCTGAGAACTATGGAAATGATGTGCTACAATGCTGAGAACTATATCCTGCACTCTGCATATTCCCCTTTGCTCTATCTATTGTACATCAGTTTGCACTGATTGCATCTATGTATGGTATATCTAATATGTTTGGAGAACATGCAAAAAAAAAAATATTTTTGCTGTACTTCGGTAGACGTGACAAAAATAATCCTAACCATGCAAAATGTATCTGGCGCTTTTCTTTACTATTGGATGGATGAGTTTATTATTGGAGCAGTTTCATTATTGTTCATTATTGGAGAAGTTTCAGTGTGCCTACACAGAAGCCATAGAATGGCTGATAGTTGTTGGCAGTTCTGTGAGATGCTGTCAGGTGCAGGTAGGTACATTTAAGTTTCTATCATGGCTTTATGGATTTGCTTAAGATCAAAGTATTTTCACCAGTTCATGCATCCAGGATCCTGGGATGCATGTTTTGTTAAAATATAGTTAATGAATCATTCTTCATGAATGTAATTAAGTATATTTTAAAAAATGCTTTTCTAGTTGGTCAAAATATTCACTAATAATAAATGTCATTGTTTGGATTTTTTAGGACTTTACTTCATATGAATTTCCTTTCACCACTAATCATGGTACTTCTGTGGGTAAAACCTATCACAAAGGACTACATCGTGAATCCCCCACTTGGTAAAGAAAATATTGCTTTGTAAGTATATCTGTTTGATGAATTTTCTTGCATAACAAATTCCATTCAAGAATATTACCTTTGGTGATTTTCACTAGTTTGACGTTACAGTGCACTAACTTTAATAGCCAGTTTCTATTTGTTGAGCCTTAACAAAACAAAATAATTTAAGATTTGGCTTTTGAATCTGTATGATCTTCTGAATCTGTAACTCCAAAGTGATTCATTGCTCGGTTCCATGGGCTTTTATGCTAAGTTAAGGTCAGCCTGATTAACTACATCCTGATATTGCTGAGAAATAATTTGCATGTTGCAATCATGATGAAAACTCAACCTTACATTTATTTGATTTCCTCTCATTTGAAGGTGGTAAACCCAAACTTATTGAACTATCTTAGTTGAGGAAATACAGTCTTGTATTATATTACATCCTTCTTATTTTAATTTATCATTTGATATTCAACAGAGCTAAAAGTTAAAGCAACATAAAAATTCATCTTTTTTGAACAAGACAAACAAAATCATTTATTTTATTGAATTTTGATGAAGGGGCTATACTCACAGATTCCAATCAAGATTTTTGTAACTCTCATTTGTTTAAAAAATACTTTTGTTAAATGATTTACAGAATGTCAGAGGCTACATATGACTCATTGCGACTGTGGATTATTATCTTTCTCTGTGTTCTCCGACTGGCCTTAATTCGCCAACACCTGCAAGCATACCTAAACTTAGCACAAAAGAGTATAGAACAAATGAAGAAAGAGGCAGGGCGGATCAGTACGAAGGATCTGCAAAAGATGGTAAGAAAATGAGGAATACCAAAAGGATTAAGGTGAATGCGAGCAACTCAGTGTTGCACAGGAAAATGGAAGGAGAGAGATCTGTTGATACTAGAGAAAAGAGAAACCAAGCCATGACTTTTGGGGCAAGCTAACTAAATGTTGTTATAGTGTTGAATTTATAGGGGAACATTTGTAACGCATGTTTACTTTGACTGTTTCATCCTGCATGCTCACTGAGAGATTTATTCTTAAGATTCAGATTCCACTTTAATTGTCATTGTCAGTGTACAGTACAGAGACAACGAAATGCAGTTAGCATCTCCCTGGAAGAGCGACATAGAATATGATTTCAATAAATAAATCTATTTACATGCATACAGTTATAGTGTTTTTCCTGTGGGAAGAGTGTCCGGGGGGGGGGGGTGGTGATTGGGCAGTCACCGAGGTACATTGTTGAGTAGTGTGACAGCCGCAGGGAAGAAGCTGTTCCTGGACCTGCTGGTCCGGCAACGGAGAGACCTGTAGCGCCTCCCGGATGGTAGGAGGGTAAACAGTCTATGGTTGCGGTGAGAGCAGTCCTTGGCGATGCTGAGCGCCCTCCGCAGACAGCGCTTGCTTTGGACAGACTCAATGGAGGGGAGCGTGGAACCGGTGATGCGTTGGGCAATTTTTACCACCCTCTGCAATGCCTTCCGGTCGGAGACAGAGCAGTTGCCATACCATACTGTGATACAGTTGGTAAGGATGCTCTCGATGGTGCAGCGGTAGAAGTTCACCAGAATCTGAGGAGACAGATGGACCTTCTTCAGTCTCCTCAGGAAGAAGAGACGCTGGTGAGCCTTCTTGACCAGAGTTGAGGTGTTGTGGGTCCAAGAGAGGTCATCGGAGATGTTGACCCCCAGGAACCTGAAGCAGGAAACACGTTCCACCTCCGTCCCGTTGATGTGGATGGGGGTGTGCGTGCCGCCCCTAGACTTCCTGAAGTCTACAATGAGCTCCTTGGTCTTCTTGGAGTTAAGGGCCAGGTTGTTGTCAGCGCACCATGCTGCTAGGAGCTGGACCTCCTCCCTATAGGCCGACTCGTCGTTGTTGCTGATGAGGCCAATCACCGTTGTATCATCTGCATACTTGATGATGGTGTTGGTACCATGTACAGGTGTACAGTCGGAGTTCTGTAAACAGAACTCTGACGGATTAATTTGATTACGTTTTAACTTTCTCTAGAAAGGAAAATACTTGGGAGAATGAACAGGATTTTGCAAGGCAATGACAGGAATATTGTCACTATTTGTCAACATTATTCCATGTTAGGATTATTTTGCACGCTTGTGCAGGAACAAAAACTCTTTAAGTTGCCATCAGTGAAATGGCAGATGCCAGCAGACTGTACTAAAAATGCTGAAATTGTCATAATGTTTAGCATGGAAGAGGAATTTGGATTTTACTGTACCATGCTGGTGTTTTGCACTCACTGAAGAATTCTTAAACCTGAGTTTGTAATAACTGCACAGTCAGCTCCCACGCTGAGTGCTGAATGGACAATTTATATGGACTGGTGTGTTAATGTTTGAACATTGTAAATTTTGTAAAGGTAGGGAAAAACAGATAGCTTCATATTGTACAAATATCTGAAATGTTTTTGATGAGGAACATATTAGAGGATGCCATTCTGTCAATGAGTTTAGTGAAGAATCACAATATATTAACTAATAATATTTGCTAAGAATTGAGCTTGAGATGGTGATGTATCAAAGGCATGCTTTGTTTTTAAGGCAAACAGCCTGTCAATGAAGATAAAATAAAGTTGTTTTTTCTTGCTTAAAGGTTGCCCGGGTTTTTTATTATCTTTGTGTAATTGCACTTCAATATGTGGCACCTGTGATTATGCTTCTTCATACAACACTGCTTTTAAAAACCATGGGTAAGTGATTTGTTGGTTCATTTTCAATTCAACTTCTGTTGGTGTGAAATACTGCTGATTTTTAATTCCTGATTGACACAAGTGACTGCAGATGCTGGAATATGGAGCAAATAAACTGCAGAAAGAACTGAGGGCCAGGCAGCATCCGTGGAGGGAAATGAATGGCCAATATTTTGAGTCAGATCCCTTAAGGTGGATGAAGAGCCTCGACCCAAAATATTGTCTGTCCATTTCACACCAAAGATGCTGCATGAACCACGAAGGTCCTTCAACAGTTTTTTTGCTCAATTCTTGTTAATTTTGTTCCCTCGGTAGTTGGGTGGTAAAAACTAGAATCTACCTGCTCTTTGGCCATAATTTACCTGAATATCCTGAGTTTGATTCAATAGATTGGGAATCTGATTGGGGATGATCAGCCATGATCACATTGAATGGAGGTGCAGGAGTAGGCCATGCGGCCCTTTGAGCCAGCACCACCATTCAATGGGATCATGGCTGATCATCCCCAATCAGTACCTTCTCCCCATATCCCCTGACTCCGCTATCTTTAAGAGCCCTATCTAGCTCTCTCGTGGTATCAGCCAACATAGTGTTTAATTCACTGCAATTACAAGTTTACCATGAAGTAGGTATGTTACAAAACCTACCTGAATCGTGGCTGAGCATCTGCCCCACCCCTTGTGTGTGATTTTGGCGCTGTTTTGAGGGGGCGGGTTTAAAACGCGATTTTTACTAGGCTGTTCCAATCGCAGATGTTCAGCCTAGTAAATCATTAACGGAGAATCGCTGCAAGACCCGGTCGCAAAAGCTATTATTAGTTTTATAGGCCTCGAATAATAGATATAATAGTTTTAAAAGCTCTCGTTCACTCCGCAACCTCTCGCAGCCCCAGGGTTTTATAAAGCAAACAATTAAAGGTATGTACCTTATTTTTACATTAAATGGGGCATATATATAACCCTGAATATCAAGTTATCTATAGCGAGTAGTTCATTTTGGGCTTTTTATATCCCGCAGTATTTTTCTCGGCATTTGAGGGCACTAATCCAGCGCGATGTCAACGTTCTAAACCAGCGCGTTCCACATGAACCCACTAGAAAGCCGATTTAAATGGGCATTTATTTACAGCAATTGAACACTAAATTCCTTCCATTTGGCCTATAAATAAATGTAAATTAGATATAAAAATCATGTTATATTGTGAATTATTTGTGAATAATCTTTGGACACTTAGGCTATTTAAAAATGTTAATCTTTCCTTAAGAAATGGGCTTTTGACTATCCAAGATCACAGCTTTTTTGTAATGTCCATTGAAAATCAATAGGGAACAAGATGCTAATTTCCGAGTATGAAAATGGCCATAACTTTTTTAATACTTGAGATATGAAAGTGAATTTGGTGTCAAATTAAACTTATTGTTATGCTTTATCTGATGGGATAAATTGCAGACTTGATTTTTAAAATCTCAAAATTTTGTAACATTGCTACATGAAGGAAAATTCAACATTTCTGCCTACATTTGTTGCCCGATTGTCTCTCTTGGAAAGTCAGTTTACATGTTACGGTGGAAGGAATGCAGAGACGATTTATCAGTGTGTTGCCAGGATTTGAGGTGCTGAGTTATTGGGAGAAGTTGGGTAGGCTAGGACTATGTTCCTTGGAGCACAGGAGGTTGAAGGTTGATCTTAGAGATGTATAAGATCATGTGGGGAATAGATAAGGTGACAGAACAGTCTTTTATCCAGAGTAGTGGGATCAAGAGCCAATGGATATGGGTTTAAGGTGGGAGCAGAAAAAAAAAAAATTTTTTTGAACAGAGGGTAGTGGTTATATGGAATGAGCTGCCGAAATAAAGTTTTCATTCATTCATCATACATTCATTCATTCATACATGAGGCAGGTACTATAACAACATTAAAAAAATTGGACAGGTACATGGATTGGAAAGATTTAGAGAGATAGGTCAAATGCAGGCAGATGGAACTAGTGTAGATGGGGCATCTTGGTCAGCACGGGCAAATTGGGCTGCTGGACCTGATTCCGTACTGTATGAACATGAGGCAAGAACAATGTGACAGCAATCTTTGAGCAGGGCTACACAGTTATATGTAATGTTGCCATGGGGCTTGCATGCATCCATGTAATAGTACTCCACCAAACTGGCGGTTTCTAAGGAGAATGAAAACTAGGTAGCTAGGGGAGAAGTGGAAAAGGAAACTGTGTTGCTGCATGCTATTTACTTCTATCAAAATCTGCAAGTATTTTGTTTAAAGCTGTAGCTTTGACACCAATTTGTTGATTCTGCTTTAATGATATGGAAACAATTGAAAACAATGCAATTTTTATGTTAAAAATATTGTAAAATCCAATCTTTTGCTGAGCCACAGCTACAGAACGTGTGAGAGAGCCCTCTGTTGGCTAGTTGTACGCACAGTTTCTGTAACTGCAGAAATGCCTGCTTATAGCTAAGTTTCATTCCTGATTCATGGTCCATCCCTTCTAAGTAGCGTGAGATTTTGTCAATTGTCAGATTTGAGGGCAGATCTTCCACTGCAATTTTATGCCATTTCCAAATGTTGTATACAAATCAATTAAGCCATATTGGATTTTTATTTGTGATTGTGTTTTTTTTTAATAATTGTATTCTCACATTCTATACAATCCATATGTAGATAGGGTGGTAAAGAAAGCTTTTGGTGTGCTGGCCTTTATAATTCAGAGCATTGAGTATAGAAGTTGGGATGTAATGTTAAAATTGTACAAGGCATTGGTGAGGCCAATTCTGGAGTATGGTGTACAATTTTGGTCGCCTAATTATAGGAAGGATGTCAACAAAATAGAGAGAGTACAGAGGAGATTTACTAGAATGTTGCCTGGGTTTCAGCAACTAAGTTACAGAGAAAGGTTGAATAAGTTAGGGCTTTATTCTCTGGAGCGCAGAAGGTTAAGGGGGGACTTGATAGAGGTTTTTAAAAATGATGAGAGGGATAGACAGAGTTGACGTGGAAAAGCTTTTCCCATGGAGAGTAGGGAAGATTCAAACAAGGGGACATGACTTGAGAATTAAGGGACTGAAGTTTAGGGGTAACATGAGGGGGAACTTCTTTACTCAGAGAGTGGTAGCTGTGTGGAATTAGCTTCCAGTGAAGGTGGTGGAGGCAGGTTTGTTTTTATCATTTAAAAATAAATTGGATAGTTATATGGATGGGAAGGGAATGGAGGGTTATGGTCTGAGCGCAGGTATATGGGACTGGGGAGATTATGTGTTCGGCACGGACTAGAAGGGTCGAGATGGCCTGTTTCCGTGCTGTAATTGTTATATGGTTTATAAGGTTATATCAACTATTTCCAGATTTAGTTAACAATTCAGAAAGGAGAAATCAATGCAGCTTAATCTTGGGAGAAGTGGATATGTTTAGAGAGCACAACATGAACTGTACAGAAAGATGGGCATTGACAGCAGCTCAAAGTGGGAGGGTGGTTTGCAGGTATACCATAGGGTAGGAGGGTCAGTGGTCTCAACTCTGGGAAGCACCATACAACATGGCTGCTGGTAGAAGCTGTGGCATGGACAGGAGGGCAGCTTTGCAGCACAGTGAAACAGTTATCAGAGTTTGAGATTGATGGAGACAATTTGGCAATTGTGAACAATAGCTGGGGCAGGTGTTTGTGGGGAAAGAATTAAGGGATATGGAAACAAGGTGATCACATGCATTCAATCACACTAAACAACATCATTCATTAACCACATGGGATCCAAGGAGAGATAGCTGAATGGATAGAAAATTGGCTTCATGGAAGGAAGCAGAGGGTGATGGTGGAAAGCTGCTTCTCGGACTGGAGACCTGAGACTAGTGGTGTGCCTTAAGGGGGTGTCCCACTGCGGCGACCTAATTGGTGAGTTTAGAAGAGTTTGGAAAAAATGTCATTTTGAAGACCTCCTTCAACTATGTAGAAGACCTCAGGTACACAAAAGCGCTGGAGAAACTCAGCGGGTGCAGCAGCATCTATGGAGCGAAGGAAATAGTCAAACGTTTCAGGCCGATCGGGGTTGCTAGAATTTAGAAGATTGAGGGGGGATCTTATAGAAACTTACAAAATTCTTAAGGAGTTGGACAGGCTAGATGCAGGAAGATTGTTCCTGATGTTGGGGAAGTCCAGGACAGGGGGTCACAGTTTAAGGATAAAGGGAAAATCCTTTAGGACCGAGATGAGAAAAACATTTTTCACACAGAGAGTGGTGAATCTCTGGAACTCTCTGCCACAGAAGGTAGTCGAGGCCAGTTCATTTGCTATATTTAAGAGGGAGTTATTTTCTATGTTTTTATGAAACCCTTCTTCAGACTGATGGGGGGTGGGGGCGGGGAGAAGAAAGGAAAAAGGAGGAGGAGGAGCCCGAGGGCTGAGGAAGGGGAGGAGACAGCAAGGGCTAACAAAATTGGGAGAATTCAATGTTCATGCCTCCAGGATGCAGACTCCCCAAGCGGAATATGAGGTGCTGTTCCTCCAATTTCCGGTGTTGCTCGCTCTGGCCATGGAGGAGACCCAGGACAGAGAAATCTGATACGGAATGGGAGGGGGAGTTGAAGTGCTGAGCTACCGGGAGGTCAGGTTGGTTATTGCAGACCGAGCGGAGGTGTTCGGCGAAACGATCGTCAAGCCTCCGCTTGGTCTCACCGATGTAGATCAGCTGACATCTAGAGCAGCGGATGCAATGGATGAGGTTGGAGGAGATGCTGGAGGGGGCTACTCTGGAGCATGAAGGAGAGTTACAAAAACCTCCTACGACCTCGTGTCGACCATGCTGCGAGTATGAGTCGAGGGCAAACTCGCCAGAACTCGCGGATTAGGTCGCAGCAGTGGGAAAGCCCCTTAAGGGTTTGGTTCTGGGCCCGTTACTGTTTTTCTATATCAATGACTTGGATGAGAACATAAATTGTAAGAATAGTATGTTTGCAGATGATATAAAAGTAGGTGGTTTTGCAGATAGTGAAGATGGTTGTGAAAAATTGCAGCAGGATCTTGATCGATTGGCCAGGTATGTTGAGGACTGGTTAATGGAACACAGAAATGTGAAGTGTTGCATTTTGGGATGTCTAACAGGGGCAGAACCTACACAGTGAATGGCAGGGCTCTGGAGAGTGTTGTAGAGCAGAGGGTTCTAGGAGTACAGGTGCATAGTTCCTTGAAGGTCGAGATTGATAGGGTGGTCAAAAAGGCTTTTGGCACATTGGCCTTCAAATGTCAGATTATTAAGTATCGAAGTTGGGAAGTCATGTTGCATTATGTAAGGCTTTGGCGAGGCCTCATTTAGAGTATTGTGTTCAGTTCTATGTTTCCGGGCCCCATGTTATAGGAAAGATGTCAAGCTGGAAAGGGTACAGAGATAATTTACGGGGATATTGCCAGGACTAGAGGGTCTGAGCTGTAGGGAGCGGTTGAGTAGGCTGGGCCTCTATTCCTTGAAGCTCGGGAGGATGACGGGTGATTTTATAAAACCATGTGGAATTGATCGGGTAGATGCGCAGTCTCTTGCCCAGAGTATGTGAATTGAGGACCGGAAATAGGTTTGAGATGAAGGGGAAAAGATTTAATAGGAATCTGAGGGGTATTTTTGCACAAAGGTGGTGGGTGTATGGAACAAGCTGCCAGAGGAGGTAGTTGAGGCAGGGACTATCCCAACGTTTAAGAAACAGCTAGACTGTTACATTGATAGGACAGGTTTGCAGCGATATTGGCGAAATGCGGGCAGGTGGGACTAGTGTAGCTGGGACGTTGGCTGGTGTGGTCAAATTAGGCCTAAGGGCCTTTTTCCACACTGTATAACTATGACTATAAATATTGTAAGGTTATTTAATCTGTCCAACAAGCAGACTGTTGTTTTGCATTTATATCATTCAAATTCATCTCTTGAGATTGTGATAATCTTTGTAATTTGTTTATTTTTCTTGGGGCAATAATGCCTTTATCTGTTTCTTTGCATGTTTCTTTGTTAATTGAAAATGTTATGAGTTTGAAAGTAACGATTGGAAAATGACTTTCATTTATATTTCATAAAACAGGTCACCATTCCTGGGGACTCCTCTCAGAATCTTCGTATGTGTCTCCTAAGGAGATCGTTGAAGGCTTTAACTCTGTCCAATCACCTGCCCTTGCAGACAATGAAAACCAGAAGCTGACAGTTGCACAAATAACAATGGCACTGGATGGCCTGCAGAATGTTTTCACTCCTTTGCTCTTCCGAGGCCTGCTCTCCTTTCTAACCTGGTGGATTGCAGCTTGCCTGTTCTCCACAAGTCTTTTTGGTTTGTTCTACCATCAGTACCTGACAATCGCATGAGTGACTAGCATGACAAAGCTGGACGTCCAAATATTTTCCTAGATCTGAATACAAAATCAAAGCCATTTTTTGGGGATTAAAACAAAAGGATATTTTAAACCGTTGCAGAAACAGCATATTGCTAAAGTACTGAGCACAGTTTATCTGCTCATTTTAAATGCTTCCTCTGGTTCTCAGGGTGGATAAATGTCTTAACAGTTTGAAACTTAGGAGCTGGGATGATGTCTTGTTACTAATACCATGGATGGGTTATTTATCTTTGATGGAACTTTAGAATTGCTGGAGGTTATCAACAAAAGATTAATTGGCCTAATTGGTTGGCAAACCAGTGGGCCAATTTGATGGTATAACCATGAATAAGATGAAACATCGATAGACTTAATTTGCCAACTCCACATCAATTTTAATTTTATGTTCTATGTATACCTGATCGGATTTTTATGTCCAAAAGTTAGCAAAGTAAATAAACTTATTTTTAGAATTAGCTTTGCAAAATGACATTCTAGTTAATGTGTGGCGTGATTTGAATCTTAATCTTTTGTTGTCCCTTCAAATTTTTCTCCATGTTCACTAACTTGATATGCATAATTATTCAAACATTAAGACAATGGATGAGTCTATTCCTCTCCCCTGCTGCCCCACACAGGTGCATATGTGCTTTATATTTTACCAATTCTGAGCCCAGAATGATATTGAGCGTAACATTGTTACAATTGTAACATTAGTTGGTTGTAAATGTTGAGCTAAGAAACTCCAGTTTGAACAACAACTGATAGTGACAGATTTCGTAGCAATAACTGAGCCATCTATTTATCCTTTTGTTGGAAAGTCCAGCATTTTTCACTGTAGGGTAACCTTTACAGTTGGAATGTGAATATAACTACTGTATATTACAGTAAAGGTTAAATATTTCAGATTTTTAAGGGAACAAATTTCTTTGAAGTTGTGGTTGTCGCTGTAAGAGAATTTGATTTGTTGCTTGAGGTGAGCTATTAAGTGAATGAATTGTATTTTAAAACAGTGATTTTATTTTTTGGTTGTCATTGTCTGGAAAAACCCTGCAATACAATGAAGCTCTGATATTGTGTCTTGCATTAGTGAAGGAAACATATTTGAGAAAGCACCTCAGCTATGTGACTGCATCACATGGACGAATTGGAATTCAAAATTGTCAGATCCAGTGAATGAAATTTAACTTGCAAGCTGATGGATTTATGTTTCTTTGTTTGATACTGTAACATCTTAACCTTTCCACCACAAATTATGTTACTGAATACCATTGTGGATTGAAACATAGAAACATATAGAAACATAGAAAATAGGTGCAGGTGTAGGCCATTCGGCCCTTCGAGCCTGCACCGCCATTCAATTTGATCAAAGCCTCAAAATTGCAGGTTAAATGTTTAAAATCTTCGTGATATGCATTTCACTGCCTGTAACAGCACCATGCAGTTTACACATTTGAAAACATTGCAAAAGACAATTGCGGGAGATTGTATAATATGAGGCGGAATGAATGAAGAAAATGCTACTTTGATTAGAGCAGCCTCCACTAGCTATTTAATTATTGAATCTCTAATGTTTAAAATATTATCAAATTCAAAAGCTGAGACAATACTTTTGATTTTTCACTACATGTTTGATCATTAAATACAGTGTATACATGCTAACTATTTCACTACCCCTTTGTTAAGTTGAATTTCAGCTATTGATTCAGCAATGTTTAATATTTCCTCGAGAAAATGTACTGTGCCAAGAATATTTGTTTGTCCTTTATTTTGTCCTTGCTGTAGAGTGGCATCCTTATTGAGAGCCAATTATGTGTTACAAGTTCAGGAAAAACATGAAACTTTACATTCTATGGCAAGCAATGGATGGGAATGCTACACACTTGAAATAGCCCTCAGGCTATAGATTTTAATCCAGTTGGCTAAGGACATGCAAATAATAAATTTGTTTCAAGTTTCCAATAATCCTTTTGGATTTTATCATTTAAATACAAATTGTGTGTAGCATCTTCCAATGGTGCTGTTGCAGACAGATCACAGTCTGATCAAACAGTACAAAATGTAGTTGCATTATTGCGGTACAAAGCACATTTTTAATACATTATTGGCAAACTATCGTCTCTGGCCATTTTTATGATTTTTCTTTGAAAGGCAAATTCCATATTTATTTAACTACTTTGAAAGTTAAAAGTGCAATTACTGTAATGCAAATTAAATAATGAAAACATATCAGACATGTAAAATTGAAATCCACTTGATAGAATAGAGTGCTGGAAGTAGCAAGTAATCTTAATTGATCATTTGTAATGGGACTGATCTCAAACTAATATCCATTTGTAATGGCTACTACACTATACAGCTGTATGTTTCCAAGCAAATAAATTATTCTTTGTTTATGTAATTACAACTTCCTTTGTGAATATTTTAAATTTAAAGTATGATCATGGTTATGTAACTGGTCATAACTGAAATCTGTATTATCTGTATTTGGAATTGGTCTCTACTTAGTTTAACTTTATGCACTATAGATTGTTCGTTATAGACAAAAATATGTAGTTCCTCTTTCACTTTCACCCAAAAGATAGAAATAAAGTAATAGTATATTTTTCAAGTAATACTGACACGTTAATGAAAATGGCCAACTCATTGATTGTTCTACCAAAAGCCATTGACAATGTAATTTTTTTTCCCCCAGTTCATCTAGCTTGTTAGGAACTTTTCTATGGTAGCTGAAGTCAGCATTTGCAATGTTTACAATGCTGTAGGTGATCTGTAGTGACATCAGGCATGGAACTGAGAGTGAACAAGATAGATTCGGCGACTGCAACTCAAACTAGCTAAGACACTCCCATCACCAAAACAAAGTACCTTCAACTGTGACCAGGCAAAGCTGAAATCCCACCTATGTGCCGATTGTAGATTGGAGGCGAGTCAAATAAATTTATATGATATGTAATTAAGCAAAGAATATAGTGTTCTTGAAAAATATTAAAGACTCATGTCTCATTTTTCGTACGTGAATATTCAGTGTCAAAAATTGTCTTGACTCGAGTGGTATCAAGTGGTTGAGGTTCAATATTCTGTGAAGTCAAGATACTAGGAGAGCATTTGAACATTATTTTGATTCTGAATCATAGTCCTAATGTTGGTACGCCAATCAGAAAATAGAATTGGATATTATCTGACATATGGTTAGCTATCCATTGCCAGCGGTAAATGTCTGAGGCCTTTCTGGAGAAATGTATTTGCATTTGGTGTTTAATTTGTGCTGAAATGCACTAAAGTGGCTTGAAGCCTTTTAATAAAATAATTGTTACCGATTTGAATGCAGCAGGGTATTTTCTTATGTTCATCTGTTTCTCGGTATGATATGTTTTGGTAAAACTAGTGGAAATTGGTCACCTCAAGGACTGTACTGAACTGGTTACCTAAGATAGATGCTGCCTCACCCGCTGAGTTTCTCCAGCACTTTTGTCTACCTAAGATAGATGTTCTTTTAACCTACTTATTACATTTTACAATGTAAATCTCTCCTAAATGATGCAAGTTTGCAATTCCACTTATTTCTGTCATATTGAGGAATGTGGAGTTGTAGTGGAGTAATGCAGAATTTTGATCCAAGTTTTATCTAAAGCAAACAAATCTGGAGAAGTAGTTATTTATATTAAACATGACATTTCCAGACTTCTGTACGAACCCAACCCTGATCTAGCCTGAATATACCTCCAGTTCCAAACCAATTCACTGTTGACGTATAGTATTCAAGAAAAATTGTAACAATTAAAAAATAAAACATACTTTCTTGGGCTAACAAAATAAACATTAAATCTGTGTCTGCAATTAATGCTGAAAATAATATAAAATTATATATCTGAAATAAGTGAGTATAGCATCACTGAGTTCTGTCATATTTGGATACACTAACAAATGACTCAATCACAGCACCAATGCTATTTGGACACGTGTATAACTTTGATTGTTGAGCTGTGTTCAACTCCAAATTCCATATTCCAGTCAACGATATACTTCATAAAAAAATTCAGCATGCTTAAAATTGTATCTCCTGTTTACATATGAAATTATCTTATGTGAATTTAATGTTCTTGCCACCATATTACTTTCATTCTAATGGTGGTTTATGGAATGTTTCTTGTGAACAGCATCACTAATGTTGCCCTTTTATAATACCAGTCCTTTTGTAAAGTAAAAAGGCTTACTCATTGTCTGTGAAGGCCCTTATTAGAAAAGTCATGCAGATCTCAAGACAGTAAATGACCACACACTCTTATTCCTCACGGTTTTCTCACGATGTTTGATTATGCATTTGATATCAGGAATTTCTTATACAGAGGTTGTAATTATATCAGATGATGGCACTTTCCTCCGTTCAGACTCTATTTGATTGTGAATACCAGATGGGTTTTCTTAAAAATCAGGGTGACTCGAGAAATAGTTTCATTGTAATATGTAATGGATCAGGATTTCTGTATGGATATTCCTTTAAATACCAAATATCTTTAAGATTTTGCTTTGTTTATAACTAATTCTTGAATGTGCATGGTTGCCAATTTTAGATTGTGAAGTGTTACATGAGCAACTTGATATTTCCTATAAGTTATATTGTAGCAATCTGCAAAAATAAGGAGCAGTGGCAATGTATTTCATCCATATTTTATAGACTAGGGTTGGATTGTGTACTTAATGCATTGATTAAACTACAAAGCAATAAAACTCGCTCATTTTGAATTAAGATCTTATCTAGTTCAAGGTATTTCCAATCACCAAATATAATGCGAGTGAATAATGTGCTGCATTTTATCCACAACATTCAATATATTCCAGTTCAGTCCTCTTCTACAGCCATTGGAACCAGTCTGAGCTAACAATAGTGTTACCACTCGTCATTATTCTAAAGTGCAGTTTGAAAGCTTTAACTGCATAATGGTGTTTAAAAAAATATATAAAATCTTGAATTTAAAGTAGTGCAATAGCTAAATCCCAGCAACAGTAGTGGTATTTTCTCAAGTGCAGCAGCTATTTGCTAGTTATACCTAGTCATTCGAAATGTATATCATGGAAAAGACAAATACAAGTTACATAAAACTTGTGCTATACTATTCAGAGTGAAATGTGCACATTAGTTTTTTTTTAAAGAAAAAAACATTTATTTACAGAAAGAGAATTCTCAAATAATCACCTGTTCATTATTTGGTGGTTATTATAATTTATAGCAATTTTCAACATCTAACTGAACAAATCCATCAGTGGCCGTTATCTGGTATAAATGGAGACTGTTAACTTTAAAAGGTGCTCTGATGGTTTTCAACGAAACATGGGAAAAATCACTAAACCAGGTGCCGAAACATCAGGATCTCCAAATAGTTGACCAGCAGGTTATTGGAACTATACGGTGATGGTTTCTACAAGGAAATTTTAAGAAAGCAATATTTACTTTTAAACCGTATTTTCCATTGTTGAATTCTTTTTGACTAATTGATCCAGATCATGTTTTCTTTACTTGCGTAACTTTGAGTGATAATTTACATCTCTTAAGACGAGTGTGACAACCATCCTTAAGGGCCCGTCCCACTTGGGCGACCTAATCCGCGAATTCTGGCGAGTCTGCCCTCGACTCGTACTCGACACGTGGTCATAGGAGGTCTTCGTAACTCTCCTTCATGCTCGAGAGTGATCTCCGCGTACTCGAGGCCTCAGCTAGGTCGCGGTGTTTTTTTCATTATGTTAAAAAAATGCTCGCGAGTAAAAAAAGGTCACCATGGAAAAAAATCGATGCTTTTTTTACTCGTAGGTTTAGTCGTAGTAGGTCATCATGCTATTCGTAGGTAATCAAGCGTAGTCGTAGATAGTTGGCATCATAGTCGAAGGGAGTTCGAAGGAGGTCGTCTTCACTCTCCACTATTCGGTGTCCAACTTCCCCAAAGGTAGTTGTAGCTAGTCGAAACTGGTCTTCAACATAGTTGAAGGAGGTCTTCTACATAGTCGATGGAGGTCTACAACGTGTCATTTTTTCAAACTTGCCAATTAGGTCGCCCAAGTGGGACAGCCCCTTTAAGTTGCGTTGCATTTAGTTGAATGACTGACGGAATTGAATGGTACAAATGTTTGTTTGTGCTATTCACATAAATCGATACATTTTGGTTAAAATGCAAGTCTTCTAACTGTTTAGTTGTAGAGCCGTGCTATGGAAACAGGCTCTTCAGCCCAACCTGCCGGCCTAACATCAACCAACGTGTCCCGTCTACACTTGTCCCATCAACCTACATTTGGCCCATATCTTTCGAAGCCTTTCCTATCCAAGTACGTGTCCAAATGTCTTTTCAATATTATGATAGTGCCTGCCTCAATGATCTTGTCAATAGTATTCAGTATTCCCGTTATTGTCATTTCACCGAGTGCTTGCATACACGGAAGAAACGAAAAATTGTTTCTAATCAGTTTTTGTCGTCAGTGCAATTAATAAAAACAGAAATAGATACTTACAAGTTAAAAATGATCATCAATAGTACTTTATTGTTGCATGTACCGAGGAACAGTGTAGTTCTTTTTTTACATACAGTTCAGTAAAAGTGTTACTACACACACGTGATCTTAGATTAAGGACAAGTGATAGAAATAGTTCACCCATGACAATATACAGGAGTAGCCAGGTTTTGTCACCAATTTCAAGTCCATGTTATGGTGAGAAGGCAGGAACAGGGTACTGATTATGGATGATCGGCCATGATCACATTGAATGGCGGTGCTGGCTCAAAGGGCTGAATGGCCTGCTCCTGCACCTATTGTCTATTGTCTTGTTATGAGTGCAGAGTTCTTAACCTGGCCATAAAAGTGCATTGACCTGGTGGCGTTGCAAGATTGGCCTGGCCATGCAAAGCTGTTGGTGGCCTCCACTGTTGCTCTAGCAGCAAGTGCCTTATACCCACTACCCTATATGTGGAAAATGTTCCCCGTCAGGTTCCACCTTAAACCTATGTCCTCTGGTTCTTGATTCTCCGACTCTGGGTAAAAGACTCTGTGTTTACTCTATCTATTCCCCTCAAGGAATTCCCCGTTTTTTGTTTTTTCCCCCCTGCAGTAGTAATGTTTTTAATAACTGATCAACAATGCCATATTTCTGGTCACATCAAAACATGGGTTTTTTTTAACACAAGTCACTGCTGAATGTTATCTATTGGACAACATTCATTAAAGCACAATTACAGCAATTTAATTGCATTATTATTAACACTTGTGAACCAGTCATGATGTAGAATTACTTTACTTTACCCATGTTATCCAAGTGGTTTCATGTTGCTTTTGCAATTAAAATAAAAGTCCATTATGGCATTTAACATCACTGCCTTTTATAAGTACAGCAGCACAATGAGGATATGAAAGATTGCCTTAAATCATCATATTTATAGACCAATATAGAATTCAGTTTTATTTTGGCTGATATGCCAGAAAATATTTTCTTGGCTAGCCATCTTCAGACATCACTGCTATGACATAGAAACATAGAAAATAGGGCAGGAGAAGGCCATTCGGCCCTTCGAGCCTGCACCGCCATTCAATATGATCATGGCTGATCATCCAACTCCGAATCCATACCCCCTGATCTCTTTAGCCACAAGGGCCACATCTAACTCCCTCTTAAATATAGCCAATGAACTGGCCTCAACTACCTTCTGTGGCAGAGAGTTCCAGAGATTTACCACTCTCTGTGTGAAAATTTTTTTTCTCATCTTGGTCCTAAAGGATTTCCCCTTTATCCTTAAACTGTGATCCCTTGTCCTGAACTTCCCCAACATCGGGAACAATCTTCCTGCATCCAACCTGTCCAACCCCTTAAGAATTTTGAATGACATTTTCATGCTTCTATTATTTTTTTTTTTTTAACATGTAAATTTTAAAATACTTTTGATGTATCGATCATGAGGTCAACAAAATGGAGTGTCCTTTAAAACATATGTGCTGCATGCATTTAGTCATATAGTTGTATTTTACATATTCATGATTGTTTAAACATAAAATTGTTATGCAATACTGAACATGGAACTGGGAGTAATGTGTAAGTAATGTCACAGGACATTATTTGCTGGTGGAACTGCTCTTATTTGAGTTTTTGTATGAATTAAAGAAAGCTTTCACCTGATTAGGAAAGCTGACTAATCATACAGGCACAGCGGGGGAATTGACAGCACTGGGTGAAAAGTGGGAGCACAGCGAGTGCAGTTTTAAATCCCACATCCCCCTTAACCATCAGTCTGAAGAAGGGTTTCGGCCCGAAACGTTGCCTATTTCCTTCGCTCCATAGATGCTGCTGCACCCGCTGAGTTTCTCCAGCTGTTTTGTGTACCTCCCCCTTAACCATAATGCTTCTTGAGTTTGAGATAACTCGGTTGGAGAGCAAATCAGTGAGACACACTTTGATTTTGGCCATATTGTATCATTCTCTTGCAGGCATCTTTGTCAGCTCTGGTGTGTATAGTCAGTAATGTTTGTATGAACCAATTTCTTTGTCGTGCTTTATGTTCTCCAGATTTTGCCAATCTAACTGTAGAGATCATGTCCTCTAAACTTGGTCCTTTTATGCTAACGTTGTGTTCCTCCATTCACTACATCAAGGGCAGTTTGCATGCAATCTCTTCAGCATCTATGATTCTGACCCAAAAGTTTATCTGAGTTCACTTTTCCGCCAGTCACCTGCTCTGCTGAGTGTTTTCAGTATTTTTTTGGTTTATTTCCAATTTCCAGCTTCTGCAGTTTTTTCAATTAGTTGAAATTAGGCAACCCCATAATCGGATGTAGAATGTTTCCCAAGGTTTCAAATTTTCTGGAGTGGAGTGAGACCCATACATTTGATCAGTCCGAAGAATTGTCTCAACCAGAAACATCACCTATTCCTTCGCTCCATAGATGCTGCATCGCCCGCTGAGTTTCTCCAGCATTTTTATCTACCCCCATACATTTGTTGACTGTTGTATCATGTCACCATTCAATAGTATTAAGAAACATCAAAAGGATCATTCTCATGTAGCATCTCCATACTTCCTTTACCCAGAGGGCTCAAACACCTTAAATCAGTTGTTCACTCATTCCAGTTTATGCCTCAATGTCAATAAGCTCTCTTCACTTATAGAGAGCTCTTCAATTTCTGTATTTGCTTTCTGGCTTTCTGTTTGATAATGGGATTTTAATTATATTCCCGTTTCTATTCCAAAAGTCATACTTTGTGCACCTCACTCATTTCTAAATTCTTTCAAGCCTTCGGTATATACCAAGAGCCCAACTTATTTGCCTGCCACCCAGCTGCATCTGGCTGCAATCTTATTATACAGACACAAGATGGTCCCCTTGAGAATTTTCAGTTTGATAATACCTGGTATAACATTGCAGAAGTTATGCAACATTTTAATTGCATATTTTACCTCTTTGCTCACCTTACTCCAGGTTTTATTTCCCCTCAAATCTTTGACAGAATGCTTATTTCACAACGCACAGGTGTTTTACCTGGTGAAACGCAGGAGGAGCCGGGCCCGGAATCACCCCATAGAGCCCGAAGTCTCCAAGTGGCCCAACTAGTCCCTCGGGACAGTTCTCCGGAGAAGGTTCGAGTCAAATGGCCTCGGGCCTGCAAGACGGCAGTCTGGCATCAGTTCGACGAGGACGTCGACAAGGTGCTAGAAGCAACTGCGAAGGGAGACGAGGACCGAAGTCTGCGGTCGATGACGACAATCATCACCAGCCTAGCAGTGGAAAGGTTTGGCCCACGAGAGGAAGAGGGCCAAGTATGAAGAGCTAGTCATAGACTGCCTCAAGCAGGGCTGGAAGGCAAGGTGTATGCCCATCGAGGTTGGCTGCAGAGGTTTTGCAGGGCAATCGCTCTACAAAGCCTTGAGTGCACTGGGCATCAACAGAGTGGCAAGGAGAAGGGCCATCAAGAACACCACAGAGGCAGCGGAGAAGGCCTTGAGATGGCTCTGGATCAGGAGAGGAGGTCCATGGGGAGGAGCGAATGCCACCTGAACACAAGTCGTGGTCTGATCAACCACAGCTGGGTCGCCTGGGTGAGGGTGTCTGATGTTGAAAGACCCAAAACACCCAATGACCCCAGGTTACACCACTGATGATGTGTTCAGGAGCATCTATCGATGTATTTGTATCAATAACTATTCTCTTTGGATGTGTATTTTTCAATCAATCCTCTGGATAATTAAATTGCTTAATTGCAAGTAAAGGAACACATTCCCCTTTAAGACCTTTCATTTCGGAAGTTTTCTTTTATGATTTCCCCCAATATTATTGGAAATAACCTGACTGTAAGGTTATTTTTTTTCTTCACAGTCTAGTGGTGTGAACCAATTTTGTCTTGATACTTATCCAGTTATTTTGTTATTATTTTAAAATACAAACTAATATAATTTTCCACCTTCATATAAAATCCTTCCAGCCATTTGATCATCACTAATAACAATACATAATGCACTTTTGCATCATGTTCCTGTTGGAATGCTATGCATGCTTTTAACCTACTTATTAGCCTGTTCTGCTACCTTTTAGGATCTATGTTTCCACTGAAGAAGGGTCTCGACCCACAACGTCATCCATTCCTTCTCTCTAGAGATGCTTCCTGTCTTGCTGAGTTACTCCAGCATTCTGTGTCTATCATCGGTGTAAACCAGCATCTGCAGTTCCTTCCTACAGCTTTTGGGATTAATGGACATGTACAAAGATCCTTCTTTCTCCACATCTCTCAATATCCTGCTGCTTCTCTAACCTGCCCCACATTGACCACTGATCTATATTTTCTTGCAGTCTTTAGTTTTCTTCCTCACTGGCAACCAAGCGTCTAATTCTGTACCAGCTGCAAACCTTTTTATTGTCCTTCTACATTTAGTTAAATCATTAATCTATGTCAATAGATCCAAAGAATAAGTACTGAACTCTGTAGAATCCCATTAGTGGCAGGCTACCTGTTATATAAACACACACTAACTCATTACACTGAGTCAATTTCAGATCCAATGTGCAACTCTCCCTTGGATCCCATGGGATTTTAGTTTTGTCACCAGCCTACCATGCTGGACCTTGTCAACATTTTATTAAAATCCATGTAAACATCTGTCTCATTATCCAGCTTGTTACTTCCTCATAAAATCAATTGTTAGTTAGAAATACCATATGTTTACCAAATCCAAACCAAGTGTTATTGGGTGAATTGGTGCCTTTCTAAACAATTGGAGTCTAATAATCCTAATTATCCACCGAATAAAATTGTAACAAGAGTTGATGTGGACAAGCTTTTCCCTTTGAGAATAAGGAAGATTCAAACAAGAGGACATGACTTCAGAATTAAGGGTCAGAAGTTTAGGGGTAATATGAGGGGGAACTTCTTTACTCAGAGAGTGGTGGCGGTGTGGAATGAGCTTCCAGTGGAAGTGGTGGAGGCAGGTTCATTGGTATAATTTAAAAATAAATTGGATAGGCATATGGATGAGAAGGGAATGGAGGGTTATGGTATGAGTGCAGGCAGGTGGGACTAAGGGGAAAAAAAGTTGTTTGGCACGGACTTGTAGGGCCGAGATGGTCTGTTTCCGTGCTGTAATTGTTATATGGTTATATATGGTTATACTAATTGACTTGCAATTTAACAGAATTTTATTTTTAAACAACAGTATATCATTAGCAATTCTAAAAGTCTCAAATACCACGATGATACCGTTTTTTAAATTTACTTTTTAATTTCAAACAAAATGGATGACTTCATATTTTCTCCAATTTGCATATTTTTCTCCACTCACACAGTCCATCAATATCATTCAGTAATCCTCTGCACAACGTAATTCTCTACCTAATTGTGAAGGCAACCATGGCTCAAATGCACTTGGTCCCTTAATCTAAGTCGTTAATAGTTGAGGTCACTGTATTGATCCTTGAGGTACCCAACTAGGATGCATTTATCCCAACTCCCTTTTCTGTCTCTTAATCAGTTGTCTAATCCTAATAAAGCATTACACTCAATACCTTGAGTTTTATATTATGCAATAAAATTCTATTGGTATCTTCTGCAATGCCTTTTGGAAATAAGCATCCATTGGTTCCTCTTAAGATTTTACATTTCTTGATAGTTTACTCTCATTTTCTATTTTCTTTCAATTTCCAAACTCGTCATAATTTTAAAAGTCTTTCCCTTCAACCTACCACCATTTTTAACTTTCCCCATGATAATCCTGCTTCATTACACATATCCAGGTCTAAAACAATCCAAAGTCTAACTGCTTTAGCGAGCAGCTTTGAGTGCATTCCATGAATTCATCATCAATCTATAAAGAGATTAATCTCTGCTGGCTCCACAGCGCGGCCCGGCTGCTGCTCCGCCCGTCGCTAGCTCCACGGCCTGGCCTAGCTGCTGCTGGCCCCCGCTGCTGCCCGTCGGGACTGTGCTGTGTCCCGCTTCTCCTGCTGTCGAGTCCGCGTCTCTCGCGGTCGGACTCTCTCTTCGCTGGTCCTGTCTGTGCCTACGTGGGGCCAGACCCTCGCCCGACAACGGTGGCGGCTACTGGGCCTGGCCAGGAACTGCACGGCCCTGGAACTCACCCGCTGCTTGGGCCTGGCTGGGGTTGCACAGCCTGGAAAACATTCCTGTAGGTGGACAGACGCCACCAAGAACAAAATCCCGCATCTGCTGAGGAGGTTGACGATATTAAGAAATTGCTCGACAAGCTGCCAGAGGAGGTTTCTGTTGCTAGACAAAGCAGGAAACCATCATGAGATTGGTGGAGGAAGTTAACACCCTGAGGCTACAAAACTCCAAGAAGGACAAGCGGATTATGTTGCTGGAGAACAGGGTGGCTGATCTGGAGCAGTACACCAGAATCAATGATATCATTGTCACTGGTCTGGAGTTGAAACCCCGCTCATATGCACGGGCGGTGACAACGCAGAACGAAGGGGTGACGAGCGAGCAGGATGCTGCATCTGTGGAGCAACAGGTGACGGCGTTCCTCCACTCAAAAGGGATTGAGTTGGACAGGGACAACATCGAGGCTTGTCACCCGCTCACACGGAGAGGCAAGACTGATAAACCAGCCATAACAATTCGGTTTGCTAACAGGAAGCACAAAACTGAACTGCTGAAACAGGGAAGATGACTAAAGGGCTCGGATGTGTATTTGAATGAACACCTGACAAAGAAAAATGCTGACATCGCCAGAAAGGCCCAACTCTTGAGAAAGCAGAAGAAAATTCAATCTACATGGACTGCAAACTGCAAAATATTTATCAAGTTGAACGGAACATCAGAACAAGCTAAAGTATTCGTCATTAGGAACCTGGATGAACTGGATAACTACCAATGAGCAAACCACAACAAGGTAATGAATTCACTTAGTGGCAAAGAAAGAATATCCAATATAAAAACTACAACCATGACAATTCCTGACAAAAAAACATATGTCTCTATCAGGACTAGAAACCTTTGCATATACAGAGCATAACACAGAGGACATGGAAAATGATATTGATCTGGAAAATAACTTATTTAACAATATCAACAACAGCTGCAGTTATTACACAGATGAGCAATTCAATATAACATTCCAATCAGAGCATAACATATCAATTATCCACTTAGTTGGGGGGGGGGGGGGGGGGCTTTATGGAGCGCAAGTATGGGTATTGTGGGGACTGGTTTCCAGAGGGCTAGTATGGACATTGCGGGCCAAATGGATTCTTGTGGTGGCAGCTCAGTCACTCAAGCCTGATGTGCTGGCAGCTCACTCACGGTTGATGGGCTAGCAGTTGACTCACGGCTATTCCTTGGAATTTCATTTCAAGCAGGGTGCAAGGCCACCAAATTCAAATGCAGTTTCCGACCACTTCAAGCAGGGTGTAAGGCCACCGGATTCAAGTGCAGTTTCATGCCACCAAGCTGGGTGCAAGGACACCAAGTTCAAGTGCAGTTTCATACCACTTCAAGCAGGATGCAAGACAATTGAAGTGCAGTTTTATACTATTTCAAGCAGGGTGCCAGTCCACCACATTCAAATGCAGTTTCATACCATTTCAAGCACGGTGAAACCACCATAAAACCACTATAAAACCATGCAAAACACCACATAAACACCACACTCACAGTTCGGTAGACATTCAGTGTGTTCAGTTGATTCACAGTTCAGACAGAGTCATGACCTCTCCCTCCCCCATCTTACAGAGACTGAGCTACGCCCACACTTCCGGGTTTTATAATCCTCCCCCCTCCAACCGGAAGGGGCTTGGCCTTCATGATGTGATTGACAGGAGAGATTATCAACATTTTTTTTAAACACTAATAACACTTTTATTTTCATTGATGGGAAGAATCCTCTGCACCTGATAAGCGGCGGGGGACTGAGTAAGATGGCCAAAAATCACAGCCGTAAGTGGTAGCGTTTTATCTAAAATCAATATACAGTGCAAACAGGAAGTTGTCAAGTTTCCACCAACAGCAACCATTTTTGCAGTGCAGCATTTCAACATTTTCAAACCACATTAATCGCACTCACAGTGTGTCCGTATACCATTATATAAATATATACACACAGGAATAAATAAACTGATAAAGTGCAAATAAACAGATAATGGGCTGTTAATGTTCAATGTGGATGTGGAGAGGATGTTTTCACTAGTGTAAGTGCCTAGGACTATAGGTCATAGCCTCAGAATTAAAGGACCTTTTTGGAAAGAGATGAGGATACATTTATTTAGTAAGAGGGTGGTGAATCTGTGGAATTCTTGGCCATAGAAGGCCGTGGAGGCCGTCAGTGGATATTTTTAAGACAGAGATAGATAGATTCTTGATTAATACGGGCGTTAGAGGTTAGAAACATAGAAACATAGAAAATAGGTGCAGGAGTAGGCCATTCGGCCCTTCGAGCCTGCACCGCCATTCAATATGATCATGGCTGATCATCTAACTCAGTATCCTGTACCTGCTTTCTCTCCATACCCCCTGACCCCTTTAGCCACAAGGGCCACATCTAACTCCCTCTTAAATAAAGCCAATGAACTGGCCTCAACTACCCTCTGTGGCAGAGAATTCCACAGATTCACCACTCTCTGTGTGAAAAATGTATTCCTCATCTCGGTCCTAAAATATTTCCCCCTTATCCTTAAACTGTGACCCCTTGTATGGGAGGTTATGGGAGAAGGCAGGAGAATGGGGTTTATAGTGAGAGATAGATCAGCCATGATTCAATGGCAGATTAGACTTCATGGGCCAAATGATCTAATTCAACTACTATTCCTTATGACCTTATGTAAATTCCTTTTATCGTGGCCAATGAATTTCCTGATTGCCGCTCTGCTGAGTCTGAAGAACGGGCCAGACCCGAAACATCACCCATCCTTTTTCTCCCGAGAGAACCAGCTGAGTTCCTCCAGCAGTTTGTGCCTTGCTCTTCCAATGAACAGTGATGACAGTCTTCTGCTAATTGCATCATCAAGTCACGTAACTTGTGGTGAATGTTTCATGCATTCATATTTAGAATATTTAGATTTGTCTTGATTGCCACTTTCCCTGCTTTGATCCTGAATTCAGCCCAGTCACACTCCACTTTGCATCAACAACTCAGCAGTGGAGCAGGTGAAAAGCATCAAGTTCCTGGGGGTGCATATAACGGACACCTTAAACTGGTCCACAAACATTACATCTCTGGCAAAACGGGCACAGCAGCGGTTGTACTTCCTCCGCAGGTTGAGAAGTTTACACCTCCACCCTCCCATCCTCACCACATTCTACAGAAGCACAATTGAGTCGGTCATGACCAGCTGCATCTCTACGTGGTGCGGCAGCTGTACAGCTGCGGCCTGGAAGTGCCTTCAGAGAGTGGTGAGGACAGCGGAAAAAATCACTGGGACTTCTCTTCCTTCCATCATGGACATGGGGTACAAACGCTGTCTGATTAGAGCTAAGGGCATTACCAGAGCCCCCACACACCCACAATTTGGACTGTTTATACTGCTTAACTCTGGGAGGAGGTACCGCAGCATGAAGAGCGGGACAACCAGGTTCTGCAACAGCTTCATCCCCCAGGCCATAAGATTACTGAACAATCAACAAAACCGAGGCTAGAACTTTTTAAATATCGACACTTTTTAAAAACTTTTTATATATATGTATTTTACAGAACCATGTGCATGAGGCATTTTTATGGACGCACCTAGAACTTTTTACTATTACCTGATTTTGGAGAGTAAAATGCAACAAAATTTTGTTCAAGGTGCACTGTGTCTAGGTGTATATCTGAATGACAATAAAGTTTTCATTCATTCATTTTCCATGCACTGAGCCATTGTATGCTTTCTCCATTATTATCACACTCTGGTTACCATCAGACATAGATGTGGAGATGCCACTGCAGGTCTCTCGTGTACCTCCCATGTAAATGGGAATAACTGCACTGTCAGCGACTCAGGCAGCAAACCCCGACGGCCACCTGTTACCCGAGGTCCGTAGCCGGTTTCCCCGCGACCCATAATAGTTTTCCCCGCGGTCCGTCCGGGTTTTGCCGTGTATACTATGTCCAGCAGGAAAACCCGCTGTTATGGCCCCTCCAACTGACCTATATCATCATTAAGCATCACATTCGTAGGCAGGCCTGAAAACAGGTGCTGCCGCAGGCCCCTGAGGATACATGCGCTGACATGGCCACTCCTACGGACCTATATCAGGATTTTTGCTCTGAGTCAGACAGGAACTGACCCCAAATGCTCCCCTCCTCAGAGAGGGAGACATTGTGCAGCCTTGTAACAGGTGCCGTTGCCGTGGGCCACCGAGAAGATCCATGGTAATATAGCTCCCTCCTTTGGAGTACATAATTGTGGAGCACCTCTCCATTAGGTGCTCCATGTGGGTTTCAACGTTCAAAAACGTTACCCATGAAGGAGGGAACCTCTCCATCAGGAATCCTCTTGGCCCGACTCGTTTGAGTCCACGGGCCTCTTCCCTACGCTCCCCTCCTCAGAGAGGGAGATATAATTTTGTGGCTACCCTCCAAGCGGGTTTGCCTGGGTGCTACTGGCACCAGTCTGAAGCCGCTGGCTCCACCGCCAGCGACTTGGAAGGCCAATTTGACCGCGGTCCGTTTCCAGGATTCCCCGAGGTCATGACCGGGATTCCCTGTGGTCCGCGACTGGGGTTCCCCGTGGTCCATAAAGGTTCCCCCGCGGCCCGTCCGGACTTTGCCCCAAATTTCAGCAGGAAAACTCTGCAACAGTGAATCCTGCAAAAGAAAACATAACCTGGGAATAAGTTTAAAAACTTACCTTGAGGTTTAAACTTACCACTGGCGGCAGCAGCAGCACGCCTGCCAGTCCGACATTGCGCAATGCGGTAGACTTAATGCAGCGCATGCGGGCTGACGGCCTTCTTCATGTAGTCACTCATGTGACTTCGAAGTAAAAGCACCAATCATGGTGGTGCAGTACAACACGTTGTTAGTTCATCTCTACCACCGGTGTAACTACGTAATGTGGGAAGTGAGTGTTAATATAACGTGTACAGTAAGGTGGAGTCAATGTTAATACATTATTACATGTGGTTAAACAAACTCGCCGTATCTGTCGGGCGGTCTGGTAACCCGACCCGGACATGTACGGACAAACCCTTCCACTTCCGTACTGGAAAGGTTAGTAGGTGGTGGAAAACCCTAGACGGGGAATGCAGACGGGAAGCTGGGAGAGAAACAGCGGGGCGAGCATGCAGGACATGGGGCACTGGGGGATGAGGGAACTGAACGATGCGGGGAATACATGCTGGGGTCAGGGTGTCTGGGGCGGACAACAGCAGCGGGTGTCTTGAAAACCAACCATGCCTAACCATGAGGACCAGGAGGAGCTGGTCGCGGTTTGTTCACGGGCAGAGATGTTGACGGTTGCGCCAATAGAGAACACTATCAACGTTGACAAGTTAGGAACGAGGTTCCTTGGCTGGCCCCTCAGATTCAGTGTCATTGTCAGTGTACAGTACAGAGACAACGAAATGCATTTAGCATCTCCTTGGAAGAGCGACATAGAATATGATTTGAATAAATATTTACATTAGCATATATACAGACATAGTGTTTTTCCTGTAGGAGGAGTGTCCGGGGCGGGGGGGGGGGGGGGGGTGATGGGCAGTCACCGAGGTACGTTGTTGAGTAGAGTGACAGCCGCCGGAAAGAAGCTGTTCCTGGACCTGCTGGTCCGGCAACGGAGAGACCTGTAGCGCCTCCCGGATGGTAGGAGGGTAAACAGCCCATGGTTGGGGTGAGAGCAGTCCTTGGCGATGCTGAGCGCCCTCCGCAGACAGCGCTTGCTTTGGACAGACTCAATGGAGGGGAGCGAGGAACCGGTGATGCGTTGGGCAATTTTCACCCCTCAACAAAACCCTCTGCAGGCGGACCACTTGACCTTGCAGTAGCGGTTCAAGTTGTTTGCTCGACCGGTCACGGGAGCGCTTCTGGACATCATGTTTCACCTGAAGGCGTTTCTGGACCGCAGCAGGTTTGAGCACCTGTGACTTCAGCTGTTGCTGGGCGACGGGGAGCTGGACCTGTGTCGTGCGGGACACCAACCGCTGGGCGGGGGAGCCTAGAACACCATCCCTGGAAATGTTTCTCAGGTTTAACAGATCCAGGTAGACGTCGGAATTGGCAAGGTGCAAACGTTCCATTAACTGTTTTGCGCTCCTGACCGCACGCTCAACGAGGCCGTTGGATTGAGGGTATTCGGGGCGGCTGATGACATGTTGGAAGTTCCAAAGTTTGGCAAAGTTTTTAAATGCCTGGCTGGTGAACTGTCTCCCGTTGTCAGTTTGCAGTCGAACTGGTACGCCGTGTACTGAGAAATGTCTCTGAAGCTTCTTCTCTCCATCTCAGACGTCATGGTCGGCAGCAGGTCAAGTTCAAACCAATTGGAGTAGGAATCGACCAGAACTAGTTGGTATTTACCATGCCATTCAAAAATATCCACTGCGACGGATGGCCAAGGTTGTTGCAGGAGAGGCTGTTCCTGTTGGCTGGGAGCCAGACTGTTGCAAGTGGAGCAGGATGCCTTTTTTTCACGTATGTATTTGGTCATTCCTGGCCAATAAAACATGCTTTGGGCATGGGCAAGCGTAGTCTCAGTACCTGGGTGGCCGCTGTGAACTTCTTTGTAGTATTCATCTTGCAGGGAAGAGGGAATCGAAACTTTGTGACCTTTGAGAGTGATCCCATCTTGTGGCACCAGTTCGTCGCGAACTAAGAAGAATGGCTGTATATCCAGTGGAGTGTTGGATTGTTTTGCGGGCCAGCCACTCTTGATAATGGAGGAGAGCAGCTGTAGCGTTTTATCAGCTGCTGTGTGCTCCACCTGGCGTAGCAGTCGTTCCGTGGGAACAAAGTCAACTTTAAGTACAGCAAGCTCGTCGCACTCGAAGGGATGTTGTTCGCAGAACACCCGTGGCGCTCGAGAGAGGGAGGGCGTCGGCAATGAGCATATCTTTGCCCTTTTTGTAAACAATATGGAAATCAAAACGCTGGAGCTGTATCATCATGCGCTGCAACCGTGCAGGCCCTGCGTGAATGGGCTTGTTCAGGATGGTGACCAGGGGTTGGTGGTCGGTTTCAATTGTAATAGTTTTCCCAAAGATAAACTTGGAGCTTGCAAACTCGACAGCCAGCAGCTCCTTTCCAATTTGGGCATAGCGCTGCTCGGTCTCTGGCATGGTGCGAGAGGCATATCATACAGGTAACACGGTGCCGTCAGCTGATGTTTGCCGGCAGGCTGCGCCTAAACCGAACCGCAAGGCATCACAGGTGATACTGACTGGCAGCTTGAGCTTGAAATACGTCAAGGTGGGGGCGCTGGCTAGCTGAAGTTTTATAGAGTTGAACACTTGCTGTTGTTGCTGGTATCAGGTCCAGGCAGTGTCCTTGTTAGTGAGCTGTCTCAGTGGCCAGATGGGTTCGCTGAAGTTGTATGACAATAGACAATAGGTGCAGGAGCAGGCCATTCGGCCCTTCAAGCCAGCACCACCATTCAATGTGATCGTGGCTGATCATCACCAATCAGTACCCCATTCCTGCCTTCTCCCCATATCCCCTGACTCTGCTATCTTTAAGAGCCCTATTTAGCTCTCTCATGATAGCATCCAGAGAACCGGCCTCTACCGTCCTCTGAGGCAGAGAATTCCACAGACTCACCACTCTCTGTGAGAAAAAGCGTTTCCTCGTCTCCGTTCTAAATGGCTTACTCCTTATTCTTAAATTGTGGCCCCTGGTTCTGAACTTCCCCAACATCGGGAACATGTTTCCTGCCTCTAGCATGTCCAAGCCCTTAACAATCTTATATGTTTCAATGAGACCACCTCTCATCCTTCTAAACTCCAGAGTGTACAAGCCCAGCTGCTCCATTCTCTCAGCATATGACAGTCCCGCCATCCCGGGAATTAACCTTGTAAACCTACGCTGCACTCCCTCAATAGCAAGAATGTCCTTCCTCAAATTAGGGGACCAAAATTGCACATAATACTCCAGGTGTGGTCTCACTAGGGCTCTGTACCACCTGCAGAAGGACCTCTTTGCTCCTATATTCGATTCCTCTTGTTATAAAGGCCAACATGCCATTCACTTTCTTCACTGCCTGCTGTACCTGCATGCTTACTTTCATAGACTGATGTACAAGGACCCCCAGATCCCGTTGTACTTCCCCTTTTCCCAACTTGACGCCATTTAGATGGTAATCTGCCTTCCTGTTTTTGCTACCAAAGTGGATAAACTCACATTTATCCGCATTAAACTTCATCTGCCATGCATCTGCCCACTCCCCCAATCTGTCCAAGTCACCCTGCATTCTCATAGCATCCTCCTCACAGATCACACTGCCACCCAGCTTTGTGTCATCTGCAAATTTGCTAATGTTGCTTGAAACCCTCCCAGCTATTTGCAATATATAGCTATTCACAGCTATTTACAGCACCAAGCCTTGTGTTACCCCTGCCATTCTGAAAGGGACCCGTTAATCCCTAATTTTTGTTTCCTGTCTGCCAACCACTTCTCTATCCATGTCAGCACTCTACCCCCAATACCATGTGCCCTAATTTTTGCCCACCAATCTCCTATGTGAGACCTTATCAAATGCTTTCTGAAAGTCCATTTTCCTAGTTACATTTTCAAAAAATTCCAGAAGATTAGTCAAGCATGATTTCCCCTTTTTGTAAATCCATGCTGACTCGTGCCGATCATGTTACTGCTATCCAAATATCTCCTGACTATTTTTACGAGCCCTATCTAGCTCTCTCTTGAAAGCATCCAGAGAACCTGCCTCCACCACCCTCTGAGGCAGAGAATTCCACAGACTCACCACTCACTGTGAGAAAAAGTGTTTCCTTGTCGCCGTTCTAAATGAACTTGTGTGAACTTGCCCAGATAGTTAACCATACCCAGGAAACGCTGAAGGCTGTGGACGTCTGTGGGAGCAGGAATTTCACTGATGGCTGCAGTCTTCTTAGGGTCCGGTTTTAACCCTTTGCTGGTGAACACATACCCGACGTAGGTAACCTCTGAGACATGAAACTTGCACTTCACGGGGTTGAACTTTCCATCAATTTCTCGTGCCCTGTCCAGAATCATATTTAAATTAGAATCGTGCTCTGCTAAGTCATGGCCATACATCAGGATGTCATCAACGATGATAGCACATGGGTAGCCTGCGAATAGCTGTTCAATAGCTCTCTGAAAGACTTTGCTGGCCGAGTTAATTCCAAATGGCATTCTGAGGAACTTGAATCTGCCAAATGGTGTAGCAAATATAGTGAGGTTTGAGGACGCATCATCTAGAGGTATCTGCCAAAACAAGCTTTTGGCATCTAGTACTGAGAACACTATTGCATGACCGATTTGTGCTGCAACGTCCTCGGTGGTTCTCAGTGGGTAGTGTGGGCGTTTAATAGCTGTGTTCAGGTCTCTTGGGTTAATGCACACACGCAGCTCGTCTTTGTTCTTCTTTGGTGGAGGCCCAGTCTGTGGGTTCACTTATTTCAGCTAATACCCCCAAGGACACCATGTGTCTCAGTTCAGCATGAATTCTGTCATGCATGGCATGGGGTATGAGGTAAGGGGCACGGACTGCTGGGACAACAGTGGGGTCAATAGCGATCCTGTAAATCATTGGCAACCTGCCCAGTTTGTCGTGAACAAATCTTGATAGAGGGACAGGAGTTGTTGTGTTGGTTGGTCAGATAGGCGTAGCTTGTGCACAGCGCTTCCGAAGGACACGAAACCCAGGTCGTGACTCTCATGGATTCCCAACAAAGTCTCAGAGTTCGATTTCACGACGTAGAAAATCAAATTTTTTGTGACATTGTCCACTACACATTTGAAATCAGCTTTGCTGAGAGGGTGCAGAACCTCTCCCCCGTAGCCATACAATGTAGAGGCATCCTTAGTCAAGGTCTTGTTATATCTTATCTTATTATATAGGCCTTCAGGGACATTACATTCACGCGCGCTGCCATGTCCACTTTAGCAAGAACAGACTTGTTACTGATGTGCACAGTAACAGCAGGGTCCAAGGGCTTACCAGATGTGCGTAGGAGAGTGTGAACAGTGGAGCTATCACATGAGATAATTGGATCATCCTTGTGGGCGGCTTCGACCTGTTCAAGGGAATCAGAGGCTGTTGGATCTTGTTGCAGCAGGTGTAGATTAGACTTTGAATTCGCACTCGGGTTCCCACGAGAACGACAACATGTGGCAGAGTGATTCATTTTCTTACTGTAATTGCATGATTTACCGTCTGCTGGGCAAAATTGGCGACCACTATTATGGAAATAGTTGCAGTTAGTGCACCTCTGTGTTGGCTCATTCACAAATCTTTCAGTTGCAGCTGACACGGTTTGATGACTGAAACCGGTCTGATTAACATAATGTTTCTCAGTGTCAAGCTGATCATCCAGTGGGGCTACAACGTCCGACATATGGCAGGCATGCACAGCCTGTTCAAGAGTCAGGTCAGCATTTCGGAGTAGCTCTGTTCTGAGCTTCCGATCAGACATGCCGCTAACGATCTTAACGCGTACTAACTCATTAGTTATCTCACCAAAGCGGCATCTCAGGGCCATGTACTTCAAATCACAAATGAAACGTTCCACAGGTTCATCAGGAAGCTGTTGGCTTGCGAAGAACTTTGCCCTCTCCAGAATGCGGTTAGATGGCAGGTCACATAGCTCACGGAATTTACGTAGCATCACATTAGGGTTGCGCGTCGTCTCAGCTGGGACCACCACCTGGCCGTTCCCGTCGAGCACGGGTAGCGAGAAGTCGAAGATTTGCGCCCGGATCATGGCCTCATGTCCAGCCAGGTTGAGCAGGAGCGATGCCTTGACTCCACCCGGATCGTTGCGATGGACGATATTGGTGTAGTGCTCATGGTCAATTTCAAAGAGCCTCCATCGCTCGCCTATGTCTGCATCAAAGATGAGCTGGGTTGGCTTGCGGCATGAGTGAGCCACCGTAGTAAAAAATAAACGAATAAAATGCAAATAAAACCCGATGGATAGAAGCAATGGGTAATTTCCAGCTATTCTGACACCATGTAAACATGTTAAGAACATGTAAACATGTAAAGAACTGTACAGACACAGTCTGGTGTTCAAAGTCAGCTTTGATCATCAATCATGGTGGTGCAGTACAATACGTTGTTAGTTCATCTCTACCACTGGAGTAACTACGTAATATGGGAAGTGAGTGTTAATATAAAGTGTACAGTAAGGTGGAGTTAATGTTAATACATTATTCTGATTGGTTCACATGCAATAACCAATCTACAGTACCCATCCCCCACCAAGTGAAATGATTAATGAATACCTCCAACTAACACCTCCCAGTCCTTGATACTATTTCCAACCTTCCCTTCCCCACATGACTCCATCTGCCAATTAACTCCTCCTCACCTCCAACCACCTGTCATGCCAACCTTTGCCAGTCAATCATCTCTTTATATTGCCTCTCACCCATTTGTCTTTTCAGTCTAGGTAAAGGGTCTTGACCTAAAACGTTGATTTCCCCTCACAGATGCTGCTCGACCCATTGAGTTGCTCCACAGGATTGTTTAATCCCCTGATTTGTTACATGATCATCAGCTGGAACCTCATAAAGTGGAAGGTGGGGAACTCTCTACGCAGTTTCATACCCATCAAGTGCCAATCATATTTCATTGCCATTGAGTATATTACAGCTAAACACGGTGCTACTCTGGTTTTTACCATATATGTTGAACAATCATAATCCAAGCATTCAGAAGGACAGTCATGAAGGGAAATGTGGTAATATTTCTTGTGGACATTGCTCTATTCATTGGGATCCAACAGCTAACACAGATTCTTCAAGAGTTTTTGTTTTACATGGGTAATTCATCCCCCCATATCAATGTATATTAGAAACATAGAAACATAGAAAATAAGTGCAGTAGTAGGCCATTCAGCCCTTCGAGCCTGCACCGCCATTCAATATGATCGTGGCTGATCATCCAACTCAATATCCTGTACCTGCCTTCTCTCCATACCCCCTGATCCCTTTAGCCACAAGGGCGACATCTAACTCCCTCTTAAATATAGCCAATGAACTGGCCTCAACTGCCTTCTGTGGCAGAGAGTTCCAGAGATTCATCACTCTCTGTGTGAAAAATGTTCTTCTCATCTCGGTCCTAAAGGATTTCCCCTTTATCCTTAAATTGTGAACCCTTGTCCTGGACTTCCCCAACATCGGGAACAATCTTCCTGCATCTAGCCTGTCCAACCCCTTAAGAATTTTGTAAGTTTCTATCAGATCCCCCCTCAATCTTCAAAATTCTAGCGAGTAAAAGCCGAGTCTATCCAGTCTTTCTTCATATGAAAGTCCTGACATCTCAGGAATCAGTCTGGTGAACCTTCTCTGTACTCCCTCTATGGCAAGAATGTATTTCCTCAGATTGGGAGACCTAAACTGTACGCAATACTCCAAGACCCTGTACAACTGCAGTAGAACCTCCCTGCTCCTATACTCCTTTTGCTATGAATGCTAACATGCCATTCGCTTTCTTCACTGCCTGCTGCACCTGCATGCCTACTTTCAATGACTGGTGTACCATGACACCTAGGTCTCGTTGCACCTCCCTTTTTTATTTGTACCATGCAGCTTTAAAGTGAGAGGAGAGGATTTGTCATGTGTGTGTCAAATGAGTGAAAGAACCTGCTTTGTGTGGTGGATCTCCAGGTACAGAATATGCCGCATGTTTATGAGATGTGCTTTCCCCCAAGCAAGTAGTTTCTAGCCCTTGCAGTGGTAGCTTCCCTGCTACCCATGACTGGTGCATGATGCCCTGGGTCTTCATCTTTGGATTCCATCAAGTTTGACTGTCAGTGTGAAGAATCACCCAGAATTTGGGAAATGGGAGAAGAGGGCAGCCTTATCCTTGAACATCCACCTCCCCAGGCAGTGGCTGCCTCTGATGAATAGGCTGGGGGGTCATGATTGGCGATTACATGGCACAAGTGGCTGCCAACCATAGTGGGAAGCTGCCAACGTTTACAAAACGCATTGCCTGTGGCCTTTTCTGAAATTAAAGTTCCCACTCTTAGAAACATAGAAACATAGAAATTAGGTGTAGGAGTAGGCCATTCGGCCCTTCGAGCCTGCACCGCCATTCAATATGATCATGGCTGATCATCCAACTCAGTATCCCGTACCTGCCTTCTCTCCATACCCCCTGATCCCCTTAGCCACAAGGGCCACATCTAACTCCCTCTTAAATATAGCCAATGAACTGGCCTCAACTACCCTCTGTGGCAGAGAATTTCAGAGATTCACCACTCTATGTGTGAAAAAAGTTCTCCTCATCTCGGTTTTAAAGGATTTCCCCTTTATCCTTAAGCTGTGACCCCTTGTCCTGGACTTCCCTAACATCAGGAACAATCTTCCTGCATCTAGCCTGTCCAACCCCTTAAGAATTTTGTAAGTTTCTATAAGATCCCCTCTCAATCTTCTAAATTCTAGAGAGTATAACCCAAGTCTATCCAGTCTTTCTTCATAAGACAGTCCTGACATCCCAGGAATCAGTCTGGTGAACCGTCTCTGCACTCCCTCTATGGCAATAATGTCCTTCCTCAGATTTGGAGACCAAAACTGTACGCAATACTCCAGGTGTGGTCTCACCAAGACCCTGTACAACTGCAGTAGAACCTCTCTGCTCCTATTCTCAAATCCTTTTGCAATGAAAGCTAACATACCATTCGCTTTCTTTACTGCCTGCTGCACCTGCATGCCTACCTTCAATGACTGGTGTACCATGACACCCAGGTCTCGCTGCATCTCTCCCTTTCCCAATCGGCCACCATTTAGATAATAGTCTGCTTTCCTGTTTTTGCCACCAAAATGGATAACCTCACATTTATCCACATTATACTGCATCTGCCAAACAGATAAGGTACCTGTGAGATTTGCTGATCCAGTGGCAAACAGCATAATGTGTTGCTTAGAATGATCTCGTGGTGATGAAGGTGAAGGTCAAAATGACTGGACCTCTATGGAGATGTCCTGGCACACAAGAGCTTGGCAACAGGTCTTACCTGTGCAGCCTAGATATCTCCACCAGGACAGCAGTTGAAACACAAAGCCAGGAAGACGTTGCTCTTTATTGAGGAAATTACATCCTTCAGAGACTTCGGAGAATAGGATATTGTTTGACACAAAAAGCTGGAGTCAGGCGACATTTCTGGAGAACTTGGATAGGTGATGTTTTGGGTTGGGACCCTTTTATTTCTGCAAGCCAGCATCTATGGTTCCTTGTTTCTATAGGATATTGTTTGATGCGTCTAAACCCAGCATGGGCAATCATCACCATCTCAACCCATCTCGCGATTGATTGTATCTATTGATGTAACTGCAGAGGCTCCCATCATGTGAGTATGTCAGCTGTCAAGTGCAGCAAAAAGCCTTATCTGTGGTTTCAGCAGAGTCAGTTAGCTTTAGATGCTGTTGTGCTAACGTAACCTCATTTTTGAAGAAGGCCAGTGCGATATCCAGATGTCAGTGATGTGCCTCTAAATCACAAAAGAAACTGCAAAGTACTCTCAGTTGAGCGGTGAGTGAATTTCTGAAATGGTAAATTGCAGCCAAGGACTCGTCTGATTCATGACATTACCGTCTGAAAAAGGAGTGACACACAATGATGATGTTATTAGCTGAGCGACACACAAAGATGATGTTATTAGCTGAGCAAGTCACTCAATGGAAATCATTATTTGTATCCGGGTAAATAGCACATGGAAGTACCCGAGGTAGAAAATTAACAAAGGGTGTTAATTTTAATAGCTGTTGGCATAATCCTTAGAATGTTTGTGTTAAATGGCTTTTATGTACAGTTTGCACATTAAAAAAAAGGATGTTAATGGTGTCAGTTTTCAAGCAACATGCCCAATGTTTGCAACCTCAATCTCAGGTTTTGAAACCTTGGGATTGTAAGGATATGACCACAAATGTGAATGTAGTGACAGTCAGTGGACTATACACAATGCTTTCTAAATCCACAAATCACTAACAATTCTATTTGAGTCCCCGCACCTATTATAATTCTCTCCATAGTCAACGGGAACGCAAGCATTCTGCAGTCCAGCACTTCATGTTTCTCGGAGAGAAAGCCTTTGATTCCCTCCAACCTTTGATCCACGGACTTGTGAAACAGAACACCACTATGCATATCTTATTACTGTTCCAGCTCCCTTGATTTGAAAGGTGTCGGATGATTTTCATTCGCACCATCTGTCCTAAAGCTACTTTTGACTTTAATGCCCATTACTACTAATAGATATCTCGGCTCTAATAATAATAATAATAATAATAATAATAATAATAATAATAATAATAATAATAATAATAATAATAATAATAATAATAATAATAATGGGGTGGGGGTGGAGCAGGAAGATTATGGGAGGGTCAAAATGGTTGAAAAGCCCATGAGGCCAACTTTAACAGCAATTTATTGTCCACTTAATGTATGATTGCTTGCTGTCAACTTGTCAGGTCAAAGGACAATTTGGCTGGGCAGCAAAGTTCAACAAAGGATATTATACTTGATGGGCCGAGGGGAATGTTCCAATTTAGCCTCGTCTCTGTTCCATCTGTCAGTAGCTGTGAGATGGGAAGAGGACGTCCGCCCCCATAGTTTTTAAGCGGCAAGTGATATTTGCATTAAATGAGTAAAACAAAGAATATTTTCACTCGGGAAGCGACTAACCATCTCACTTTGACACTCTATGGCTTTACCATAACTTTGTTCCACACACCTCCCTCCACTTTCACCCCATCCATCAAAATGTTTGGGTCATCAGTGATCGGACACTTACTTGGAGTACAATACAATACAACACAATACAACACAATGTTATTCGTCACATTGCACATAAAGTGCAGGTGAAATGAATTTGTCAGCAGCGGTACAATGAGAAAGAACACACAATACACAATAAACATTTAACACAAACATCCATCACAGCATTCATCACTGTGGTGGAAGGCACAAAAATTTGGCCAGTCCTCCTCCATTTCCCCCGTGGTCGGGACCTCAACCCTCCGCAGCCGCCGCTGCAGGCGTCCAGACGTGCAGACAGGTAAACGTCCAGGTAAGTCCAGAGTCGGTGCTTCAGGTTGGTGTAGGCGGTCGAAGATTTAAAGTCCCCGGACTGCAGGGCCGGCGGTCGAAGCTCCCCTCCAGGGGTGGTGGTCAGTCCACGACGTGCCCGCGGTAGAAGTTGGCCGCGGGCCGGCAGTGGTGGCTTCTTCTTCTCCCCAGGTCCCCGACGAGGGATCCTGGGCTGTAGGCGCCATAGACATTACAACAGCTGCAAAAATGTACCAGTGGTGTGGGATTCATCCCCTGCTGCCTCACAGCGCCAGAGACCCAGGTTTAATCCTGACTACGAGTGTTGTCGGTGTGGAGTTCGCTCGTTCACCCTGTGATCATGTAGGTTTTCTTTGGGTACTTTGGTTTCTTCCCACATTCCAAAGACGTGCAGGTTTGTAGATTAATTGGCTTCTGTACATTGCCCATAGCATGTAGGATGCGAAAGTGGGAAAACATTGCGCTAGTGTACGGGTCATCGATGGTTATCGTGGACTCAGTGGGGTGAAGGGCCTGTTTCCATGCTGTATCTCGAAACTAAACTAAATACTGAGTTGCAGATAATTGATTGTGAAAAGTGAGGAATTACAATTAGGCAATAGTTCAGATTCAGATTCAGATTCAGATTCAGATTCAGATTCAGATTCAGATTCAAGTTTAATTGTCATTGTCAGTGTACAGTACAGAGACAACGAAATGCATTTAGCATCTCCCTTGAAGAGCGACATAGCAAACGATTTGAATAAATAATAATAAGTGTCCGGAGGGGGGGTGGGATGGCAGTCACCGAGGTACGTTGTTGAGTAGAGTGACAGCCGCAGGGAAGAAGCTGTTCCTCGACCTGCTGGTTCGGCAACGGAGAGACCTGTAGCGCCTCCCGGATGGTAGGAGGGTAAACAGTCCATGGTTGGGGTGAGAGCAGTCCTTGGCGATACTGAACGCCCTCCGCAGACAGCGCTTGCTTTGGACCGACTCAATGGAGGGGAGCGTGGAACCGGTGATGCGTTGGGCAATTTTCACCACCCTCTGCAATGCCTTCCGGTCGGAGACAGAGCAGTTGCCATACCATACTGTGATGCAGTTGGTAAGGATGCTCTCGATGGTGCAGCGGTAGAAGTTCACCAGGATCTGAGGACACAGATGGACCTTCTTCAGTCTCCTCAGGAAGAAGAGACGCTGATGAGCCTTCTTGATCAGAGTAGAGGTATTGTGGGTCCAAGAGAGGTCATCGGAGATGTTGACTCCCAGGAACCTGAAGCTAGAAACACGTTCCACCTCCGTCCCGTTAATGTGGATGGGGGTGTGCGTGCCGCCTCTGGACTTCCTGAAGTCTACAATGAGCTCCTTGGTCTTCTTGGAGTTAAGGGCCAGGTTGTTGTCAGCGCACCATGCTGCTAAGTGCTGGACCTCCTCCCTGTAGGCCAGCTCATCGTTGTTGCTGATGAGGCCAATCACCGTTGTATCATCTGCATACTTGATAATGGTGTTAGTACCATGTACAGGTGTGCAGTCATAGGTGAAGAGGGAGTAGAGAAGGGGGCTCAGCACACAGCCCTGAGGAACGCCGGTGTTCAGGGTGAGGGATGAAGAGGTGTGCTTGTCTAACCTCACAGACTGGGGTCTGTTGGTTAGAAAGTCCAGTATCCAGTTGCAGAGGGAGGGGTCGATGCCCAGGTTACCGAGTTTGGTGATCAGTTTTGATGGAATAATGGTGTTGAATGCTGAGCTGTAATCGATGAACAGCATTCTTACATAAGTGTCTCTGTTGTCAAGGTGGGAGAGGGCGGAGTGAAGTGCCGTTGAGATGGCATCCTCCGTACTCCTGTTCTTGCGGTAGGCAAACTGATAGGGATCCAGTGTGGGGGGTAGGCAGCTTTTGAGGTGTGCCAGGACCAGCCTCTCGAAGCACTTGGTGATGATGGGGGTAAGTGCAACTGGGCGGAAGTCGTTGAGGCTTGCCGCAATGGAGTGTTTTGGCACTGGCACGATGGAGGTGGCTTTAAGGCAAGTGGGGACAACTGCTTGGGCAAGTGACAGGTTGAAGATGTCAGTCCAGACGTCTGTCAGCTGCGCAGCACAGGCCCTGAGCACGCGCCCGGGGATGCCGTCAGGGCCAGCAGCCTTACGTGCATTAGTCCTACTCAGTGCCACGTACACGTCGTAGGGGGTGAGTGTGAGGGGTTGGTGATCGGCAGGTAGCACAGCCTTGATGGCTGTCTCTAGATTGTCCCTGTCGAAGCGGCTATAGAAGTGATTAAGCTCCTCAAGGAAGGAGGCGTCGCTGGATGTGGGGGTGATGTTGGAGGGTCTGTAGTCCGTGATGGCCTGGATGCCTTGCCACATGCGTCGGGGGTCGGAGTTGTTGTTGAAGTGCTCCTCAATCCTGAGCTTATGGCAGTGCTTGGCCTTCCTGATGCCCCTCTTCAGGTTAGCCCTGGATGAACTGTAGGCTCGAGCATCGCCTGACCTGAAAGCGGTGTCCCGTGCTTTCAGCAGTAGCCTGACCTCGCTGTTCATCCATGGCTTCTGATTCGAGTATATGGTCACCTGTTTGAGGGAGGTGACACTATTGATGGTGAGTCCACCGGCACAAAATCGTTCTTACTACTTAAGATGATGAATGTAAGAATGAAAACCGTATCTTTCTCTCATTGTGTGTCTGTTATTAATGGGAAAATGCTGAAGAATGGAACTGATAATAAAATAGTTACAATTTAAAAAAATCTTTAAAAAATATTTAGAAAGAAATATTCTGTAGATCAGAAACCATCGGAGAGTGAGAGAGAAACAAATTTGAAATTTCAAGATGACTTCAGCTGCATTTCATGGAAATTATAATCTGTTTAGTTTTAACATAATTTCATACACATATCAGTTTTCCAGTATTCATAGTACTTCATATTTTTATTAATGGGTTGATTGAGAAAAGTTGTGACTGTTTCATATTCATTCATATAATTTTCCAGTGCAATACTCTGTGCTGTTTATGTTCTTTGTATTGTTTTATAAGAGTTATTCATTTGAAATGTTTACTATGGCAATTGCTAAATAATTAATAGTGCCTATTTAAAAGTTGTAGATTTGGTTGTGCTTTTTGAGATTTCATCATGATAATCTGCCTTCAATAAATATCAATGAACCTGAGCCTCAGCTTTTAATCTTCCTCCCGTGTTGTGGTTCTCAACGAGACCACATCCCGTTTTCAAAAGAAATGGCATCTGCTGCCCTCTAGTGCAGTGTCGCCAAATACCATTTGAACGCACGTGTTGTGAATTATCCTAATAGATGATGATCCCCCGCCTACCCCTCTGCATGGCCCAATCACACGCAGCATTCAAATCCCGTGTTCTTTTACTTCCCCATTGGTTTGAACGACTGCAAATGCAGACATTTCTTCATCATTGACTCTACGGCATGTGGCTCATGGACAAAATTATCTTGCCACGATAGGCTATGTCACTAGGCCTGGTTGAGGTGCCATCCTTGCCTTTGAGGCAAAGATTGCTTTGTTAGTTCGTGTTTCTCACATATTTTCAAGCTGGATTAATATTGAAAGCATAGGTTTATTGGACAATGTTTGTAAATGGATCTTGACAAATTATAGGAAGCACATACAAAGTGGAACATTTCTAAATGGATGTTTACTCCCAGTTACCTTATGCTGCCCTTAACCTAATCTGAATATTTCTCCCCTACATATTCAGAGTTTAAAATGTTGTTTTGAAAATGAAGGTATTTAACATTAAAAAGAAATATGGTCAAGTACTCTTGGTCAAAAATGCATAGAACAACAAATTTCGAACATCACGTAAATTGTCAACCAGCAACCCCTTACTTAAATACCAAAAAGCACATTAACCCTTTCATTGCCACACTTATTATTTAAATTAAACACAGTTTCAAGTGCATAGACTTTATATTTTAATTTCAGATTCAGATTCAGATTCAATCTTTATTGTGATTGTACAGTGTACAGTACAGAGACAACGAAATGCAGTACGCATCTCACCCAGAAGAGCGAACATAGAATAATGAGCAATAAATATATATACATACATACAGTAGTGGTAGTGTAATATTTCTGGGGGAAGGAGTGTCCGTGGGGGGTGATTGGCAATCACCAAGGTGCAGAGTTAAGTAATGTAACAGCCGCAGGGAAGAAGCTGTTCCTGGATCTGCTGGTCTGGCAACGGAGAGACCTGTAGCGCCTCCCGGATGGGAGGAGGGTAAACAGACTGTGGATAAACAACAGAAGAGCAATTTGGATTGCTTTTCTCCGTGCATTAAGTTCGGCTAACAGGAGTTCTTCCAATGTAACAATTCATTGTTTCCAATGAAACTCCAATGTCACGAGAGAGTTAAGGCCCTGCCCAACTTTCCCGAGATACTCACAAACTCTCCCGAGTTTTCCCCTTGATTCGAACTTGGTGAATGTCGGGTAATGTCGGTAGCGAGTCGGTAGGATCCTGTAGAAGTCCGTAGATGTTTCATAGCTGCTCGTAATGCCAGCCGTAAGAACTCGGGGCATCAGATAAGTTGGGACGTTTTTTCAACGTTGAAAAATGTCTACGAGCTAAAAAAAATAGCCTCAAGTACCTACGAATGGCCATTGATGTAATTCTCCAAGTTTGAATCAAGGGGAAAACTCGGGAGAGTTCGTGAGGAACTCGGGATAGTGAGACAGGGGCTTAAGATTTAGCTCTTACAGCTAAAGGAATCAAGGAATATGGGGAAAAAGCAGGAATGGGGTATGATTTTGGATGATCAGCCATGATCATATTGAATGGCGGTGCTGGCTCGAGGGGCCGAATAGCCTACTCCTGCACCTATTTATATGTATCTAACACATGGAGTTTTGGTCTGTTTTACTCAGTCAATATCACAGATTAATTGTTCTGTTCATTTATAACTCAGCATAAATGCTATCTTTTATTGTTCTTCTGCCAAACACAGAAATGCATGGCAGATTTCATTCTTTTTTAAAAGATTTAAAGATACAGCAATGGAAACAGGTCGTTCAGCCCATCGAGTCCATCGATCACCGGTTCACACCAATTCTATGTTATCCCACACTGTGTACATTCCCCACACACGAGAAGACATTTATCAGAGAAACATTACCCTACAAATCCACACGTTTTTGTGATGTGGGAGAAAACTGAAGAAACCCATATAGTCAAGGGGAGGACATGTAAACTCCATATAGAGAGCACACCCGAGGTCAGGAACGAACCCTTGTCTCTGGCACTGTGAGGCACCAGTTGTGCCACTGTGCTGCATTGCCCACTGTTCTTCAATTCATTTGTGTATGAAGTGTTTATTTCCCCCTTAGGGGTGCACAAAATGGCAGGGCCTGTTAATATTTGATAAAACTTTTTCAAAAATTGAACTTCTTTGAAAAATAATTTTAGTTAAAGAAATATCTTCAAACAAAAAATCTGATCAGTAGATAATGTGCCACAAAGTTACAGGAAAGTATAATCAATTATTTAAAATGCAATCTATTTCTTAATTTCCAGCTGTATCCAACTGCAATGGATGGAGAATGGTGGATATATTGAATGAGCTGCCAAAGGAGACAGTTGAGGCAGATACTATAACAACATTTAAAAAGCATTTGGACAGGTACAGGGACACAAGGTTTAGAAGGATATGGGCCATAAGTGGACAGGTGTGAATGCATCTTTGTGAGCAAGGGCAAGTTAGGCTGAAGGCCCTGTTTCCATGCTATGTGACTTGTATCATCTAAAAACCACATCTGTTCCATTTAATTTATCCTATTTTTCAAATTGCAGTTTTCTGTCATTTAATCTCAATAAAATCAATTGTGTGTGTGACAGGATCAATAACAAAGTACTTCGTTATTTATTTAACTATTGTGTTCTACAGCATCCGATCAGTATCCCATTTTCTCCCCAAATGCATTCATTTCTGTTTTAATGTTGCTTTCTTATTTTAGCTTTCTGAAGGTAAAATTAATGTCCCTTTAAAACTATCACTGAAAATGAAATAACCACTTACTACAGGTACTGGACTAACTGTGGGAATAGATTTTTATATTTGAGTTCAAAGATATTCCATTGGCAATTGTGTTGTGTGATGTAAAATTGTTCTGATGTCAAAAGTTCATATTAAAGGTCTTTCTATTTCAGTTAAGGTGTGTTTACTTTAATCATCATTTCTAATGCAATACACTGTATTATTACACAACATTGTAACAATTCTGTTGGCATTGACAAATTATCAACAGAGGTGTACAGCCCAAATTTCTATTGATAATATTTAAGTTGCAGACCACAGAGTCATGGAGTGATACAGTGTGGAAACAGGCCCTTCAGCCCAACTCACCCACACCGGCCAACAATCTCCCAGCTACCCTAGTTCCACTTGCCTGCACTAGGTCCATATCCCTCCAAACCTGCCCTATGCATGTACAACTGTTTCTTAAATGATTGGATAGTCTCAGCCTCAACTACCTCCTCTGGCAGCTTGTTCCATACACCCACCACCCACTGTGTGAAAAAGTTACCCCTCGGATTACTCTTTTCTCCCTCACCTTGAATCTATGTCCTCTGTTCCTCGATTCCCCTACTCTGGGTGAAAGACTCTGTGCATTTACCCAATCTATTCCTCTCATGATTTTGTATACCTCTAAGATCTCCACTCATCCTCCTGCGCTCCATGGAATAGATACCCAGCGTATTTAACCTCTCCCTGTAGCTCACAACCTCTAGTCCTGGCAACATCCTCGTAAATCTTTTCTGAACTCTTTCAAGCTTGACAATATCTTTCCTACAACATGGTGCCCAGAACTGAACACAATATTCTAAACGCGGTCTCACCAACGTCTTATACAGCTGCAACATGACCTCCCAACCTCTCTACTCAATACGCTGAATGATGAAGGCCAAAGTGTTTAAAGCCTTTTTGATCACCTTATCTACCTGCGACTCCACCTTCAAGGAACCATGCACCTGTACTCCTAGATCCCTCTGCTCCACAACACTACCCAGATGCCAACCTTTCACTGGGTATGTTCTGCCCTTGTTCAACGTCCCAAAATGCAGCACCTCACACTTATCTGTATTAAATTCCATCAACCATTCCTCCGCCCACCTGGCCAATCGAACCAGATCCTGCTGCAATCGTTCACAACCTTCTTCACTATCTGCAAAACCACTAACTTTTGCATCATCACCAAACTTGCTAATCTTGCCCTGTATGTTCTCTTCCAAATCATTGATGTAGATGACAAACAGTAACGGGCCCAGCACCGAACCCTGTGGCACACCACTAGTCACAGGCCTCCATTCCGACAAGCAACCTTCCACCATGGAGAATAAAACCTAACTACAATTCAGAATCCTGGCTTCTGCTGATTTTTTGAAACAGCTGTTGAATTCTTTATAAAATGGAAGCACAGCGGTATCAGCTTGACTCAGCAGTACCTGATCTGACTGCTATATTTTGCACTGAATACCATGTCTGACATTTCTACAGTCATACGAATTAATGAACATTCCTTGGGGGAAAAAAAAGATTTGGCAGGTCAACTCCCAGTATTAATTGTAAAGAATATATGTGCATATTACAATAAAAGTTGTAATTTCAAAATTAATATTATAGTTGGTTTTATCAATATCACAACACTAATGCTTGAAATGCTTAAATCACTGATTTACTGCAGCTTTCAGGAATATGTGCCACCTAGTGGTAAGATGTGATTCCATCCCCACAAATCCCCCCCTAAGTAAATGTGAATTCTCCACAAGGCTGTGTAAGGTATGTTTAACGCAGAGATTAAATATGAACCTTGAGGGAACAGTAGAAGGAAGTTCATGAAAAAAGATTTACAGAGATTTTTATTATTTTTGTACAATATTGGTCAAATGGTTTCATATTTTCTTGGAATCATATAACAATTACAGCACGGAAACGGGCCACCTCGACCCTTCTAGTCCGTGCCGAACACGTATTTTCCCCTAGTCCCATATACCTGGAATGGTGAATAAATGTTTTATTATTTTGCCCTGTAAGAAGGAAGAAGTTGCACAGCATTGAAAAATAATTCTGGAATAACAATGTACAAATAACCTGCACCTATTTTACCTGATGGTAATATGTATTTAAACACTGAGTATACTTGTGCTCCCATTTATTACTGAAATGGTTGAACTCACTGCAGTGTAGAGAGTCCAAATGTCGTGCTCTCGAACTAGGTTTCTGCTGTTGTTGAAGGACACACCCCTTAACTTTTGACGTTCTCTTCCCGCCAAATGCAGTCACGTGACCGTTCAGTAGGTGTCTTAACCACCAGGTGGCGCCACATGACCCCCCTCCCCTCCCCCCCAGAACCAGAGGAATGAAAACGAGCAGACAGATGAAACTCGGTGGCCTGGACTCGTAATCGCAATACCCATGCCCGCAAACCAATCGCCAAAGATGAGAGCGGCAAGGCTGGGCCACCTGTACGGGCTGACCAGTGTCCCAAATGAGCAGAATGAAGACGTGCTACCAATGTCGAGCACAAAATCTCGTTAGATAGACACACAGAAAAGAGCGAGCTCACCTTCATCTGGAAGGTGCACTAGCATGGTCGAGGGGGGCTCCTGCTGTGGGTACGAGGTCACCCCGGCCGCGGGTAGAGAATGTGGGGCCCGTGGGCGCAGTCAGCGCTCAGGCTGTGGGCCTTCCCGGCAGTGGGCCTGGTGTTGCACCGTGGTACTGCCCACTCACGACCAACCGAGGCTCCACCCTGCTGCTGGGCTGGCCACAGCCCGACTGTCTGGATAGCCAATGGCCCGGGATCACCAAAATCCTCACCGACGAGGAGCAGGTGGATGTCATCGGGCCACCGCCCCTGGTAATCTTGCTCGATCGAGAGGCAGGGCCTGTGGCCGTCAATCAAGGCCTGGATCTCACCCATCGACCGGGACGGCCTGTGTGCGCCGAGACCAGTCATGGGCAGAAGTCGAGTGGCCTGATGGCAGCGGTGCAGCCCAAAGGTATGTTACAGGAGCGCGTTGAGGCTGTCGTCAGCGGCATCTTGTTGCAGCACGGAGTTGACAGCTGTATCCATGGCGGAAAATCTAAAATACTGTTTTGGACAGTCGGGGTCACCAATGTAGAGAGTCCAAATGTTGTGTACAAACATTGTTTTTATTAAGACATTACAGGTTTGGAATACATGCGAGTTTGGTACGCTCTAACATAAAGTCATTGGTGCTGCTGTTGAACGAGATTTTTGACTCGAGGTCTCGAGGTAAGTTTCCGCTCTTGTTGAAGGACACACCCTTTAACTTATGACATTCTCTTCCCACAAAAAGCAGTCACGTGACCGTTCCAGTTCTTGTGATTAGTATGTGGCTTGAATTCCAGGTGGCGCCACAGCAGTTTAATCTGGATGCAGATTCACCATTGATACTGATTTGCACGTTAGAATCACCCCCACAATAAGTGAAATTCGTAAGTTTCAGGAGCAGAATACGAACATTCGGCCCATCAAGTCTACTCCGCCATTCAATCATACCTGATCTATCTTTCTCTCTCAACACCATTCTCCTGCCTTCTCCCCATAAACTCTGAAACCCATACTAATCAAGAATCTGTCAATCTCCACCTTAAAAATATCCACTGACTTGCCCTCCATAGTCGCCTGTGGCAATAGATTCCTCAGCTTCACCACTCTCTGACTAAAGAAATACTTTCTCAACTCAAGTTCAAGTTCCAGTGAGTTTATTGTCATGTGTCCCTGATAGGACAATGAAATTCTTGCTTTGCTTCAGCACAACAGAACATAGTAGGCACTGACTACAAAACACATGATAAAGTGCAAATAACAGATAATGGGTTATTAATGATCAGAGTTTTGTCCGAGCCAGGTTTAATAGCCTGATGGCTGTGGGGAAGTAGCTATTCCTGAACCTGGTTGTTGCAGTCGTCAGGCTCCTGTACCTTCTACCTGAAGGTAGCAGGGAGATTAGTGTGTGGCCAGGATGGTGTGGGTCTTTGATGATACTGCCAGCCTTTTTGAGGCAACTCCTTTCTAAAGGTATAATTTTATTCAGAGTCTGTGGACTCTGGTCCTAGACTCTCCCAGAAGCCAGAATACACCTTCTAAAAAGGTGCTACATTCCTCTAACCTCTGCTGAAACATTTTATTTATATAGTACATTTAAATCAACTCCCGTTGAAACCAAAATGCTTTACATAGAAGAAATAATTAAGTTTCCGTACATCCATTGAAAAATTTCAAAAAAGGAAAAAATGACACAACACATTATAGGATGATCTTACATGCATGTTTAAACATAGACACATAGAAAATAGGTGCAGGAGTTGGCCATTCGGCCCTTCGAGCCTGCACCGCCATTCAATATGATCATGGCTGATCATCCAACTCAGTATCCTGTACCTGCCTTCTCTCCATACCCCCTGATCCCTTTAGCCACACGCTCCACATCTAACTCCCTCTTAAATATAGCCAATGAACTGGCCTCAACTACATTCTGTGGCAGAGAATTCCAGAGATTCTCCACTCTCTGTGAAAAATGTTTTTCTCATCTCGGTCCGAAAAGATTTCCCCCTTATCCTTAAACTGTGACCCCTTGTTCTGGACTTCCCCAACATCGGGAACAATCTTCTTGCATCTAGCCTGTCCAACCCCTTAAGAATGTTGTAAGTTTCTATAAGATCCCCCCTCAATCTTCTAAATTCTAGTGAGTACAAGCCGAGTCTATCCAGTCTTTCTTCTTAAGGCAATAAATCTCACCCGCCAATAGCCCCTGTGCTGAACACCCTCAATCCCACATCAACCAAATCTCTATCAGCCACCACGGATCTCCATGAGTGCCCTCGATGCTGCATGCCATAGAAGGGATCCTGATTACTGCTATTTATAGTGAAACAAACTACTTGCAATCAAATCTCAAGATCATCTGTACACTCCTCCATTGCAAATGGGCAGCTTTCAATAGAGTTGAGAGTCAAGAGTGTTTAATTGTGATATGCACTTGAAACCTAAGAACACAATTCTTACTGGCTGCGGCTATACTGGACCAGTGAAATAACACAATAAATATACAATATTCAAAAAAATCAATTATCAGTAATTCTAGGTAACCAGACCCTAAGAGTGCAAAACTCAATGTATGTAGTGCAACCAAAGCAAAGTCCATAGAAGATCATTGCTGAGGTAGAAAAGTGGTTAGGGCTGTGCAGTGTGGTTCAAGACCTGATAGTTGCTGGGATTGTGTTGTTCTTGAACATGGAGGTAATACTCCTCACCTTCTTCCTGGTGAGAGCAGTGAGACGAGTGAGTGGCTAGCAGGTGTGGGTCTCTGATGACATTAGCTCCCTCTTTGATGCTGAGCATCTTGTAGATCCCTTCTACGCCTGATGGACCAGGCAGCGTTCACCACTTTCTGCAACCTTCTTCATTCCTGGCTGTTCGAGTTACCGAACCAGGCCATTGATGCAACCAGGCAATATGTGTTGGGCGAGTCCAGAACCAGCGGCCACAGTCTTAGAATAAAATGGAGCTCATTTAAGACTAAGGTGAGAAAACTCTTTTTCACCCAGAGAGTTGTGAATTTATGGAATTCCCTGCCACAGAGGCAGTGGAGGCCAAATCACTGGATGGATTTACGAGAGAGTAAAGGGCCTGTCCCACCAGCATGCGATTGCATGCTTCTAGCACGACCAAACGGAAGCGGAGTTCGTGGTAAGTTCGCGCTAAGTACGCGGTAAGTACGCGCAAAGTTCGCACGTGACGTAATTTACGTCAAACTCACCAATCAGCTGGGCAGGAGGTGGGCCGCTGAATTTGGACGTCGCACGGTGTCAGGCAGATTGGCCCAGGTGGATCTAAGGTTGTAATTCATATCATAGTATGAGACTGACCTCAGTGACCTCTCCCTCAGTGGGAGGGAGGGGGTAACTTTTTAAATCTCTCCCTGCACGGGAGACCCGACCTTTTCTTGTCGGGTCTCCGTTGTCGTTGGGGCTGCAACGAGGAGCGGCCTCCAACAGGAGAAGACCGGGGGCTCTGGTGCCGACGACTCACCTCACCGTCGCGGAGCTGGCCGAGTCCGGAGCGGGTGGAGCGGTGGTGGAGCGCTGCTGCGGCCCGACCTCCGGAGATTCGGAGGCTGCAGCTGCGGGTCTGGCGGACGGCGGCACCGGGAGCCCGCGGGTCCCTGGAGGGAGACCACTTTTCAGGGCTCCTGCAACGGCGACTTCTCCCGCCCGAGTTGCGGGGTCGAAGAGCTCCTGGAGCGGGGCCTGACATCACCGCCCCGCGCGGCTTGGAATGGCCGCGGGACTCTGCGAGCGCACGCCGGGGGCTCCAACATCAAGAACCCGGTGTGCGACCTTGCACCACCCGGCGTGGCTTTAATGGCCGCGGGACAATCGCCATCACCAGCCGGGGGCTTTGACTTTGACTCTGACATCGGGGGGGGGGGGTCCAGGGGGGGGATACAGTGGAGAGATAAGTTTTTTTGGCCTTCCATCACAGCGATGTGATGGATGTTTATGTAAAATGTAAATTATGTTGTGTCTGGGGTCTATTTGTTTGTAATGTATGGCTGCAGAAACGGCATTTCGTTTGGACCTCAAGGGGTTCAAATGACAATTAAATTGACTCTTGACTCTTGGCTCTCTTGACTCTTCTCCGTGCTCATTGCTCATGGGAAAACAGGGACAATATCCTCTTTACTTTATGCCCTTTCCCTACTTTTGTTACTGTCTCTTCTGAAGCTAGATCTGGCAGTCAGGCCATCTCTTCCTCCCCCATGTCATGCTGGAGATCTATAATACTACCATTCTTCTTCTTGTGTATGGCGTGCACAGCCTAAAGTTGTAAGACAACTTGTACTGTTTGATCTTCTGATTGTGCGCGCCAGGTTGATTGCATTCGTTGAAACGGAGTGGACCACATGAAGGTTGCAAACTCCCACCCTAGACTACCATTGAAGCAGGCATTTGATCATCAGGAGGGGAATGCTGGTACCATGGCAGAGCATTGTCAGTAACCACAAGATGTCTTGTTCACTAGGAATATCTCATTCATTCGCTCGTGTGTCAGACGGCGTTCTGCCATCGCTTTGCCACAGCCAGTGCCACATCTGTGCCTCTGCGGAGATTGTCTGCAGTGCATGCCTCTCTGCCGCAAGTCAATGGGTGAGCCATTGTCTGTACCTCTTCACAATAATATCTCATTGAACACTATCATAATCATACTTTGTTAGCCAAGTATGTTTTGCAACATACGAGGGATTTGATTTGCCATACAGTCATACCATTACCATATAAATATAACAATTACAGCACGGAAACAGGCCATCTCGGCCCTACAAGTCCATGCCGAACAATTTTTTTTTTCCCCTTAGTCCCACCTGCCTGCACTCATACCATAACCCTCCATTCCCTTCTCATCCATATGCCTATCCAATTTATTTTTAAATGATACCAATGAACCTGCCTCCACCACTTCCACTGGGAGCTCATTCCACACAGCCACCACTCTCTGCGTAAAGAAGTTCCCCCTCATATTACCCCTAAACTTCTGTCCCTTAATTCTGAAGTCATGTCCTCTTGTTTGAGCAACAAAACACACAAAAGCAACAAAACACACAAAATACATTTTAACATGAATGTCCATCACAGTGACTCCTCCATATTCCTCACTGTGATGGAAGGCGAAAAAAAAGTTCCATATCTTCTCTTACATAGAAACATAGAAACATGAAATTAGGTGCAGGAGTAGGCCATTTGGCCCTTCGAGGCGTGCACCGCCATTCAATATGATCATGGCTGATCATCCAACTCAGTATCCCGTACCTGCCTTCTCTCCATACCCCCTGATCCCCTTAGCCACAAGGGCCACATCTAACTCCCTCTTAAATATAGCCAATGAACTGGCCTCAACTACCCTCTGTGGCAGAGAGTTCCAGAGATTCACCACTCTCTGCATGAGAAAAAGTTCTTCTCATCTCGGTTTTAAAGGATTTCCCCTTTATCCTTAAGCTGTGACCCCTTGTCCTGGACTTTCCCTAACATCGGGAACAATCTTCCTGCATCTAGCCTGTCCAACCCCTTAAGAATTTTGTAAGTTTCTATAAGATCCCCTCTCAATCTTCTAAATTCTAGAGAGTATAAACCAAGTCTATCCAGTCTTTCTTCATAAGACAGTCCCACATCCCAGGAATCAGTCTGGTGAACCGTCTCTGCACTCCCTCTATGGCAATAACGTCCTTCCTCAGATTTGGAGACTAAAACTGTACGCAATACTCCAGGTGTGGTCTCACCAAGACCCTGTACAACTGCAGTAGAACCTCTCTGCTCCTATACTCAAATCCTTTTGCAATGAAAGCTAACATACCATTCGCTTTCTTTACTGCCTGCTGCACCTGCATGCCTACCTTCAATGACTGGTGTACCATGACACCCAGGTCTCGCTGCATCTCCCCCTTTCCCAATCGGCCACCATTTAGATAATAAGATCTTCGTTCTCCCACGGTTGGGGGCCTTGAGCCTTCCATTGACGGGGCGATCTTGGCTCCCGTAGCCGGCTGTGGGCCCTCCGTGTTGGGCCGATCAAGCTCCTGCATCGTGGGGATCTCAGCTCCCCCGCACCGGTCGATCTACTCCGGGTCAGGACTGGTCGAAACCTTCTGTGACTGGAGCTTCCCGACATCAGTCTCTACCCGAGACTGCGAGCTCCTCCATGTTGAAATCCGCAGGCTGCAGTTGGAGCGTCGATCCCAGGCAAGGGATCGGCTCCGATGGTAAGTCCACGTCCCCACGGTGGGGCACCAAGTCAGTCCCGAGCGAGGCCTCCAGCTCCATGATGTTAGGCCGCAGAGCGACCGGTGATACGATCCGGAAAACAATCGCATCTCCGGCAAGATACGAGATTTTTTTTTAAGTTTTCCCCCTCCCCCCTCCCCCCACATAAAACAAACCTGAGAACATTAACACATACTTTTAAAACACACTAAAAATGTAAAAAAAACGAAAAAGACAGACAGACTGTTGGTGAGGTTGCCATTATGCTGCGCCCCCTGGTGGTATCAAATGTACTCCTACTCGATCCTCAACAAAGCTCCAATTGCTTCTTCTTCTTGCGTATGGCGTGCACAGCCTACATTACTTGATTGTGCACGCCAGGATCTTACTTGATTGTGCACGCCAGGTTGATTGCATACGTCGAAACAAGGCGGACCACGTGAAGTTTGTCATCTCCCACCCCGCTCCACTTGCTGAAGATCCTGGAGGGTGAAATGCATCCAAGCAATAAACACCACATTTCCGATGTGTGGCTCATTGCAGTCCAATGTAACAGGGGACACGTCTACCCAATATGAATGAGGTGGACTTTCACCAACCTCCTGCTTTGCACACTTCTGGCAGTGTTTGCAATACACTTTGCTTAAAGCGCATCCTCATAACTGATAATTGAATGTAGAAGCAATTCGGAATCCAGTGTACCAGAAACAGAACAACTTAAGTTTAATGCCAGGCTATTTTACCAAATGGGCGTAATTTGCAGACATTGTATTGTGTGGCATGTTCCTCCAATTCATCTTGTGCACTATAAACTGCCTACAGCTTAAGCGATTTTTCAACGTCAGTTTCATAAATTAATGAATGATTTGAAATTATGTTGGATATGGGCAATTTAAAGTAACATCTAGGCTTTGTTGTTTATCAAAGAATTGTGAATAATTAAAAAAATATTTGTGCTTTTCACCATCAAGTTATGAGAATCAGAAGGAAAATGAGGCGGCAACACAAAGATTTCCTTCGATAAACCTTTTTGGATAAATATAGTTTGCGGCTTTTTGAATGATCATTGTTAGCAAGCTGATTTTTGTAGTGCCGCGATCTACGAGGGGCAAAATGGACAATGGGAGTCATCTGGGGGATCATAGATGGAATGGAACATCAATCTATTCCTGACCCCAGACCAATTCATGGCAGTCAGGAATACTTCAGACGAGTGTCAAAATCAATGAGCTGCAGCACCTCGTCACACTTTAAGTGGGCATGTGTCCTTGAGGATACACTACCAAAAAAAGCTACTGATTAATGAAAATGATAGTGCCAGCCTTTTACAAATAAATTCACCCAAGACACTTAATATGGCTAGAAATAAATGTGTCTTTTATTGCCAGGATTCCCAGGGTGTAAATAATAAGAATTTCCTGTTTTTTCAATAACTTTAAAAGAGCTGTTTTAGTACAACTGCAGAGAGTTTGGGCGGAAGGATTTGATAATAAGCAGCTTAATCTGCTTGTACTCCACGTGGCCTGACCTCCCATTTCCCTTGCCAAAAATAAACACAATTGGCCCCAGAAATGTTAGATTTTAGCTGATCATTTAACAGTTTTCATCCTCCTTCTCTTCTATCATGAGATATTTTGGAAAATTCCTTGATATAGTTTTATAAAGAGAACTCAGTAACATGGTATTAGCACGACAAGCTACTCTTCAAAGTCAGCAAGATGAAGGGGTTAGTTATTGACTTCAGGAAGCGCGATGGAAGACATGTCCCGAAGTAGAAGTGGTTGAGAGCTTCAAATTTTTTGGCATTAATATTATCAATAATCTGTCAAGGACCAAGCATATTTCAAATATTTCAATTGTCATTAGAAACGGGAATGGTGCCGGAGGATTGGCGTACTGCGCATGTTGTTCCATTGTTTAAAAAAAGGTTCTAAGAGTAAACCTAGCAATTATAGACCTGTTAGTTTGACGTCAGTGGTGGGCAAATTAATGGAAAGGATACTTAGAGATAATATATATAAGCATCTGGATAAACAGGGTCTGATTAGGAACAGTCAACATGGATTTGTGCCTGGAAGGTCATGTTTGACTAAACTTCTTGAATTCTTTGAAGAGGTTACTCGGGAAATTGATGAGGGTAAAGCAGTGGATGTTGTATATATGGACTTCAGTAAGGCCTTTGACAAGGTTGGTTAATAAGGTTCAATTGTTGGGTATTAATGGTGGAGTAGCAAGATGGATTCAACAGTGGCTGAATGGGAGATGCCAGAGAGTAATGGTGGATGGTTGTTTGTCAGGTTGGAGGCCAGTGACTAGTGGGGTGCCACAGGGATCTGTGTTGGGTCCACTGTTGTTTGTCATGTCCATCAATGATCTGGATGATGGTGTGGTAAATTGGATTAGTAAGTATGTAGATGATACTAAGATAGGTGGGGTTGTGGATAATGAAGTAGATTTTCAAAGTGTACAGAGAGATTTAGGCCATTTGGAAGAGTGGGCTGAAAGATGGCAGATGGAGTTTAATGTTGATAAGTGTGAGGTGCTACATCTTGGCAGGACAAATCAAAATAGGACGTACATGGTAAATGGTAGTGAGTTGAGGAATGCAGTTGAACAGAGGGATCTAGGAATAACTGTGCACAGTTCCCTGAAGGTGGAATCTCATGTAGATAGGGTGGTAAAGAAAGCTTTTGGTGTGCTGGCCTTTATAAATCAGAGCTTTGAGTATAGAAGTTGGGATGTAATATTAAAATTGTACAAGGCATTGGTGAGGCCAATTCTGGAGTATGGGGTACAATTTTGGTTGCCTAATTATAGGAAGGATGTCAATAAAATAGAGAGAGTACAGAGGAGATTTACTAGAATGTTGCCTGGGTTTCAGCAACTAAGTTACAGAGAAAGGTTGAACAAGTTAGGTCTTTATTCTTTGGAGTGCAGAAGGTTAAGGGGGGACTTGATAGAGGTCTTTAAAATGATGAGAGGGATAGACAGAGTTGGCGTGGATAAGCTTTTTCCTTTGAGAATAGGGAAGATTCAAACAAGGGGACATGACTTGAGAATTAAGGGACAGAAGTTTAGGGGTAACATGAGGGGAAACTTCTTTACTCAGAGAGTAGTAGCTGTATGGAATGAGCTTCCAGTGGAAGTGGTGGAGGCAGGTTCGATTTTATAATTTAAAAATAAATTGGATAGGTATATGGACGGGAAAGGAATGGAGGGTTATGGTATGAGTGCAGGTAGATGGGACTAGGGGAGAACAAGTGTTCGGCACGGACTAGAAGGGTCGAGTTGGCCTGTTTCCGTGCTGTAATTGTTATATGGTTATATGGTTATATTGATGCAATAGCCAAGAAGGTTCACCAATGCCTCTACATGCTTAAGGGACTGAGGAAATTCAGCATGCCTCTAATCACTCTCACAAGCTTCTACAGATGCACTGTAGAAAGCATACTGTTGCTTTGCATCACAGTTTGGCTTGGGAACAGCTCAGCCCAAGACGCCACAAAATTGCAGAGAATTGTTGATGTAGCCCAGTTCATCACGTAGACCAGACTTTCCACCATTGACTCCATCTACACTTCGTACTGCCTCGGAAAAGCAGGCAAAATAATCAAAGACTTGTTCCAGCCCATTCATTCCTTCTTCACCCTGGTCCTGTTGGGCAAATAGCACAGTAGCAAACCACCAGACATATGAACTGCTTCCTCCCCTCTGTTATAGACTTCTGAAATAAGCCAGCATACTGTCCAATTCACCTCAATCCCATTGAAGACGTTGGACTTTGTCTAATGAACTGATGTGCTACATTGCTGAGAACTATATTCTACACTCTGTATCTTCAGCTTTGCTTTACCTATTTGGATTTGAGTTTGACATTTATAGACCATAGAACATTAAACAGGCCCTTCAGCCCACAATATCTGTGCCAAATGTGATACCATTGCCATCTATTATCTACCTGCACATATTCTATATCTCTCCATTCTCTGCATATCCATATGGCTATCCAAAACTCTTGATATGCTGCTATAATATCTGCCTCAATCATCACCCCAGCAGCACGTTCCAGGCACACACCACCCGCTTTGCCCATCTCACGTTAAAACTATGCCCTCTTGTATTTTCTTTCCTGGGAAAAAAAGGTTCTGAATGTCTACCCTGTCTATGCCTCTCAAAATGTTATATATTTCTATCGGGTTTCCCCTGCAACCTCCAGCATTCAAGAGAAAACAATCCAAGTCTCTCCAAACTCTCTGTACATCCTTTCCAAAACCTCAGCATCCTTCCTGTTATGAGGCAATCAAAACTGCATGCAAAACAAAAAAATGCATCCTAACCTTAAAGTCCTATAAAGCTGCATCATAACTTCCTGACTCTTATACTCAACCCGACCTATGAAAGCAAGCAAACATATGCCACTTTTTTTACCAACTTTATGTACTTGTGTTGTCACATTTAGAGAGTTATGAACTTGGACCCCAGGATCCCGCTATAAGGCAATGCTGTTAAGGGTCATACCATTAATTGTATATGTTTTGCATAGTTTTTTTGTAGAGAATCAGTGCAGAAACAGGCCCTTCGGCCCATCAAGTCCTACCCCAACCAGCAATCCCCACAAACATTTGCACGTTAGACTGTTTTGACTGCTTCATTGTTTTACTGTTCTTGTTATAAATCATGTTTCTCGGGGTATCTAAATCTAAATTTTATTACTTGTTTAAGTTATGATGATCGGATGGAAGCTGCATACCGAATCTCGTTGCACATATGTGCAATGACAATAAAATATATTATTATTATTATTATTATTATTAACTTATACACACTAGGGACAATTTACACTTATACCAAACCAATTAACCTACAAACCTATACGTCTTTGGAAAATGGGAGGTGACCGAAGATCTCGGAGAAAACACACGTGGTCGCAGGGAGAACGCATAAACTCCGTATAGACAGCACCCGTAGTTGGGATCGAACCTGGGTCTCAGGTGCTGCAAGCGCAGTAAGGCAGCAACTCGACTGCCGCACCACTGTGCAGCCCATGGTATTATCTGATCTGTTTGAATAGAATGCAAAACAACGTTTTTCACTGTACCTCAGTTAATATAACAATAATAAACCTAAACCTAAAACTAAACCTGCACGCTCAGTACTTGTCAAATGGGAACTTAAGGGCGTGTCCCACGAGCATGCGACTCCATGCGGCAAGCAAGCGCGACCAAACCAGAAGCGGGGGCCGCGCGGAGGTCGAGTAAGTGACATGAAGTTCGAGCGAAGTCCGCGGGAAGTTCGCACGTGACGTACGGCGTCGAGGCAGTGAGCACGCCGTCGAGGATACTGCGGGCCGGCAGGCCGTTGCCACTCTGAATTTTTGAACACGGTCAGTTTTTCGGAAACCCGCGCGATGTTGGGACCAGCTCCACACAACTCCATAAGGCTCCGGCGATCGGTGGGACCCGTGAGGCCGTACGGCTCAAGCGACCACGTTAGGTCGCGCTTGCCGCATGGAGTCGCATGCTCATGGCACAGGCCCTTTAGATCACGCTTGCCGCACGGAATCGCATGCTCGTGAGACAGGCCCTTTAATAAGAAGAGATATCAGGCACCTTAAGCTTGGGACCTCCTGTTCTCACCAACTTCCACAAATA